>NC_046154.1:253238115-253545615 GCF_011064425.1 Rattus rattus
TTTTTTCTGGGAAAGACTATTTCTCCTACTCCCAGCTTTCCTCAATTGCTATAGGGTTGTGTGTGTGTGTGTGTGTGTGTGTGTGTGTGTGTGTGTGTGTGTGTGTGTGTGTGTAGTTGACCCTGGTCTTTTTTTCTGTTCTGTTTGGGATGCCCATTGGTGATTGGTGTCATCCATGTTCAGCTCATGTGTGGGCAGTCATGCTGGCGAGACTTTGTGAGTATCTGATATTACTAGGAGACAGAATCTCATAGCAAATTCTCTGATCTCCTAGCCTTAACATCTTTCTGTCCCTTTTCTAGAATATCCCTTAATCTTTAGGAAGCACTTGTTTCTTTACAGCACAATTGGGCACTGCTGCTTTTGATATTCCAATTTCAGATATCAATTTCTTACAACTAGCAGTGGTGCTTTAGAAATGGAACCTCTATGCCCTCGTCTTGGGCTTGATTGGATGTGCACCGTGAAGCATCTTGCTTTTCTCAAAGCAGCTGACTGTCTTCTTGATTCAGCTGTTGTGTGTGTGTGTGTGTGTGTGTGTGTGTGTGTGTGTGTGTGTGTGTGTGTGTGTTTTCCACAGCTTAGCATCTGTTGAACAGGTGTAGTGATACTGTATGTGTTCAGGACACTTGCATGGAGTGCCTACTGGGTACCAAGCTCCATGCTGAGATTTGTCTCACAGAGAGCTTGAAATGCCCCTGGATGATGTGGTAGGAGATGCTGGGTTTACTCAGCCTGTTTTTCCCCTAGAGTGAGGCCTATATCTGTCTGGACTTGGCCAGGTCCGACAGAGTCACCATTCTGAGTCTCACTTCACCCTCTCCTCAGCTTGCCTTGTCCGGCTCTGCTGTCAGTTCCCCAGGGCTGTGAGCACAGCTCGTTAGCAGCTCCTGGCTCCTGCGCTCCAGTTTCCTCAACTCATGAATCTTTGCAGCTTTCAAGTCTCTGTACTTACAGGACTCATCTTTTCTCCTCTGCTGTTGAGCTCAGGGACTGTCACCCACTGCAGAGAGGGATGCCCTGGCCTGTGGAGGAGGCTACACCTGCTAGTAAGGTCTCAGGAAACTAAGAGGACTCCTAGGATTCAGGACTTTTGTATACTTCCAGTGTAACGTTTGGGGAAACAGAGACCCTTAGAAGATTGGAGGGTGAGATAGTTGTAGAGCTGAACTGATCTCTCTCTGGGCCCTGGGGTCTCCATAGCTTCATAATGCCAGCCCTACCACATGGGACTTCATGCTCTGGGCTCTTCATGCCAGGCCACAGAATGGAATCTAGTATGCTTTCCAGGCCGCCACCAGAAGGACCGAGTGTATCTTAGCCATGGCGCTCACCATCCGTGGCTACCATTTGATCTCCTGGCATGACCTTAGCCCTTTGCTAGGGGAACTCTTGCAGACTCATCTGACTTACAGGCTTTTGTCCTCTTAGTATGGGGCTGGCAATTGCACATCCATTCAGGGAACGTGTACTGAGCACCCAGTCTATATGGAACCCTGCACTGGGCATGGAGAGAAGTGTAGGGCCAGGACCATTTCTGGAGTCAAGTGTGAGTCTGTGTGTCTGTGGAAGCCGATTTCCAGGAGCAGTTGGAGACGACTTGCTTAGGGAATGCATCTGGAAGGAGCAGTACCTGGCCGAGGGACACAGCATGCATTAGAAAGAAGGGCTGGAAGGAAGGGGCCTGAGGTGCATGAGTTGGCAAATACAGGTGACCTCGAGGTGAGGTAACCACTCGGATGAGAAATCAGGGCAGAACCATGAGAGTGGCCACCACAGCCTCATGGGAGTGCCACCGTCACCAACTGGTTAGCTCTTTTAAAGTTGACACATTTGAGAATAGGGAACCTCTGTAGGGTCATTTGGGAATAGGGAACCTCAGTGGGGTCATTTGGGAATAGGGAACCTCAGTGGGGTCATTTGGGAATAGGGAACCTCAGGGGGGTCACTTGAGAATAGGGAACCTCAGAAAAGAGACTGGTCGTGGGAAAAGCTGTGGTGCGTTTTCTTGATTAATGACAGATGAAGGTAGTGCCACCTCTGGACATGTCGTCCACTGTTGGACAAGAAAGCAGGCTGAGCAAGCCAGGTGAACAAGCCAGTGAGCAGCCCCCTCCACAGTGTTTGCTTCAGTTCCTGTCTCCAGGCTCCTGCCCTGCTTGAGTTTCTGCCTTGGCTTCCCTCAGTGCCCTGTGACCTGGGATCTGTGAGCCAAGCACCCCGCACCCCAGGTTGCTTTAGTCCGCGCTTTGTCACATCAGTAGGAAGCCCAGTGGAGGCACAAGCTCAGGACCTCCCGAGGCCACCACAGGCCTTTGTGAATGTATTTTCTGTCAGATCTTGACTTCGGGGGACACAGGGGACCCATAGACTCCTTTCAGCTATGGGGATCCTTATATACGGTGTAGAGGCACACACATCCTTCATCCTGAAGTGGTCCACGTTGTAGTGGCACTGGAAACACACAGTTGATGATGGCTAGGACTGAATGTCCCTGTTTGAAAAACATTTCCCAGGAAAAACAAATGTTGGAAAGTTAAACATTTGGGCTATTAGTACCGAACAGAAGACAAATCGCATTTGCCTTTTAAATATGGGCACCAGTGTGGCACAGTGGTTCCAGGAGCCTCCCACGCAGGACCCACAGGAGTCGCTGAGGCGTGCGATGGGGCCAGCCTTTGGTTATCGGAGTCCCTGCTGTGCTAACATATGTCCATCCACAGCGATGTCTTTGCAGCGGGAAGCTGTAGGTGGAATGGGTCCCCGAGCCCCTCGCGCCCTGGGTAATACTGGAACTTTTTAGAGCCTCCATTTTAACCTCCCCTGCCTTGGCTCTCATTTCTGGGGTGAAATCTCCAGAGACCCCCAGGTTGTGATGTAATCAGTTGAAGTCCAGGATCTGAGCCTTCAGCTTTTCATGTTTTGATGTTTTGATGCCTTGTAGTCTCCCCGGCTGCAGGGACTGTACCTGCCAGGGTGAGCAGCAGGCCTTCCACAGGCGAACCAACCACACCGCAGCCGACAGACCCATTGTGGGTCTCTCGACTGAGACCGCTCTCCACTTGCCCTGATTACCCAGAGTGCCACACTCTGAGGAACAGCTCACATGCCCCAGATCCCCAGAGACACTAAACTGGTGACCTTTAACCTGCTCACTTGCTGTTCGGCCCACGTGGCGTGGCCCACTGCCGAGTCTCTTGTTCACATTTCTGCTTTACCCTCTGACTGGCCGAGCTTCCCTGTGGGTCCTGGGGTGCCACGGTAAGCTTCTTTCTCTTAAGTGTTTGAGTGCCTCTCCCCCCATGCACCCCTGTCTTATACAGAGGGTGGAACACATCTGGGGTGGGAAAATGTGTGACTTCCTGTGCTCACTAGCACAGGATGAGCATGCAGGCTACAGGCGAAGGTGCTGAAGGCCCCTCTTGGGTCAGCCAGCCAGTGCGAGGTAGATTGGGCTCTGTAGCAGTATACTCTGCTGGGTTGCCTTCCTCTGCAGACTGGAGGTCATGGTCTTTGCTTGCAAAGGGTGTCAAGATGCATCAAATACACATTACCAATCGTCACTACAGGGCCGTAGGCATAGCCTGTGCCTCCCATGTCCTGTTCCAGGGCTCTTCTGCCTGTCTGGGTCAGACACAGACTCCTTTCTCCTTACACCACTAGCTCACAGGGTCCACGCTGTGTGCCTGGTCCTAGGACTTGGTCGCTGGCAGCTTGCTGCTGACTCTCAGAGCTAGCTTTTTCCCAGTGTTCCCCTAGACTGTGCACCACGGTAACTCGACTCTCCCAGACATTGGCAAGCGTTTAAACACAGAACTGTCAACGACGCACTAAAAATGCAATCAGAGATCGTTACACTGTCTCTTCATCCCACCCCCCTCTGCTGTGTTCCGTGAGACAGGGAATGGGCAGGAAGGAAAAAAGCAGTAAGTGGGTACTTTCCTGATTGTCATTGTGTTTAGAGCATGCTAAAACCCTGCCAGGCGCAATGTGCCACTCTGGGACCAGCGCTGATGGTGTAGAAATGTGTGTGCCTCTCACAGAGTGTAATGGATCATGCTGTGTGGATACAGTGTGGCCTGGGATGGGATAGGACAGGTTAGCAATAAAGATTAGTAACCTCTTCAGAGAGAGATTAATGTCAGGACTTAGCAGGCTCCCACTGGAGTCCCTCAGCATTCTGTGCACCCCAATCTGGCTGCCTTTGGAAGCTTTGTGGGGATTTCTTGGACTCCACACATCTGGCAAATGAAAAGGAAAACCCACGTGTCACCCTCATCTGCTCCCCTGATTTGACAGTTCATGGTCTCTTTACCCACTGAAAAACCCATAACTACCAAAGGCAGCATCTCAAGTAAGCTGGAAGGGGAGCGTAGCTTCTGGGTGGATGGCTTAGTGTCACCACACTGACATGGTAGGGTGTGTTTACCGGTTCTGAAAGCCAGGGGTAGAGGCTGCCTTTGAGCTCAAGGGTTGAAGATCAGTTTCCCAGTGCACCCTGAAAGGCCACCTAGAACACCTCCCATTGTGGGGCTATGGAGTCCTTTGAACTTTGTGTCACTGAGGTGGGCTTTGAGGTTTCAAAAGCCCATGTTAGCTCTGGTCACTGCCTTTGGATAAGAATGTAGAACTCTCATCCGCTTTTCTAGCACCAAGTCTGCCTGTGTGTCACCATGTTCCCTGCCATGAGGATCATGGACCAAGCCTTCGAAACTGTTAGCCAGCCCCAGTGAAATGTTTTCTTTTATAAGAGTTGCCTTGCTCATGGTGTCTCCACAGCAACAGAACATAGTAGGTCACTAAACTGCTCTTGTCATCTTCAGGGCCATAAAAGAACATTTCCTGCGGACTACAGCAGAGCAGACAAAGACTTGGGCTTCTAACAGAGTTCAGCTTCAGTGAACGTGGGCCCCACCCCAGTGCAGCATGCATTTGGACAGGCTGACCAATGCATCAGCTCAGGAAGGTCAGGCCGAGCAAGTCAGAGAAAAACTAAAGTCATTTGGACATGTCTGACACCCTGAGCCTGACCAACTAGCTAAGACTCTCTCACTTGAACCGTCCCTGCCTGGACCTTCCAATGACTGCTTCTTCTGGCTTCGTGCATTTGTCATTCCTGGCTCCAAAGGGTGACCGTGTGACCTGGTCTTAGGTGATGTGTTCCATCTCTGCTTGTGGAACACCCCCGCCCAGGGGTCCGGCTCCTGTCTGTCCGTGCGCTAGAGGCTCCCTGGATGGAGGCTGTTAGACCTCTTCTCTGCTGTGGGTGGGTGACAGTGGGGACAGCAGGTAGAGGGTGGGAAGGCAGTGCTATACAAGAAATCTTATCGTACTCTGATGGGCGAGATGTTCTGGCTTGTGGGACTGGGAGGCAAACCTGTAACGAGGGGCCACAGCCCTAAATCAGAGGGGGGGTTTCATCTAAGTCACTGATGACCAGGTCATTGAAGAGCCTTCATCTGGGCTCCATACTCCCCGTCTGCTCGAGAACAGGGAGGGCCGGAGGAGACTCACAGACGGACAGTTACATAGACGAAGGAAGGAAGCCTGAAGGCATCGCCCGGCAGGGACGGGGTCCTGGGGGGAAGGAAGGATCTAGGAAGATGGAGATTCTCTTGATGTGAAGGAGACAGTCAGTGTTCTCAGCAGATTGATTGAGAAATGTACTCCTCCACCCACCTCCCCATTCATCTACCCATTGGTCTGTCCATCTACCACCCACAACAGCATGCAGTCTTGTAAAAATCCATTTATACCCTTCCAGCCGCCCACCCTTACATCTGTTACACACACCCTGTCATTTAATCATCTATCCGTTCATCTCAATTACTCTTTCCCCCACCTACCAATCCACTGATCCATCCTCCCCTTACCCCCTACCCACCCACCCACGCATTTACTATACAGCCATCCATCCATCCATCCACCCATCCACCCATCCATCCATCTACCCACCCAGTCACTACCTACCCATCCATCCATCCTACTCATCCGTCCATCCATCCATCCATCCATCCATCCATCCATCCATCCATCCATCCATCCACTCACTCAGCCACTACCCCCACCCATCCATCCATCTACCCATTCACTACCCATCCATCCATCCATCCATCTACCCACCCAGCCACTACCCACCCATCCACCCATCCACCCACTCATCCATCTACCCATTTACTACCCATCCACCCGTCCATCCACCCACATACCCACGCATTCATCTGTCTGTCTATGTCTATCTCTATATCTGTCTGTCTGTCTATCCGCTCGCTCACCCTTCCTCCTACTTACCTCCCAATTCACCCGCCCCCAACACCCGCTGAGAGACAAGGCACGGTGGTTCAGAATATACCTCCATGCTGTCACAGGAGTGCCAGGAGATTCTGTCACCCATGTTTTTTTTAGCCACTCCTTGGCTAGCATGTCTTATGCTTTGGCTGGCAACCCAAACCATCTCCCTCAGATGTCAAAAGGAAAGAGAAAGGCTTAGCATCTGTGGGGATCACAGGTGGTGAACTGTCGAGTCCAACGGACCTCCCAGACAGATGGACTCATGGCTAGACCTGTGTGTCAGGGATGGGGTGCCGCCTCTGACACCCACCTTGTGGGAGGGAACAGGTATTTGAACCTGTCACCCTGGGAAGGTACAGCTCCCTCCTGCGGCCTGGCCTCGGGCTTGGGAGGTGGTTCTTTGTCCTCTGTCATAATCCCTGGAGACTATGGGTCTCAGCTCTCCTTGTCTGCCACTGGGAGCTCCTGAGGAGAGCTGACAGCTTCCTGCACACCCAGCCCCCACAGAGACACCACTGCAGAAGCATGGGATTGTGCAGTTAGCGTAATTTGCTGATTTGCTTAAGTAGCACCCCAGTTAGAGACATGACAGAAATCCATTAGTGTGGCCCCACCCCCTAGCTTCGCCCGCACTCGAAGTGGAAGCCAGGATGAATCAGGGACGTAGGCAGCCAATGGTGGCCACCCAATCCATCCTTGCCACCCCTTGGTCTGGTCCTTGTCCTGTGCTTGGGGAAGGACGGATAAGGTTCCCAGGCTGACTCCGAGGGTCTTGTGGCCTTGAAGGACTCTGGGTCAGTGGCCCAGAGGCACCGAGTTAGTTGACATTTAGAACATCACCCCTGCACCTGAGCCATGAGTCCCCTCCAGTCTACCAGTTTCAGCTCAAGGCCCTCGGATATGGAGTGGATTTAATGGCATCTACTTTGGATGGCTCTGTGGGGAATCAAGATCTTGATGATGCTAGGATGCTCCCCATGGTGGGCTCCAGTTGGTCAGTTCAGCTCCTTCCCACTGCTCTGTGCACTCAGCCCCCAGCTCCAGTAGCTACCAGTGCATCCATCACAGTGCAGTGCTCAGCTGCTGTGGTGCAGGTGGCTTTGTTCACCGGAATGTGGTGGGACGGAGATAACACCCACTCCCCTGATCCTGGGCTTTCCACAAGGACTAGGTTGCAGTAAACCTCAGGATGGGACTTGGGAGCTCTGTCTCCCACATGGTCATCACCCACCTCCCACTGACCCTTCCAGGCCTGGGCATGGTTACTGCGAAGCCCCAAACTCCAAATGCCTGACAGTGGACAATATGTCAAACTGAGTGACCTGGACTCTGTGAGATGGTAGGACCGGCAGGGACTGAAGGAAGTGGGCACTGTCCTCCTGTTCAAGGGGACAGATAAGCAGCAGTTCCTGACTGAGCCAGGACCACCGAATGTTAGTAACTACAAAATAACGAAAACAATTGTTTATTTTTAGAAACCAAGAAGAGTGAAGTTTTATTGGGACTCTCTCAAATTTTTATTGCTGGCAACAAATTCAATTTAAAAACAAAACAAAACAACCAAAGCTGTAGCAAGCCGAACATGCCTGGGGTGGGGGTGGGGCGTGTAACTTCTAGTTTGTAAATTCTGGCTCCGAGAGGCTCACTTCTTCCTTTAGAATGTCAAAAGTTTTTGTCCATTTCCATCCAGTGTGTTCTGTGGCACCAGAGGTTTCTCGCCCAGGCGGAGTTCCTGTTCCCATCTCATGTGTGAGGAAGCTAAGGCACTCGGCAGGGGTGGGGCGTGGGCCCACGGAGGAGGTTAGTGCCGAAACTAAGCCTTGTCCTCTCACCATGGCTTTCCAGAGCTGATAAACAGGCTTAGGGGCATCGAGTCAGTGTGCAGATTGGGATCTCATGCGTTTCTGGGTTCTTCCACTTCCACAGTGCCCTAGCTAGGCTGAGAATCACTGGACATCCTCAGCCCCTTACCTTGATGGTCGGGCATGTGGTCAAGCAGGTTGTGTAGGCCTCAGGTGGGCCCGCTTGGAAAAGTGTGTCCCTGGCTTCTAGACTGTTCAGTTTTATTGCAGTTAGAATGTGGTTTTGTCATAGGGAGCTGGAGACTTCTGCTGGGTAGTTCCTTTAAAAAAAAATTCCACTCAAGAGAAGTTATAGAAAAGAACTTCAGGACAAGTCAGTGAGTCAGTAAGGAGCAGAATCAGTGTATTGGGCCATTTTAACATTTTGTCTGAATGCATGTGAGTGCAGCAACTATGGAGGCCACCAGAGGGCGTCGGGTCCCTTTGGGACTGAAGTTCCAGGCAGCTGTGAGCCTCCAGATGTGAGTGCTGGGACCTGCACAGAGGCTCCCGGAAAGGCAGAAGCTTTCTCGACAGCTGCACCATCTCTCCAGCTCCTGGAAGACATTTTGACAGAGTCTTCAGGAGGGAGTATTAGAGAGAGGGAAAGGGAGAGACTTGGAAAAAAAGTTCACCACTGTACCACATATGTGACTGTGCACCAGGTAGGGTGTGGGAGGGAGAGACAGAGAGAATTGACCTTAACTGTCTTTATTGTAATTTCTTATATGATTCAGTGGCTTCTGAATTTACATCTCCAAAGGCTTCTAAGGTCTCTCTGTGTCTCTGTGTCTCTGTCTGTGTCTCTGTGTCTGTCTGTGTCTCTCTCTCTTGTCTCTGTCTGTCTGTCTCTCTCGTCTCTCTGTCTGACACTCTCTCTCTCTCTCTCTCTCTCTCTCTCTCTTCAGAGGGATCCTTTCTGAAGTTCTGTGGGTAGGATTAAGGCTGATAAGGTGAAGCACTGGGCTGGGTCACAAGGGTCACACAGGTAACTGAGAGGTGTTTTCACTGTGAACAAAGTTAATCACCTTGTTAGCCAGATTCTGAGGAAACCGCAGGTCACGTGTGGGAAGAAGTAAGGGCATATCCCAAGCCCGCACTCGGGCTTCGAGCACAGCTCAGTGCCATTCTAACATTCTGATCTGAAATCTGTCTCTGTGAAAGACTGTGACACCCTTGATCCTCAGGCATTGAGAAGCTTCAGCCAGACTCGGGTGGGTGAGGGGCTCCTTGCCATTCCCACGCCCCCTAATTTTCACCTTTCTGTCTTGCTTGGGTTATGCAGCAGTGAGCGGGTACATGGTGTCGTATCATATCACAAGGCCCTGAGCCTGACCTGCCCATCCTGGCTCCCACCTGAGGGCAGGAGCAGGCTTCTCCCCAGAATGCATGTGACGGCTGAATCTCAACACAGTTGTTGATTCTGACTCCAGATCCTAAGCGTGGGTTACCAGGAGGACAGGCGGAAGGCTAGACTTGGTTCTCCTGGGAACACTCACACATTGGTTGTGTGTGTGCTCACATTGACATGTATAACTGTGCATGGGCATGTGTGTAGTACATGTGCATGTGTTTGCATGTGTGTGCACGTGCGTACATGTGTGCATGTGCGTGTGTGTGTGTGTGTGTGTGTGTGTGTGTGTCTATGTATGCCAGAGGTCAATCTCCATGTCATTCCTTAGGCATTTTCTGTCTTGATTCTTTTTTAGACAAGATCTATCCCTAACTTGGAACTCATCAGGTAGGGTAGACCAGCAGGCCAGTGAGCCCAGGGACCCACTTCTCTCTGCTTCCCCAGGACTGGGATTAGAAGTGTGTGCCACTAGGCCTGTATTTTAAAAACAAACAAACAAACAAACAACAACAACACCCCCAGCAACATCAGATGGGTTCTGGAACTGGAACAAAGCAGACACTTTAATCTATCTCCACAGCCAACATTTTTTTTAAAAAATTCAAACCAGGACTTCCAGAGCCATTACAACTTCCTTTGGACAGCAACTGAGGCAGAGGGCTGGGCAGAATGGAGCCTGGGCACCGCGTGTGGGCAGGGTGAATGGCATTTTCTGGGCCAACGGGGTGGACGCCCTGCAGGTGGGCGCTGCTGGTCACTCTGAAGCTGTTAGCCTCCTGGGTTTTTTGTAACTTGATTGTGTGGCTCTTGGGTCTGAACCTTGCAGATGACATCAGACCACAGTGTTCAAAATGCTGAACGTTCTGGAACCTTGTTTTGGCTGCGAATTCCACGTTGGTGCCACTGGGCTTTGGGGTTTTCCCTGAGTGCAGCATCTCAAACTTTGAAGGTTCTACCAAGAGCTTGCGTGTGTAGCTGAGGAGCGATGACCCAAGGTGGAGAAAGCTGAGAGACTGGTGGCAGCAGGGGCCTATGGCCCTGGCGAGGTTTTCTTCTAGTCAGACAGAAGGGAGGGTAGCAGAGAAAAATGAGGCAGCGTATGTGCTGGGAGGACACTGCCCCGTGCTCAAGGACTGATGGCCAGTAGAGGCCAGGCAGGCTGAGCCAGGGGCAATGACTGGGCTCCTCTGATTCAGAACACAGGATGGGGGCAGTGGGGTGCCCCTGCTGAGGGGCCACAGTGGCTGTCCCCAGCTATCCCCCTTTGGTGGCTCTGTGGCTTCCACAAGGGCCGCCAGCAGCTCTGTGCATGCCTACCCCGCAGGCAGCCTGCCCTACGAGTACAAGATCGTGATCGCGGGCAACCACGAGCTGACCTTCGACCAGGAGTTCATGGCTGACCTCATCAAGCAGGACTTTTATTACTTCCCGTCCGTGTCCAAGCTGAAGCCGGAGAACTATGAGAACGTGCAGTCTCTGCTGACCAACTGCATCTACCTGCAGGACTCAGAGGTCACGGTGCGTGGCTTCAGGATCTACGGCTCCCCATGGTGAGTGTGATCGGCCCCCATCTTCACCAGCAGTTGGGGCGAGGCAGCGGGTGGCGGTGACTCCGGTCTTCCTGGAGGTGCTCAGGACCCAAAGCTGAGGCTTGGGACCAGGGCAATGAGGACACAAGGATCTGGGACTTAGTCTTGTCACTTTTACCCTTTGTTTGACCCCAGGCAGGCTACTGTCACCCCCTGAGCCTCAGTTTCCCCATCTGGAACCAAGGAAGGGTAACAGCACCTATATCCCCTGCAAGATATATATGGATGATATAGATATAGACATCGATAGAGATATAGGTGAGGATAGAGATACAGATTACATATACAGATATAGTTATGGATATAGGTAATGTTGTTGTCCATGCAGGTGGGTACTATAAAGACACAGAGGCTGAGAGAGCACACACCTTCCAAGATGACACAGCTAGGCAGGGGAGGGGCTGCAGCCGCAGGGCTTTGTGTTAAACACGAGCCTCTAGCCCGAGGGATCTCCCCCTTCTGTCTGTCTTCTGCCCTCCCAAGAAAAGGCATGTGATGTTGGAAAGACGATTGATCCACGTAATTGAGGAAAGGCATCTGGGAGTGTCAGACGGTCTCTCGGGGCACTTTCCCATACGGGGACAGCAGCTGTTTAAAGACAAACGCACACGGAATCCTTATTCTGTCAGAGACTCAGTGACTGACTGGGCTGTTGCTCTGAACTCACCCAGCTGGGCGGTGCTCAAAGTGACCATGGGTCCAGACTATCTTTGTGATGGTCACTGTGTCCATGACAATGGCAACTGACCATAGCAGTGCTGCTGCGGACAGCAATGGTGGTTAGGATGGTTGTGATGGTGATAATGATGTTGGTGATGGCGATGATGGTGGTGATAAATGGGGGTGATGATGATGGTGCTGATGATGATAGTGATGGTGATGATGATGGTGATGATGGTGGTGGTGATGGTGATGATGGTGGTGATGATGATAGTGATGGTGATGATGATGGTGATGATGATGTTGGTGATGGTGATGATGGTGGTGATGATGATGGTGATGATGGTGGTGGTGGTGGTGGCAATAATAATGTTGATGTCAGTTATGATGATGTCAGGATTGCAGTGATGTTAGTGATGATGTTGGTGAAGATGGCTATGACGGTGATGATGATGTTGGTGATGACGGCAGTGGTTGGTAGTGACGATGATCAGGTAATGAACAAGGTGGTGGTGATCCTGCTGCTGCCTGTGGCATTGTGTCATTAGTCCATGGAACAAAGCCTCCACAATACTCCTGTGGGGCTGATCTGTTGTCCACTTCCCACAAGTGGACAGATCTACTGGCCCTTGCATGGCCACAGGGTGTAAAGTGTTGGCAGGGTGAGAGGAAGCTCCCCAGAGGAGGTAGATGACCCCAGCTCCATGGGAGGACATGGGCTCTCATAGGCAGGGAGGGAGTGGCACTGTGGAGGGCTCCAGGTGAGCTAAGAAAACACTACATCTGGGAGCCCTGGACTTGATGTCTTTGATTTAAGACTAAGGTGTGGTTAGGACCTGTGTGGGTCTTATGAAGCCCTGGAAAAGGGAGAAGGGCCAGCCTGACCCTTTCTCCTGCCCCAGGAGGAGCCTGCTGTCTCTGCCTGGGGCTTGTGATACTCAAGGGCTCCATGTGCTCTCCTGCTGCCTCTCAAGGACTTGGACATTCAAGGGTGTGAGGGACTCAAAACCAAAGGCAAGGCTGTGAGAAGGTGTCTGAGGCTGCCTGTCAGGCTGCAGCGGCTGGTCTGAAGCCTGCTTATGCGACAGCTCAGCTCAGGAGCGCATATGGAAGTCTGAGCAATGTCTTGGGTCCTGAGGCCAATCTGGATATGGCAAAAATAGGGCGGGGCCATCAGGGTGAGAGGTGGAGGTTCTGAGTGTGAGGTCAAGAATCAAGACTGGATCTCTGCACTGTGGTTTACAACCTGCCCCAACACACACACACACACACACACACACACACACACACACTTTCTGTCTCTCCACACATATACCATATGAATATACATACACATATACACTTACACACACACACACACACACACACACATCACATACACATACACCACATACATACACATATATAGAGACATATCCACATAGATACATATACACACATACACATACATATACACCATACATACCACATATACACACATATATACACACATGCACACAACATACCACACACACCACCAATATACATACACACCACCCACATATATACATACATACCACACACATACACACATGCCACCCACATACATACATACCACACACATACACACACACACACACACACACACACACACACACACACACCCTTAAAAAAAGAGGTTTGTAAAGGTTAAAGGCATGGCTTAGGGACCAAGAAAACTGAGCTTAAATTTAGTCTCACATTTTGGGGACTGTGTGACCCTGGGCATCACTGGGTGACCGGATGATCTTAACTCACTTTCTTACAGAATGGGATGGCAGTGAGCCCTCCTCCAGCAGGTGGCTATAAGGTGTCAGAGGGCTCCCCTGAGCCCATGGCAGTCACCATAAGTGCTCAGAATGGAGACCTGCTTTGTTTGCATGGCGTGGGGATGCCCCTCCTTCATGGTCTGGTAAGGAGGGCGAGGGGAATAGAGGAGATGCACCACCCAGCAGCCAGGCTCACCAGAGCTGAGTAACTCAGCATTAGGGCTTCCTAGGTGTGTGCTCCTCTGTCCAGGGAACGGTCCACATCCCATCACTGAACTAGCCGAGAGGATGAGGCTTAGGTGAGCCCAGCTGCCAATTCAACTACTGTCCTGCTGCTTGGAGTTCTGGCCAGCAGTGGCCCAGTGGGACCTTCGATGTGGACATGACTGGCCTCTCTAGTTCCTGGCTTCCCCCCAGGCCCAGAGAGCTTGCTTTCTTCTTGCCCCAAGACCTGTGTGAGTAGAAGCACAGGCTGGTCAGCAGAGTAAATGAACAGGGTGCGTGTTGGGGTTGGGGATAATCAGGAAGCTGTGTAGTTGTGCTCCTGGAAGGGCACGACGGAATCCATGATGTTCCCCATTGGAGCAGGCTTTAGAGCTAGGACTAAAGGAAGTATAGCTCAGGGGGCGGGGTGCTCACATTCTCAGCCTGTCTGTGCTTATACGCCAGGCTTTCCTTGGCCTGGTGACATGAATAGCCCCAAGGCCATTCTGTATGCAGAGTTCTACCCTCTTCTCTGAGACTACCCGGGGCTGGGAGCAGGTGGCAGGAGGTGGCTGGCCCTGTTTCTGTGGTGCCATGGAATCAGTCCTGGGGGTTGTCCCCTCCCCTCTGGCACCTGCATGTGTTAGCAGTGTGCCTGCAACACAGGCTGCACACATCAAGGCACTGCCACTCTAGCCTTGTGACTTTGGGTAACCATGGCAGCCTCTCTTGTCCCACTGCACCATAGGGAGACGATTTCATTGCATGGTAGCAGGGTTTGAGGTCAGTGTGGCTGTCCGTATGAAGGCCTGGGGGTGAGGTAAGCACCATCAGTGGCTCGAGGTTCTCGTAACTCATCATCAAGGGGGCATGCTCAGAAAGGGATTAGCTCTATGCCAGATGAGGGTCAGGTTAGCAATAACCCCCATTTTATAGACAGGCAAGAAGAGTCCAGGTAGGCACATGGTTCAGCCAGGGTTATCAAGACAGGGGTGCTCCAGACGCCTGGCCAGCTTCTGGTGAGCTCTCCCCTCTCTGGAGTCATGCAGTATTTTCCTAAGTCCACTTGGGTATGCTAGGGGAAACGGAGGCCTGAGAATCACTGTCCTGGTTCATCAGTAAATGTATCAAACCGTCCATGAGCATTTATTAAGAACCTGGTAACCTGGCTCCCACTGAGCCTCGTAGACGTGACTGGACTCACCAGTACAACATTCCTGTCCTGGGTTTCACCCTGATGGTAGATGATGGCCAGAAGCTGTCTCCTGATTCCAGAAGAAGCCCTGGAAGCTGGGGTCAGGGAAAAAACCCCATGGAGAGAGAGCTGTGAACCGAAGAGACCACAGAGCTAAGGATGTGAGCAATGGTGTGGCTATCACAGGCAAAGGTCAGGAGACTGGAGGAGGTGCCAGGCTTGTGGGCTCTGTGGGGACTACTTCCACGCCCTGGGTGGGTCACAGTAAGAGACAGAAGCCACAGGCTTGGCAGCCAGAGTCTCAGGGTCCTTGACTGGCATCCCCGCCCTACCTTTCCCCCCAAGGAACTGGGAAGTAGGTTTTCCAGAGGAACGTCCCTCAGTACCCCTCCAGGGTGGACCTGAGGACCATAGCAGCACCGAGGTTGGAACCTGCTGGCTCCCTGTGGCTCTTTTCCAGGAGAGCTTCATGGATCCCGCCTCACTCTGCATGTGGGCGTGTGGTGCACACCACAGAAGGATGCTCACCCAGGAAGTGCATCGCTGCTGGGGCCTGTGTGCTGGTGGGTTACAGGTGACCTCCCTCATCTATTCCATGGCCTCTGGAGGCCCTGGGGGCAGCCATCATCACGCCTCTGCTAATGAGGCCTCTGTGCCTCTTGCCCGTGCATCCCTGGGCTGGTGAGTCAGCCCTGTTGCCCAGGATTGAAGTTTTATCCCTGTCACTAAGCTGCAGAAGCATTGGCCAAGCTGAACAGCCTCCCCGAGGTTCAGTGTCTGGCTAGTACGTGTGACGATGTCATGAGGTCTCGGGATAGGTGCATGACCCTCCCAGGACCCTTGGTGAAGAAGGCTTAGTGGCTGGTGTCCCAGGGATCTTAGAAGCCACACACGTGGAAATGGTATAAACCAGCCCTTAAAAACGTGTTCGTAGCTTCAGAACCTCTCGGCCTAGCTTTGGACTCTACCCAGACGTGGGTGAGGTGTGTAGGATGAGCCCTCCCCACCAACAGTGCTCTAAGGTTTGAGGCTGACACAGTCAACTTCCGGGCGCTGGTCAGCTACCCTCAGGGCAGCTCATGGTGGGAGAGAGTGACTGATGGTTATTGAATTCAGATGATTCAAGACAAGCCCCATGGACCTGTAGCCCGCCTCCTTTCGTCAGTCTCTCGTTGAGATTCCCTTCCCAGATGATTTTGTCAAGTTGTTGATTAAAACTAACCAGTAAGGTTATTTCTTCTCTCTCCCTGGACATATTGGCTGATGTGTGGAGTTCAGATGTCCTTTCCAGCCTCAGAGGTGTAGTCGTGCCCACAGGGGTGGGGTGGACTTGAACACCATGGGAGGGAATCAGCAGGTCGTTACTCAGGTGGGAAAACTTATACACAGGATGGCAGTATGAGAGTCCATGTGGTTTTAACAGGTAGTGATCTTCTTGTCACAGGGGATATGCAAGCAGGGCTCTGCATGCCAGCAGCGACTCCAGGCAGCCGCCACACGCCCCCTGCTTGTATGTGTGCGCTGGGGATTTGAACTCCTGGTCCTCACCTATTCACAACCGAGTCAGTTCTCCAGCCCTCCAATCTCTTCAGCAAAGTCGGTTTGCCAAGTGATGTCCCCTGCCAGCAGTTGCTTACCTGTACCCCTGCCAACACTTGGTACCATAAGGCTCTAGGTTTTCCTCCCTCTTGGGCGGGTGCTGGTGCTGCCATGAGCCTTGGAACCTCTCCATGGTTTCTGACCGCCTACGTTCTTCCTTTCTGAAGTCTTTTGCCTAGTGCACTATTTGAGGCAAGGGTAATCTGTCCTTCAGTTGGTTTCAGTGGTGTGGGGATGAAACCCAGAGTCTCACACAGGTTCGGCAAGTTCCCTTACTACCGAGCTGTCGTCCTGGCCAGCTCTGTTCTTTCTCTTTTTTACTGGTTTCTCGAGAGGCTTGGTGTGGTCTGAGTGGGAGATGGGTCCTTGGTCACTTGACACCTGACAGATCGACTCCCGTCTTCTCACACGCAGAGCCATGAGATGAGCAGAAGCCCCGGATTTGGGTGCGATTAAACGTCTTTGCACCGTTCTTCCTGGCAAGTGCTTCCAGTGTCCTGCTGATGGGATCTTTGCTCTCTGGGTCACGAAGATTCTTTCCCTTGCCCCACACAACCGTACTGCTTGCTTTTCAGGCTTGGGCATTGGGGCCACTAGGAATGGGGGTACTTGGTGTGAGTGAGGTGTGTGTGGGGTGGGTCCTACTTTGTGCTTATCTTTGTGGGCATTGTCGGCGGGAGTCTGCTCTGGTCTAGCACTCCACCAGCTCATTCAGAACGGGACGGGAGTGCCTTACGTCACCCCAATGACAGGTTTCTTCAGCATCGCCTCTGCTCACTGGAATACTTGAGACCAGGGGCCTCTTTCACACGTAATCTCTAACTGCGAAGCTTGACACGGCACCTGGCTTACGTTGATAAATGTTCCTGGAATGGATGAGTGCACCGGTGGGAGGGGGGATTCCAAGCAGCGGGGAGTCCATTCTAATCCCTCCCTGGACTGTTTCCTGTGTGTGCATCTCTCTGTGGCCCCTTCTTGACCCACACCGCCAACCCCTCACTCCCTAGGTTCCCATTCCAGGCTGGACTCTGAACACCGTGGCCTGACAGTGCCACCTCCTGGCTTACTCCTGGCTTGCCCACTCTCACCAGTTCCCCCAGACCAAAGGCCAGATGCCTGCTTCCCTGTGCCTTTGACCTGGGCCCACTCTTTCCCAGCGTTGGAGGGGAAAGAAGGGGCAGGAGTCTGAGGAAACCCTGCCTCCCTCATGGGCACACGGTGACTCTGTGGGACTCTTGACACGGTTGCTGGTCCCCCGAGCTACAGCCGGGCGTATGTCCGCCACCCAGGGCAGCTCTGGGGTGGAAGTAACTTCAGGAAGAGGGAAGAGTCAGCTTTTACAAAATCCTGCTTCTTCTTCTTCTTCTTTTTTTTTAAGTCCTGCATATACACCCTATTCATTTATGGGTTTTGGATGCATTTTTTGTTCTCATTTAACTAAAAACGGCCTTGATTTTAAAAAAAAGAGAGAGAGAAAGAGAAAGAAAAAAGGGAGTGAGGGGGAGAGTGGAGCTGGCACGTAGCGGGCCCATCTGCTCTAATTACTTCTGGTATTTTGAAAGAAGGCATCGAAACCTGCTGAGACGCTGAACTTCGGGAAGCCGCTCCAGGGCTGCAGGGCCTGCGCCCCGGCGGCTGGGCTCAGATACAGCTTCTGTGTTTGGCTGGGCTGCCTCCCATCAGGGCTGGACCCCAAGGCCTAAGGAGGAGACTTCTCTTGTGTCTAGGAGCCAGGGCGTCAGGGACAAGCTGAGCATTCTGCAAGGCCGGACTGAGAACCCAGCCTGGTGTGCCCGTGCCAGCAGTGTGGCTGTGGTCAGAGCCGTGGCTTTGCGTGACAGTGACACACGGAGTCTCTGTGTCACGGAGAATTAAAAGAGGTCAGATAGAGACATTGCCTGGCACGTACTTGGTGTCTCATCGTGGGGTAGGCTGGCTGCGGCCACCCAGTGTTGAGAGCATAGATAATAATAAAGGTTTCTTTTACATAGCTGGTAACTGTAGACAGCATTTCCAGAGCCGGGCATGGAACAGCAAGTGCCCGGTGGCCTCTTGGGAGGGGGTTCTGGGGGTGGGCACTCATGTCCTCTTTGATGTCCCATTCTCTTACTTTGTACAGCTAAGTAGGCTTGATGCACAGCCTGGGGGCAGGAATGGAGCAGCCTGGGAACATTGTCTGTCTCTGACGGTGCTTAGGGAAGCCAGTCGGTGTGACAGATGTGTGTCCTACCACAATCCCCAGGACAATTAGTGAGGCTTCCGCTATTCTCTCACTGTAGAGATCAAAGTACTGAGTCTCAGGAAGAAGCTGACTTGCTAGGAAGGAAGTCCCCACACGGATCACGGGGAGCTGAGTCGGAGGGAAGCACGGTGCCCTTGGGACAGTCACAACAAGGTGCTGCTTGAATGGCTTTGCTAGGGGAAAAGCATAGTAGAGAATCGTGTTTCCTCTGACCAGACTGGGTTCCAGGTCCTGGGTACGGGAGCCAGGAATCTAGAGTATTGCTCAGGTCTGAGCATCCTGCTGCCCTGAGCTAGGCCCCACCACTCTGGCTTTCTACAGCTTCAGCTATGGCTGCCTGCTGGTGGAATGCAGTGAGCCTTGCTGTGTCTATCCAGCCCTGCTATGGCCATGGCTACATCCCACCTGGCTTCTAGGAACCCTCGAAGGTCTCTTCTTGTCAGCTCGCTCATTGCTATGCTATGTGCAGACTTGGAATCTTCCATCGGTCTTGTGTGAGTTATGGGCTGGTCCAGGACCTGATGTCCAACTCCTGGGGTAGAACCCTTGCCTTTCCTCTTAAAATCTTCACAAACTATATCTGTGGTACTTTTCTGCTGTGCACACGATATGTGTGTGTGTGTGTGTGTGTGTGTGTGTGTGTGTGTGTGTGTGTGTGTGTCTATTAGACTGCCTTTTGACATTAGGGTTCCATTGTGGTCATGTCTGTAAGACTCAGAGTAAGTTGTGGGCAGCTCTATTAGAAGTCAGAGTCCTGTTTGGTGCATAGCTCAGTGTAGGGTTTCCCTGCCTCAGTCTGTGAGTGTGCCCAGCAGGAACCATTTTATACTGGTGTCTTGGCTTGGGGCATCCTCACTGTGGGCTAGGGACCTGTTGCTGGAGGTCTGGGCTCTGGAGACTCTGGTAGAGGAGCCTGGAATGGAGTCAAGGTGTGTGAGTTGGGGCCCAGCTTGAGGAAGATTTGTCAAAAGCCTGGTCCTTCCTCTTCCCTGGCTTGGTGGCCTCTTGCTGTCTTACTCATGTTAAGGTCCGTTCTCCAGAAGTCCCCTTCCAGCATTTGTCTTGGGCTGTCCTACTCTTGGGGTATCTTTAGCTTGAGGTAATGGCCCTCACGGCTTATTCCGGCTACTGAGGCAAAGACAACCTCTCCTCAGGACCCAGGTAGGCACTGAGTGGCTTCCCCCAACCTGCTCTGTTTGCTCTGTGTCTTCATGGATCAGAGAAGGCTATGCTATCTTGTATCGCCGATGAGCTGGAGATGTGCAGGGATACGGAAAGATGGCTGTGACCTCAGGCCTGGGAGGAGGCAGGAGTGTGGGTCACTCTACTGGGGAATGAGGATAGTAGCCTCAGGCAGTGCTGGCGGGGGTACCCTCCCCCTGACACTGGCCTGGCTCTCTGCTGGCCCCCAAGGACAGCAGAATAGGCTGGGCATCGGCTCCTGCCCCTCCTATGGCTAAGTCTTACTGTGCCAATGAGAGAGGCGGCTGCTGTGCATTGAGCCATGGAGGGTGGTCAGCAAGGCCACCTAGTACTGTCTGTCATTGTCTGCAGCCCCACAGTCAGGGGCCACCTGTCCAGGGAGCTGTCTACATGACTGGCTAGGCTTAGGTCCTTTTTCCAGGGGAGCCAGTAGCATATGACACAGCTCAGACCCCCAGAGACCATGCCTGACAGCCATGGGTGTGTTCACTTCTGTTTCATGGCCCCCCATCCCCAGTGCACAGCATCCCAGACATGACGCACTGTGTCTATGATGGTGTCTGAAACAGGGAGCGTCCTTGTTCCTGGATACTACTGAGCTGGTGGCACGTATATCTGTGCACACATGCACATTCAACACACACAGGCCTATACACATGTACGTATATAGTCAATAAAGAACACAAGCCTACACGCACATTTGTGATACACACACACACACACACATGCACACAAAGACACTCATGTGCCCATATGCACAGGTGGACTAGGGAAATGCACTGTCAAGGACACACACACACACACACACACATACACATACACACACACACACACACACACACACACACACACACACACACACACAGTTCTCTCCCCAGTTCTCTCCCCTTCTCTTCTCCTCATCTTCTGCCTCTCTTCCCCATCCACTGCTTCTGTGCTGCTCTGTCCTCTCAGGCTGCTGTGCACCTGCTCACTCTCCCACTCAAGATTAACGTCTGAGACGAATCATTTGCTGTCTCCGCACAGAGTCCCAGCAAAACAAAAGATGAGCGATTCCACATATTGGAAGGGTGGGGAAAATTAATTAGGAATGACAAGGGACCCACTCCGCAGTGCTGCACCGTCTGCTTCTGACTTGGTGGCTGCTGTTGTGGCCCCAGCGGGTGTCTGAGTGACAGGCTTCTGGACACCGGGCAGCTGGTGGGTCCCTGCCCACTCACCCCTAGCCTTGGGCCATACTGGCTACTACCTGTCCACTTCCCCCATCCTCTGACCTCTGCATGCCAGCAGCACCCAGGGATACAGAGGAGACAACTGCCTTAAGTTTCTGCCATCGTAGGAGAGGATGTCCCCCGGAGGTGGGACGTCTGCACTGTGCAGTCTGGACCCTGGACTTGGGAGCTGTGGTCCAATCTCTGGTGTCTCTGAGCCTTGGTTCTCTATTGCAAAAGGGGGTTACAGCCTAGTTAGGGTTCTGGGTGACAAATGACAGTTTCATCTGAGACACCACTTAGCTGTGCTGTCGCTGGTCCCTTGGGGAGTGGCTTAGGAAAGCCTGTCTTCAAGGGGGCTGATGGGAGCATCCTGCGGGTAAGCTGGCCTGACAGAGGTGGGAACCGGGCAGGCTGTTTTAAAGGCTCACCCACAGCTGCACTTGTAGCTTCTAGGCTTGGGTAACTATTTTGTTTTGAGCCGCTGTGGGAAGGCGAGATACCAGAGCACCTCAAGAGGAGGGAATGAGTTAGCAGGCTGAGGCGGGTCTCCTGCAAAGGGCTACGGTGTTATCTAAAGAACTCTACCAGGGGTCCAACCCTCTGTACCCAAGTCCACCATGGAGGCAGCCAGGGTCCCCCAGAGTCAAGCTCTCTGAGCATCAGAGTGCAGGTGGTGACACCCAGATCCAGGTTCTTCCCTGCACAGTGGTCACACTGTGCCACCTGGGCTGGCTCCTGAGAGGGTGAGGGAGACTAGCCAGGGGCAGGCATCCTTGCTAGAGTCATCGTTTTGAAGTTTGACTGGCAGGTCCTTGGGCGGGACTGCCACTAGGAGGGTGCAGAGGGGAGGAGACTAATCTGGAAGGTCTTCACACCTGCCCCCAGGCAGAGCAGCTGGCTTATTCCAGTTTGCATTCGTCTTTCGTCTATGCACTCCTTGAACGTATCTTCCCTGAGGGTCACGTGGCTCAGCCGTCCGCCAGGTATAAGAGACATGGGAGGCCAGATCTGAACACTAGGCCTGGGTTGGAGAAGCCTCCAACAGACCGTCAAGATGGGGAGGGGAACCTGTGCCTGAGGAGGGGACATTCTGGAGGAGATGGCTTTGGAGTCGGTCCTTACGAACATGAGGCATGGGTGGGAAGTTAGCGTCTCCGATGTGGGGGTGGCAGGAAAAAAAGCCCAAGGTTAGCTACAGGCCTGGCTGTGGCTGCTTCTGGAGCCTAATAGTACAGTCAAGGCTGTTGGGGAAACTTCTAGAGAACCTGGCCTGGATCGTCTGAGTGTCAACTGAGTGTCAAGGGCCCTGCGTGCCAAGCCACCAGGACTGCGTTTTTTCCTGGAGACAGTGGAGGAGCTGTGGAGGGATTTGGAGGCGCCACAGGAAATCTGTGATGGATGCAGGCTCTTCCCTGATCAGCCAGGCTGAAGGCTCCTCCCAGGGAGTCTGAGGGAGCTACCCAGGCAAGGAGCTTCTGTGGAAGAGAGAGCTGGTGCCTGGCCACCCCCAGGGGCTTCTTTGCAGCAAGCATTAGCTTGAGTACAGAATGCAGGTGTCTGGGCTCCTGGCCCAAACCCCTTCCTGCTCCTGTGCATGCACAGATATGCTTGCCTTCTCTGTGCTCGCACTTCCTGTGCCTGAACGGGGAGCTCACACCCGTTTCATCCCAAGGGTTAACTGAGCAACTAAGTACAGAGGGTGTTACCATATAGAAGGGTGGTTATTTTTATCGTTTTGGGTTGGAAGAGACAGCCTGGCTCTGGACCAGCGCTCTGGGTACCCAAGTGCTGTACTCTGGCTATGTCACTTAGGTATGGCTCTGTGCCCGTGGGAACCGTGATGGCAGACACCTCCCTGCGTAGGTGAGAGGCCCCTGAGCTGCCCCTCTGTGGAAGCCCCCACAGTGTCCCGTAGGATGGGCTCTCAAGAATGGTCTCTGGCCGGGAAACACTTTGGGGTCAGACCTGCTCAGGAGTCCCTGGGGCCTCTACTACTCTATGCTCTAGGCCCAGGAAATGGGTTCAGCCGGAGGGTCACTCTATCCCAGATGCACCTTGGGGAATATGCCCACTTTGGGGCTGAATGCTTGCTCTGGAGAAGCAGAAACTAGGGCCAGGCAGGCTCTGCTTCAGCTGCATGCTATTGAGGAGTGTCTGTAGCCCCATTCAGCTGTCAGGGAACCCAACTTCACGCTTCAGGGGGACCCCTGTAATGATTGGCCATGAGGAGGTCATTTATATTGGCTAAGCGGGCCTAATTAGGTTTGATCTGAAGGTTAGCAGAAGCACACAGAAAAGCTGTTAAGGGGTTAACCTCGGAGAGATTACGTTGTATTCAGTGCTCTGTTAAAGTTTGAATTAATTTTTCCCATGGGTTTGCTCACATTCTAATTTTCAACTAAATGAGACATCTGTTTCAGAAAAGGGAAATTTGCTCTGGTTGTCATGGCAACTATCATTCTGTAAGAAAATTATTCCAATGGTTACTTTAGAACAGAAAGACAGAGATTCAGGACATAAAGCCGCCTTCGGCTCAGTCGGAATTCTGATGGGCCGCCCTCCATGGCTGAGATGACTTGGATATTGAGGCTGAGTGGCAATGGAGGTGGAGCCCAGGTCCAGGTGATAGGTCATGCTGGAAGCTGCTCCAGGGGCTTTTGGGCACCCCAGCATCGTGGGCACTTGAGCATGCATGGGTGGCATTCCAAAGTCAGGTGGCAGTGAGGACCAGGGCAGTGTGTGTGTGCCCTTCCTAGGAAATGCCAGGCAGCCATACAGAGCCAAAGAGAGAGCTGGCCGCTGTGGTTGTTCCCAGGGCTTCACCGAATACAGCAGATCAGTGCACCCCCGGATAGCACTGGAGACACCAGTGCAGAGTATATGCTGAGGACCGTACCTCCTTTGTCTCCTGGGTTAGAAGCAAGTGGTAGCTGCTGTACCCGGCCCCTGGCAGCCCAAAGGCCTCAGTGAGGTCCCTGGAATCTGCTCAGGCCTTGCCGGTTGGCACAGCCACCCAGGCCTGCAGTGCCCAGGGAAAGCCCTCCTTGAAACTACCTCAGAAATATCTTCCAGAAACTTCCCTGCAGGCTCTGCTTCCCTCGGCTTCCCGATGCTAATGGTCGCTAATAGCATCTGGGTGGGGGGCATTGCCTGTGTGGAAATATTTCCATGAGGCCCTCTTTGTCAATCCCTCTTCCTCCATGTCGTTCCCAGCAGGGCATAGTAGCTGCCCTCGGGGTCAAGCCTGGGAAAGGCGAAGGGCCAGTATGGGGCAGAGTGAGTATGGCTGACCCCAGACCTCTAAGAGCTGAAGTCCTGCTGACCGCTGCTCCGACCAGGAGACGCAGGGGCTCATCTGTTTTGGAGTCTGAGTTGTTGGGAAGAGTCACATGGCTCACAGGTGGGCGGGGTGAGCCAGGGAGGGAAGGAGAGGTCAAAGATGTGGGAAGGGAACAGTTCAGGGCTAGGTGCACTGCTGAGGTCTGGATTCCCCATTGTGCTCTGCCTGGAGTGCTGTGTGGTCCTGGGGTGAGTGGCTCCTCTGAGCATCCCCACGAGAGCCAGTGTTCAGTTTTCCCTCCAGAGCGAGGTAGTCCCGAGGGGAAACTGCTTGGCAGAGGTGCTCCAGGCTGGCGTCCAGGGTTCGTGGGATATCTGCTGTGTTTCAGAAAGCTAGCCCTGCAGTGGCTCAGGAGAACGAACAGGTACCCTTCCCCATACTGACGAAGCCTTGTCCTGCCACGTAGGTATTTGACTACAGGTTTGAAAAATGAAGCCCGTGTTTGGAAGACAGCACCAGACATACACTGTTCCCCGTCCTGTCTGCTGGCAGGAAACTGAGTGGCGTCCATGCTGCTGTGGCCTTTCTGACCCCTACTCGCACGCCTTCAACTGCACAGCTCTGAGAATCCTAGACGGTGATTCAGAAATCTCACAGCCCCGTTCTCCAGGGTGCGGCAGGCACAGTCCAAGGAACCTGTAAAGAGGAGTGGCCAGTTCCAACCAGGGCCATGACAGAAAAGGACCTTACCTTGTGGCCAGGGCCTGTGACTAGGGTGGGGGTCGGGGGCACTGTTTAGTTAGAACTGTCTAGCAGAAGTTTCCCTCCCTGCTCTCAGCTCCTCTGAGGTCTCCCATCCTGCGTCCTCACTAGAAATGCTCTTGCCAATCATCAAAAGTGCAACTTGGAAAACCCTGCTCTAGAAAAAGCCTTATGCCCAGGCTTGGTGTGTGGCTCCCAGGAGATGTCTGTGGTGATGGGTAGGATGGTGATGATGGTGGTAGCAGAGGGGATGGTGATGATGGTGGTAGCAGAGGGGATGGTGATGATGGTGGTAGCAGAGGGGATGGTGATGATGGTGGTAGCGGAGGGGATGGTGATGATGGTAATAATGGTGGTTTCCATGAGACAGGATAATGGAAGGTGATGGTGGACGTGATGGAGTTGAGGATGGTTGTGGCACTAGAGACATTGGTGATGGCCACATGGAAGTGATGGCGGTGACAATGGTGACGAAGAATGGAAGCAGTGACTGAAATGGTAGAGGCGATGGTGGTGATGACTACGATGGCTGCCAGGATAGCGATGCTGAAAGTGCTGATGGCATCGTCGGGGCTGGTGGATGTGGTGATGTGGATGGTGGCAGTGATGACTGTAATGGAGGAGATGGGGATGCTGGCAGAGCGCCGAGTCCTCAGAACTCCTGTCACAGGGCCTCCAAGGATTCAGGAATCTGTCCGTCCTGGTCACTCTAACTCTCTTAAAACTCACCCCTTGTTTAAGGTCACACAGGTGGCAGGTAGTGGACCATCCTAACCTCAGGCAGTTTGGTTCCAGGTTCCTTAAAGCTGTGTGGAGAAGGGGATGGGGTGGGGGAAGAGGAGGAGGAGGAGAGAGAGAGAGAGAGAGAGAGAGAGAGAGAGAGAGAGAGAGAGAGAGAGAGAGAGAGAGAGAGAGGAGAGGGAGGTTTTCCTTCAGGGGAATGCTTAGTTATCTGCAGGTGGATGTGAGCAGGCCTGAGTAGGCATGTCTGAGGGAGGAGGCTCTCCCCTGAGCTGGTCTTTCAATGGCCGATTCCAGTCTAGCCACTGTCCCCTGATGGACACTCCCCATGGTAATCCTGTAGGAAAGGTGGCCGTTCTGTGGCTGGGCCTTGATCCTTGGTTCTCCTTTCGCGTACCTGGAGTGAGAGTCATGCCCTCCTCTGGCCCAGGGACAGGACCACCTCCTTCACTGGAGGCTCTGAAGCCTGCTTCAGTGGGCAGAGGAAGCAGGCAGAGCCACGGCTGCCTCTAAAAGCCTGGGATTTAGGAGTCAGGACTGGGGTGGTGGTGGCTGGTGTGCACTGTCTGGATCTGGTAAGCTTTCTTGGAGGTCTGCGATGAAGGACTAGCCTCAGGTTTGAGGTGCTGGCTATGACCTAAGGTTCCGGGGGTGGTCAGTGTCCTGATCACAGTCACCAGAGGGCCCTCAGCCCCATTTACACAGTACTTTCCTGCCTTCAGGGCTGGGGTCTAGTGCAGAAGAAGGACCTTTGAGCCCCTCCACAAGTGACCCAGGGTGGCCGCCCACCCTTCACACACCCAGGTCCTGCACTACAAGTTTGACGATAAGAGCAGCAGGTCTGGGTCTGAGCAATGGCTCCATGGGCCCTGTGTCGCCTGGGCGTCTTCCCTGCTTGTGTAACACCTCAGTCTTAGAGCCCAAAGCCTATGAGGGTAGGCGGGGAGTTCCCGGGAATCCTAAGTAGGGGTGTTGGTAGCTGCCCTCAGTGTAGAGGGAGCCCTTGGGTTTACAGGCAGGGGTGTCAGCCATGTTGGCCAAGAGTAGGGTTCAGGTGGCAACTAGGGGCCCATGAGGGGTTGTGGGGGAAATGTCGCCTGCTCAACTCACAGCATGTGGTGGTAAGCAAATTAAAGAGCAGCCTGCACCTGCTCCTGGGGTCTGCCTCACCTTGGTCTGGCTACATTGACAGCCGCTGCCTTCTATTCTTGCAAATGTCCTCCAGACACTCCCAGTTTCATTTGGATTGAGCTTCCAGGTGTCAAGCCTCATGGCTGCTTAGCCCTGTGACCTGTACCCTCCTCTGTGACTGCGCCATGCTCTCGAGACCTTCCCTAAAGCGCCCCTCTTCTCTCCTAGGCAGCCCTGGTTCTATGGCTGGGGATTCAACCTCCCGAGAGGCCAAGCGCTCCTCGAGAAGTGGAACCTCATCCCGGAAGGAGTTGACATCCTTATAACTCATGGACCACCACTGGGTAAGTCTGCGGTCTCCGGTTTACCTGGGCTGGGGGCTTTGGAGGATGGGGTGTCTGGTGTCTGGGGCTGTACCCAAGGAGTACAGGTTAGACCCTGCTGGGTCTAACTTGCTGGGGTGCCACTCTTACCAAGCCAATGTCCTCAGGGCTGAGGACTCCACCTCCCAACATTGCTTCTGTCCGGTGCACCTCTACTGTGATCTGAGCGGAGGCTTTGGCTCACCCATTGCTCCTTCTAGGAGCCACTGGCTTCCTGCTTGGGCCTGCCCCAGCCTGCCCCAGCCTGCTCCCTCTAACATGTCTCCCAGTTCCCTCCCTCCTTTTCCCATGATGCATCTTGCTGTAGCCTCCTCCCTGCCCTAGCCCTGGGTACCTGCCCCTGCTCCATTTTCAGTGGGGGAAGCTCTGAGGCTGAGGCCTTTGCCAGGACAGCACAGCAGGATGGTGACCAGGCTTGTGCCCCTCCCCCACAGGGTCTCCGGCCAATGGGCCAAGTCCTTCCTCAGTGTCACCTGAGCCACGTGGGTTCTGTGGACTTCCTCCTCTCACCCTGATTCCTGCTCTTTTCCCTCACTTCCTCCATTTTACTTCCTTCTCGCCTTCCTGACTTTCCATCTTCTCCTCTTCTGCTCTTCTGATTATCCATCCTCCAGCCATCCAGTCACCATCCATCCATCCTCCTCCATCCACTATCCATCCATTCAATCCATCCATCTATCCATCCATCTGTCCATCCATCCACCCACCCTCTATCCATACATCCATCCTCCAGCATTTAATCCTCATCCACTCTATATCGATTTATCTATCCATCTTCTATCCATTCCTTATCGACTCATTTATCCAGCCACCATTACTCCTCCTCATCCATCCACCCTCTATCATTCATTCATGTCCCTCATCTATCTATCCATCCATCAATTATTCATCCATTTATCTATCTATATACTCACCCATCTGTCCATCTATCCATCCATCTGTCCTTCCATCCACCCATCCATCCATCCATCCATCCATCCATCCATCCATCCATCTATCCATCCATCCATCCATCCACCCATCCATCCATCCATCCATCCATCCATCCATCCACCCATCCATCCATCCATCCATCCATCCATCTATCCATCCATCCACCCATCCATCCATCCATCCATCCATCCATCCATCCATCCACCCATCCATCCATCCATCCATCCATCAACTCTATTTCAGACTGCAGTCAGGAAGTCGGAGATGCTAGAGACCCCCACCCCAGACCTGTCTTAGCCCGCACTCCCACATAAGGACGGGACTGTGTGCTTCCAGATTCTAGGGCAGCACTTCTGTCGGTTGGACGAAGCCAGGGTGCAGAGATCTGAACAAGTCTGCGAGGGGGAGGAACTGTGGAGACTAGGACATAGCCCTACCACGAAGCCCATTCCTACTCACCACCCACTGCATGTCTGTCCCTTCCCTTCCCTTCCCTCCCTCCCCCACCCCTGCCTGGCTGTGCTCTGGGCCTCAGCACCTCTCTCGTGGTGAGTCTTGCTGGGCACACTGGGTTGAAGCTCTCCAACCCTTGCTGGTAGCTCCCTGGTTTATCTCGCCCACCCAAACGGAGAGGGGCCGGCAGAAAGCTGACTGCTCACTCGAAGCATTGATTGTTTTCCGTTTGTGTAGCCATGGAAAACTAATAAGCCACCACCATATGGGGCAGCTCCGGGAGGCTGGCGGCCAACAGACACAGTGGGCACCACGAGAGGGTGTCTCAGCCAAGGAAACTAGCTTCATGCTTCTGTGCCCCACCCCCACGTATCCCAGGCTGGGCTCAAACCTTTGATGTAGCCAAGGGTGACCTTAAACTCATGATATTTCCGCCGCTACCTTCCCTGCATTGGGATCACAGCCGCACGCTATCACATCTACAGTGCCCCAGAGCCTCACGCCAGATAGGCGAGTAGTCACCAACAGAGCTGGGCCACAGCTCCTGTGGGGTTTCGGAGAGAAAATTTCTGAATGGGAAATTCCCCTTGGAGGCTATGGAGGCTCCACTTTGGCTTCCAGACACTGGGGTACCATGGGTTCAGTTTGTCCTTCTATAACGGGTAGCTCCAAACAGCCACTGGAGCAGCTACGGGCTGAGACCTGTAGTGGTTATAGACACCTGAACCCACGTGCCTGGCCTCCCACGGGCTCTCGTGAAAGAGTCTCAGCCTCGTCAAGGAAGGAGATCGTGCCTCCATGAGCTGCGTGTTGACGGGGCTTTTCTCTGAGGCGCCACAGGGTTCTGGAACTTGCTCTGCTGGGAGAGAGGGTCTGTGCTGGGGCTGAAGCATGACTTCAGGTCCCTCCTAGTCTGCACTCATAGATGCCACCCTCCATGCCTTGTTGTCTCCCCACACAGGCTTTCTAGACTGGGTCCCCAAGAAGATGCAGCGTGTGGGCTGTGTGGAGCTGCTCAACACGGTCCAGAGGCGAGTCCAGCCCCGGCTGCACGTCTTTGGCCACATCCATGAAGGTGAGCGAGTGGGCAGAAGGGGAGGGAACCTCCCGGAAACTGGCCCTCTAACTGGCCCTTCCGGGACTTCTTGCCTTCTTTAAATCCTGCTCACTAGCTCCCTCTCTGACTTCTGCAAGGAATAGCTTGCCTCTGTGGCAGAGGCTGCTTCACATGCTTGCTGCCCTGGTTAGCATGGAAACCTGGGGATGTCCACACTGTGGGCAGGCGGATCAACCCACACTGCCCCCCACGCCCAGCCTATCCCTGCATGTCCGCTCACCTTCTCAGTCCTCAAGTGTTCTTCCTGGAGCCCAGTGTCAACATCTGATACAAACCTCTGCTGTTCACTGGTCTGCTGACCCTGTCTGTGGTTGGACCAGGGTTCTTGGGCCTCCACACCGTGCTCACCTATAGTTTTATAACTTATAATAAACTCCAGCCATTCCTTGAGCCTCTCTGAGCACTGTTCTTGGGAGTCAGGATAGTGGAGCAGGTTTGTCCTGGGGAGGCTCTCAGAGCTGAGCAGCAGACTGGCAATCAAAGGAGAGCATCGGAGCTCATGGGGCAGCTCGTGAACAGTGAGTCTGTAATGATGGTCGTCTTCTTGTGTGCATTCAGGGCCAACATATGTAAGGTTGCCTTTGACCCAAACCACATCCGTACACATTTGTATAGGCAAATCGGTGCTCCAGAGAAGAAGGGGAGCGCATTCTGTCTGAGGTGAGGACAGCGTGAGCCAGGAGAAGGGACTTCAGCAAGCAGAGTTGGTGGAGAGGGCCTGTGATTGAAGGCAGGAGTGTGACAGTGATCACTGTGGTGATTGAGAGGAGACCAGAGATGATAATGAGGGTCACAGTGGTGATGACAGTGGGGACGAAGATGGTAGCGGTAGTGACGCTCGGAAGACAGTAGGGATGGTGGTGATGTCATCGCAGGGCAATGCTCATAATGAAGAGGGTCTTGGAGATGGTGGATGGTAGTGTGGTGATTGTCACAAGGAGGGGGATGACTGGTGTTGATGGAGAGATGATAGTGATGGTGTTGATGACAATGGTCATGAGGTGGTAGGGGAAGTGTTGACAGTGATGATCCTATGGATAGGGATGATGTCATCGCGATGGCAGTGATGATGTCATGGTGATGATGGCAGTACTGGGGATAGCAACAAGGAAGGTAGTGATGTAGTCCAGGAGATAGTGCTGATGGGTATGGGGTGATGATGTCATCATGATGGGGATGATGATGTCATCATGATGGCAGTGATGATGTCATGGTGATGATGGCAGTACTGGGGATAGCAACAAGGAAGGTAGTGATGTAGTCCAGGGGATAGTGCTGACAATGGGCGTGGTGATGAGGATGTCATCATGACAGCGGGAATGATGTCATGGAGATGATGACAGTGCTGGGATGCTGTCAGAGACTGCAATGGTGCTGATGATGATACTGATAATGTTGGTGATATCATTGGTGAAGAGGATGAAGATGTCATGGTGGTGATGGCAGTGCTGGGGATGACAAGGATTGTAATACTGATGACAGTATGGCTGCTGATGTTGGTGATGCTGATGGTGGTTGCCATGGGGATGATGACAGTGATGGGATGGTGATGGCAGCCATGGTGACAATGTGGCAGCGCACTTTGTGGACATAGCACACAAACACACGATTCATCATATCTGATGAGATGGTGATACTGGGGACTGTGGAAGTCAGGTGCCTGTACCTGGTCACATCTAATATGCTGACAGTGGTCACAGAGACCATGCTGATGACTCCTGCTGAGGAGGACGATGTGAGGGTGATGATGGCTTGCTATGTGCTTCTCCTGTGATGTGCCCTGACCTAGGCACTGCATTTGGGCATTGACCTCCCTGGTCCTCCTGGCAGGCTCAGAAGGACCTATTATCGCTTCCATTTGGCAGATAAAAGACCCAACTTTGAGAGCTGTAGCAGCTTGCCCCAGATATGTCCCACTATGCCACCCGCTATGGCAAAACACCCATAGCTGCCCCAGCCACCAGATAGCTCCAGATAATGGTCTGACAGGTGCATGCATCCTTTCCAGGGTATGGAGTCATGGCGGACGGGACCACCACCTATGTGAATGCGTCCGTGTGCACTGTGAACTATCAGCCTGTGAATCCTCCCATAGTCATCGACCTGCCCACACCCCGGAACTCCTGACTGCTACCCACTCCAGCTCTGCCTGCCCACGTCAGCACCATATGTCTGGCCGAGAGCCTGGATCCCCTAACCTACTTCCTCCCATACAGAACAGTCCGGACAATCCACTCGGCCATGGGACCAGCCAATCAGGAGTAGACTCCTTGGGATAAAAGAATTGGCCTTTGTCAGTCTTCTGCTGCCTGTACGGGGCCTTGCAAGCCCTGCCGGGGGCACCTGGCTCATTTCCGTTCTGTGTGTGCGCACCTGCTCCTCCCTTCTAGGGCTGACAAGCTCACAGCCCTGTCTCGCTTGGGAAATGGCAGAAGCTCCATTCGACACCCTCCAGCTTTGAGAAGCCGCTGCTCTCGAATGGGATTTGGGAAGTTTTATACAAGATGTCTTGCTACCCAAGTGCGTCTGTGTGGCTTGTGAGCTACAAGGTCGGGGCGGGGATGTATGGCCTGGGCACAGGCAGCTCTTCTCTGGCTGGAGGAAAGGAGTTAGGCCTGCTCCTTGTGTGCATGGGTCTTGGGAGTGTTCAGGGACATCTCAGGAATTCTGACAGCCCCTGGCCAGGCCTAGAGCAGATGGCTTGGCTTAATCCCCCATTCCTTCCTCAGGACCCTGCCGACAGTGTGGACAATGGCTGAGTGTCCCCAGCTACTGCTCAGAGCCTGGATTTGGGTGGGTGGGGGGGCTTTGTTCTTCTGGGTGGCCAGAACCTGCTGGTTACTCATCACAGTGAGGCCATGTTAGATCCCCTGGGACCAAACTGTGTTGTAGATCACAGTGGCCAGGGGGTTCTGCGGGCTGAGGCCCTGGGCCTGGTCATGTACATGCCCCACGTGTGTGGCACGTGTGCTCCTCCAAACCTAACCAGGTTGTTAGTGTCTAAAATGGGCTCCATCCTTGATGTGATTGATTTCTCCTCAGAGGCTTCCAGGAAGCTTGTCAGTACCACCGACCACCGGGAGGTGGCGCAGTGACAGAGCTGCCCTGGGTGCTGATGGCAACCCTGCCTCTGCAGGCTTTCTTGAGTTAGGCCTGGGTGAGCCCAGAGTGGGCAGAGCCAGTAGGCTCTGAGTCAGGGGGAGGCAGAATCCATCGCTGTCTATTTAAAATTCCGATATTTGTTCTTTGTGGACTGTTTTTGCACTCATTCTGGTTCTTAGTAACATGTCACTAAAATAGTATTATTTGTCCCGACTCTCGATGTTTTACACCCTTTATGCCATGCATCAGACACAAAGGCCTCACTTGCTTGGCCTGGCTCCAGCCTTGGGGACCAGCTATCCTGGTACCTTTACTCGGTATAATTTTGCTTTATCATCTACAGACATTCCTGGAAGGTAGGTACTCTTGCCCTGTTACAGAGATGAGGCCACTGAGGCCAGAGAGGTGAGGTCACTTGCCTGAGGATGCACAGCACAAAGCAAAGGAGGCAGCAATGAAGTCTGGCCCTCCATCCCTGGCCACACTGTCACCACTGGAGTTCCCTCTCTCTACATGGCAGGGCCTGGATGGAGTCTTGCTTAATTTGGAAGGGTCCTGTTCAAAGCTGCCTCCTGTTCGTTCTCAACCGAGAGTCTCTCAGACTGTAAGGAATTCTGAGCTTTCAGCTCAGCATCCCAGCATCCTGTGAGACCCACTCCCAAGTCTTTCTCTGAGTGAGTGAGCTGGGCTCTGTGGCTCACTGTGGGTGAGGTTGCATTCCCAGGCCACCTTTGGTGCACTACACTGGCCAAGACAACTGTGTCCCACAGGCCACAGGGCTGTGGAATCTTGCTTGGGCCAAATGGTTCCTGGTGTGTGTGGGGCATTTACAAGGTCTCTCCTTGGTGCCTCAGATGCATGGCGTGTTTGGGGCAGAGAAAATACATCTCCCCTGTGCTTTTTCAGCTCTGCAGTTTTTATGTGGACCAAGAACTATAAACTTAAAAAGCTTCCTAGGGCATCTTCAGAATGCGGCATATTTTTGTGTGGAGAAGAAAAGCTGTGGAATGTGGAAGCAGCTGTCTTGAAGAGAAGATTCATTGAAAGTCCTCAAGATCTGAAAGATGGCGGCCTGCTCCTCAATCATTTTGGCATAATTTGATTGTGGCTGTAATTTTTTTGTCAAGCATGTCAGACAATAAAGTCTTTGTAAAAAGAAAACACAGAGTCCACCTGGCTGCTCTTTCTGTGGGGGTGTCCCTGGGTCTTGAGGGGGCAGAGGAAGAACTCCAAGACCTAGTGGCTAAAGACCCCCATGTGTTGATGACTGTACTCCCTGCTTGTCTCACCCCACCCCCCTCCCCCGTGAGTGCAGGAACTGCAGAGGCAGCATCATGGGCAGGACTGCGTGTCTGAGCTTCTAAACAAAGCATCGTGGTGTGGCCCAAGTGCTGGGTTGTCCTGAATGTGACATGGCCAACCCAGCCTGAGAGAAGCACCCCGGTCTCAAAGTCCCTCCCAGCTACAAAACTTCGACCATTTATCGCCAGCTGCCTAACCAACTATTCATTTTTCCACAGTCATGCACTTGCCTGATGATTCATACTTTCATGTGTCCATCCATCTACTCAGAAAACAAGCACCCATCTACTCACCCATCCATCCATCCACCCATCCATCCATCCATCCATCTACTCACCCACCCATCCACCCATCCATCCACCCATCCATCCACCCACTCATCCATCCACCCACTCATCCATCCACCCACCCATCTATTCAGAAGAACAGCTAACCATCTACCCAGACACAGAATTATCCATTTATCTATGCACCAACAAAGCTGTCCATATATACAGTCCTCTGACCATACACTACTGAAGAAACCATTAATTTACCCAGCCCCTCGATATCACTCTATTTATTCATCCACCCATCCACCCACCCATCAAGTCATCCACCCTTCTGTCCTTCCATCTGTCTTACATAACCCCACCCAGCTCTCTATCCATCCCCCCACAGCCATTAGCACTTCCTGAAGGGCCTGGCTTGGATGACAGAAATGCCAGGTGGTGGTGGTAACCAGTTTAGGAGGAAGACTGATTAAGGTAGATGTGAGGATAAAGGGCCCAGAGAGCCAAGGACGGCAGTACACATGGGCTGCTGGTCACCGGAAGGAGGTGTGGATGTAGAACAAGTGTCAGGAAAAGCCACATAGAAAGGGACACAACTGACATCATAAGTAAAGCCAGGAGGCAGAAAAGGCCTGAGGAGTGGCCTAAGGCAGGCATACAATAACAATGTCCCCGTAACCTTTCCTCAGACAGGTCCCCTGCCCAGGGCTTCGTAGACCTGCAGCATCCTGTCCTGGGACCTTGACTTCTGAATCATTGTTCCTGAGACCCTGGTCTGTCTGAGGAAGCCCACCAACTTCTACCCATAACCACTGGGACCACAGTAGGGTTTCTGCACAGGGCGTGGCCCTCTGAGGCTGTCACCTTAAGATATCACCATATTGCCAGAGCACATGTGCCATGTGCCAGTGCAGTCTCTGAGGTACCCTTCCCTTCCCTCTCTTCCTTCTCACTTCACTCTACTGCCAAGGGTATCCCATTGCAGCCCTGCTGAGATAGGAGCAGAGAACCACTCTCCGGGGACTCACCAGAGCATGTGACTGACTGTCTAAGGTCTCCTGTCCCTGCCTCCTAAGGGCTAGAATCACAGATGACTACCAGGCACAGGGGGCCGTGGGGATTAGAACCCTGCTTCTCTTGTTTGCACATATGCGCTTTAACTTCCAAGCTACCTCTTGCTGGTTCTATTTAAAAATAAACAATCCAGAAACAAGCCTCTTTCTCCTAACTCTGGGTTGGTCTTTTTAGTCCGGTCTTCAGAGCAAATGTTGAAATTTTTAATGAAAATCTCTCTCTCTCTCTCTCTCTCTCTCTCTCTCTCTCTCTCTCTCTCTCTCTCTCTCTCTCTCCTTGCTCTTTGGATACTGTTCTTTGTTATCATTTGTAGCAGGTGTTTCCCAGAGCCTCCTGCATTGACAGGTGGTCATCAGCCAATGGCTAGCCTGGGGGGTGGGGCCTAGAGGGAGGGCCTTAGCTTCCTGTAGGTATACAGTTGAAGAGTGTTGGGAACTCAGCTCCCCTCCTCCTCCTGGCTGCCACAAGGTGAGCAGCCTTCCTCTGTCATGCCTTCCTGGTACATGTACCACATGCCAAAAGCAGCCAGGCCAATGGACCCTCTCTGAGCAGGTGAGCCGAAAGAGCCTTGCTTTCTTAGATGTGCTCCATCTTGGGTATTTTGCCCCGGAGAGGAAAAGCTGACTCTGTGGGTGTTTCTTTCAAACCTAAGGTTGAGTGGATTGTCTCTTGGGTGTTCGTTCTGTCTCACACACCTGTGCTGTCCCGGGTCAGCCTCTGGTGTGAGGTGTGCTAAGGTTCATGCTTTTTGCACACAGGCACTGTTCCTCTAACCCACAGTCCTGGCTGGTTTCCGTGTGTCAACTTGAGACCAGAGTTATCAGAGAGGGAGGAGGCTCACTCAGATGAGGAAATGTCTCCATGAGATCCAGCTGTGAGGCATTTTCTCAATCAGTGACCAATGGTGGGCGGGGCCATCCCTGGGGTGGAGGTCCTGGGTTCTGTGGGAAAGCAGGCTCAGCAAGCCATGAGGAGTAACCAGTGAGCGGTACCCTTGGTCCTGTGGGGGCTTTTTCTTGTTGTCTCCCCAGCATAAGGGATCCTAGAGGGGTGAGTCATGAGTGAGTGGGTAAGCACCCTCTTAGAGGCAAAGGGGAGAGGGGATGGGATGAGGGGGGTGCAGAGGGGAGACTGGGAAGGGGGACAACATTTGAAATGTAAATAAATAAAATAACCAATTAATTAAAAAATAATAAAGGAAGGGGAAAAAACCCTCAGAGGTCTGCCTGCCTCTTCCTCCCGAGTACTAGGACTAAAGATGTGTGTCGTCACGCTTGGCTCAATAATTCAAATCTTAGGGAGCAAGTACAGTTGGGAAGATGTATCCGCAATACAGTCTTCCAACGCAGAAGCACCTCACAGCTCTACCCTGATTTTGATCTCTGGTCTTATTTTTCTGTGCTGCATAGTCTACCACCGCACAGGAGGAACTGCGGGGAATTTTAGGCTTACGTCTACCTGGAAGGGGCTGTCGGAAGCGGTATTGCAGTTGCACATGCTAACTGGAGATGCTAGTGACGTCCAATGACCTGATGGCACACTGCCTGGTTAATTCTAGGAGCGTCTTGGCTCTCAGGAGTGTCCTGTGCAGACAACCAAGCTGTTCGACACGATTCTTATTAGTTTCCTCGCTGTTTGGACTGCCGAGACACGCTTGTGTGTGTGCATGTGTGCCTGCATGTGCAGGGTGTACATGTGAGTGCATGTGCATATGTGCAGGAGTGTAGACCAGAGATCAACCTTGGGTGACTTCCTCAGGTCCTCTCCACCTCATTTTTGAGACAGGACTCCACTGACCCGGAAGCTCACCAAGCAGGCTATGCTAGCTTGCTGTCGAACAGCCCGGGAGATCTGCCCATCTCCACTTCCCCAGCGCTGAGATCCCAAGCACATGCCACTGAGCCCTGCTTTTAAACATGGGGTAGGGGACTCACACTCAGGTCCTCAAGCCTGTGTGGTGCTCCCTTTCCTGACAGCACGTCCTCCCCACTCTGATCGTATCTTTGATTCCATTTTGATCCCTGTTGACTGATTTGTACTTTTTACCTAATAACACTGTATGGTTTCAGTGGTTGCTTTAACAGTTTGCAGGGACATCTGAAAGCACCCTTGTCTATCTTTAGATACTCTGCCTTGCCACTCACTGGAACAGACCCTGCCCTTCCAGCACAAGCTCAGCTCTTTGTCCTCATTCTTTGTGAAGCCATTGTTGTATCTGTTGCAGTCGAACCAATACATGGCTACAGATTGTGAGCCGTCACCTTCGAGGACAGTGGAAAGCACACAGGATTTCTTTCACTTTCAGTCATTTCATTTCCGATGCCCTTCATTTCTCTGAACCTCTTGTGTCCTGCCTGGTGTTTGGGTTTCAACTTGACACAAGCTAGAGTCAGCAGAGAGGAAGGAGCGTCAGCTGAGGAAACGCCTCCATGAGACACAGCTGTGAGGCATTTTTTCCAATCAGTGAACAAAGGGGAGGGTTCAGCGCATGGTGGGCGGGGCCATCCCTGGGCAGGTGGTCCTGGGTTCTATAAGGAAGCAGGCTGAGCAAGCCAGTCAGCAGCACCCTCCATGGCCTCTGCATCAGCTCCTGTTTCTGGGTTCCTGTCCTGCCTTCCTTTGAGAATGTACAGTGATGTGGAAGTGTAAGTCATATAAACCCTTTCCTTCCCAACTTGCTTTTTGGTCGTGGTGTTTTGTCCCAGCCCCCCCCCCCAAAAATACCCCTAAGACACTTTGTAACACTGTTTAAGAAAAACATCTGCCACCGACTGTTAATCTGTTGTTGTCAAGGCAGGGTCTGTATAGCTCATACTAGCCTTGAGTTAATGATTTGCCTCCTGAGTGCTGGATTGCAGGTGTCACTATGCCCAGCTCCAGCCTTTTTTAAGTTTTTGGTGTGTGTGTGTGTGTGTGTGTGTGTGTGTGTGTGTATTTCTATGTGCATGTGTGCATGTAGACAGAGGTGAGAGGTCAATGTCAGGTGTCTTGCTCTCTGCTGTGTATGTATATATGTATGCATGTAGGTATGTATATTTATTTTGAGAATCTCTTGCTGAACCTGAGCTTGCAGGTTATCTAGCCTGGCTGGCCTGCAGCCCCAGGGAGCCTACCCACCCGACCCCAGGGCTAGGATAACCGAGTAGTGAACAGTATGGCTGGCTTTCACAGGCTGTACAGCAAGCAGTCTGCCCACTGGGCCACACCCCTGGTTCCTTGCTCTTTTGTGTATCCACAAAGCTGCGACCCTGCCTTGGTTGGGTCTTTTGTGAGCTGTGCTGTGTTGGCCCTCATCTTTGGTCATCGTGGTTTCTGGGGAGAGGTGTTCGGGTTTTCCCTCTAGCCCTCCCTCCCCTTGTTGGCTCCATGGCTGTGTCTTATAGGATGTGCCTGAGTGAATTCCACCTGCACCTGTGTTCTTCCCGCTGTGGTTCAAGGGTCTTCAACAGGTTTGTGACCGCTCAGCCATTGTTCAGGCAAACATGGTATCAGGAGGTATCCTCTGGGTTCTCTTCCCGATTTCCTGTCCCGTAGCTCCCAGGCTCCCACTCTCCTCTCTGCGTCCACACTGCTGAGCACCCCCACCCTCTCATTCTTCCTTTATTTGCAGATGATTTGCCATTGTCACTGTGGTTTGCATTTTCCGAGCCCTTGGTTTTCCCCTCTGCAGAGTTCTCTGTGTGGGCACGTTTACTGCCTTCCCTTTCCATGGCTACAGGCCCGCCTGCTGCTTTTAACCGCCAGCAGTTCCCAAAATTTACACACATCTGAGGCTGATGCTTGTCCCTGCAGACCGTGGGTTTTGGGGGATCAGGTAATATTTTTTGCTGAAAGTTGGGCATGTGTGCCAAAAGGGCGTCCACCCTATTCCATGCAGGGTAAACATTCTGGGCTTCATGGGCCACCTGCAGAGCTGCCTTGTTCTCCTGATGCCACACCCCCTACTCCTCCCTCAGTTCCTCAACAGTGGCAGACAGAGTCTCAGCCACGAGAGGGTCAGGAGTTGCCTCTGGGTTCTGAGAAGGGAGCAGCATCAGAAACCACAGGCTTTCAGTTCAAGGCTGTGTGGGGAAGACGAAGGCTGAGGTGCAGGATGGGGGGAATGCCAAAGTCTAGGCACACGTGTGGGTACCCACAACCCTCACCCGATCCTCCACATTGTGGATTTCAATAGGTTACACAACAGCAACAACAACAACAACAAACCATGCAGGGGCCCTTTTGGTTTCTGGGGTTGGAACAACACCTACCAGATCTTCTAAGAGCCCAGTGTCTCCCAGTCTATGTGAGTGAAGGGCTGCAATGTGACCCGATTACAAGTGTCACACTAGGCATCCGACTGGCAGTGCTGGGAGCTAGGGGTGAGGCCGAGTTTAGAAAGCAGGGATCCCTGTGCCACGAGGCCCAGTAGAGCAGATCTCTGGGCCCAGGCTACCGACCAACCTGCAGCTTTGCTTTCTCCTCAAGAGGGACTTGGAGGTCAAGCCTGGTTAGACCAGAGATGATGTTTACCAAGTGTGGGTGCAAAAGCAGGTCCCCACTCTCACCCTACCAGCTGGACTTTGTGTCCAGCGTTCCCACAAAGAGAGAAGGGATGAGGGTGGCATGCGTTTTGCAGCCTAAGGATGTCTGCCGACTTCCTTCCTCAGAGCTCAGGGGGAGGAGCCCCAAGCAGGTGACCTTAGAGCTAGACCTTGGGAGGAGTGTGGGACTCAGCATTAGAGGGCAGAGCAGGGCTGTTGTCCTCCGTATACTGCTCTATGAACACGAGGACCAAGACCAATTTGGGGAGGAAAGGTTTATTTCATCGTACAGCTCTGAGGTTCCACCCTAGCACTGAGGAAAGTCGGTGGGAACAAGAGGGCAGGAACTGAAGCAGAGGCCACAGGGGAACACTGCCTACTAGCTTGTTCCCTGATGGCTTGCTCAGCCGCTTTCTTATATGATTTAAGACCACCTGTCCAGGGATACAGTCCACAGTGGGCTGGAGCTGGGCTTTCCCACAGCAATCATTAATCAAGGAAATGCCCTACAGACTTGCCTACAGGCCAATCTGGTGGAGGAAGTTTTCCAGTGGAGGTTCCTCCTCTCCGATGACTCGGGCTTGTGCCAAGTTGGCAAAACAAACTACCCAGGATGGACATGGCCATGGGGCTACAGGTCCTATCTAAGACAGAAAGTGGGCACGCAGAGGCAGCCTTGACCGTTGAGTAATGGTGTAGGGGCTGTGGATAGGAGGGGGTGCCCTGCAGGCAGTCGTGAACAAACCCCCAAGAATCCCAAGTTTTAAAACATTTTATTAGTCGTCGTTCTTTTAAAGACTCAAGAGTCATTCCCACAAAGACTATTTTATTTGCTCAAACTAACGAGTGAAGAGCGCCCGAGGCCAGCGGCCGCCCTGTGGCCATCCAGAGAGGCCTCAGTGAGGGTTAGAGCAGGAGCCTGCACATCCTGAGAGTCTGGTGATGGTAGGGTTGGGTTCTGAAGCAGCTCTGGGGAATTCACTCATTGTCTGGTTTTACTAAGCTTGGGGACAGACCCTGATGGCCCATCTGTCCCCAGTGCTGCCCCGTCTGGATGCCTACTGCAGGAAGGCACGCAGAAAGTCGTTGTAGGAAATCTTGGAAGAGAGCGATTTGTCGTAGTACTCGAGCACGTGGAAGAACTCCTCCTCCGACAGGTTGATGCTGAACTGCCGCAGCACCTGGGGCAGGAGGATGGTTAGCAGGAGGAGCGTCAGGCCAACCCTCACCCTCCATCCACAGACTCAGGGCATAGTGCGGCCCTGGCTGAGGATTCTAGGTGCCCACTGTTGCCATCTCTCTCCTCCTCGGTGGCAGAACCCTTCCCTCCCAAGGGAAGGGAAGGGGTAGGCCTTTTTCTTAATATCTTGGACCATGAGGTCAGGGAGGAAGCTGGGTGCTGAGGGAGGCAGAACCCCACTGCTGTGTCAGCTCTGGACATCTCCACAGGAAGAAAGAGATTTCCTCCCGGAGCTGCTCTTGCCTTGTTCACCCTCAGCCCAGACAAATCCTGCTAGAGATCCCTAGCAATGTGTAGAAATCAGGTTATAGGTTTCTCCTCTGTGGCTGATGTTAGCATTCATTTCTAAGGAGATGTATCATGGGTTAAAAGACCCCAGGGCCCCTGGATTGAGGGCAGCTGGTGGACATTGGGTCCAGTGGGAGAGAGCAGAAGAAAAAACTGCGCCCCAACTCACACCCATCTGTCCTCTCCACCCCAACTGACTCTGCTAGAGATGTTCCCATCTTACCATCTTCTCTGCTTGCCTCACCCTGGGTTCCTGGGAAGGGGAAGAGAGCCTTCTCTTATGGCCTCCCATTCTTGACAGACTAAGACAGAGTCCCTGGCCAGGAATGGCCCCAGGGTGCATGGGAGCTGGGTATGAGTTGGGTTGTGGGTGGGGGAGCTGAGGATGGCTTCAGAGTTACCTGGCACCCAGGACTGGCAACGCTCCAATGTGCACTGTGGGGTGGGGTGGGGCTCCCTGTGTGGGAAGCCTGTATCACGTACACACTGTTGGGCTGTCCCAATAGTCCCAGGACTGTGACAAGACACAGGAGCAGGTCTCAGGCCTGGACAGGGGCCTATCAATAGCAGTAGTGTAGTCTCAAAAGAAACAAAGGTACGGAACACACAGAGACAGACAGACAGACAGACACGCACACACACACACCCTGAAAGTTTCCAGAAACCTTTAGGGAGAAGAATCTATAGTGTCCAAGTGAGGGACAAGCAGGCCACTTCATGAGCCAGCACAGGGTCCCTTTAGATCTCCCTATGCTACTGGCCTTCCACGCTTGTCCAGAGAGAGTCTCACCTTCCTGAAGTCAGCCACACTCAGGAGCCCCGTTCCATTCTCATCATAGGTCTTGAAGGTACGCCGCATGGGCCTCCAGCAGTGGACGATCTTGGGCTGGATCCGTAGCAAGGCTGAGTAAAAGGAAGATGTCTCCACACCAGCTTCTTTCTAGAACAGAGATGGAGACTGAACATGAGCCCTGGGATGGAGACGCTGCACACTGCCTCTTCAGCCAGAGCCTGGCTCTGCTCTGCCTCTCTGTAATGAGGGTTATTCAGATCTACCACTTCAGAGACGCTGAGCTCCCACAAACTGGGGTTGGGGGAGCTGCTTCCCACCTCCAGCACTCAGAGGGGGGAACCTTGAGGCTGAAAAAGGGGACATGATCCCAGCTCTGATTCAGCCATGGCAGGTCCCATTTGCAAGAAGAGGCCTGTGTGGACACTAGGTCAATTTCAAAGTCACACTGAGGTAAGACAATGGCTACCTCTTCTTGTAGGTTGTTAGGATGAAAGGTATTTGAAAAGCCACAGGGTACAACTGCATGTGGTAACGAGGAGTCTCCCAACGCTGTGCTAATTCCTTTAGGTGCTACGGGATGAAGACAGGATGTCTGAGTGTTCTAGCCCCAACACGTGTCTGCATTGTCACGGAGGTGAGTTACAGGCAACAGTGTGAACCGAGTCCTAGGAAGGCTTAGTTGCGACATGGCGCTGCATAAAACAGACTATCTCACTCAGCACCTGGGACAGAGGCACAGCACCACCACCACCACCACCACCACCACCACCACCACCACCACCACCTTCACCACCAGAGTCTTGGAGCTTTGAAAGCTGCCTGTCTGTCTGTCTGCCTGCCTGCCTGCCTGCCTGCCTGCCTGGGCCCTGTGGAACCTGGCTCACCCACACCGGTGCCCAACCCAAGCCAACCCTGCCGCTGCCTGTAGCCCAAGCTGCCTCCCCATGGCATGCCTGCCCCTGCTGTTGAAGACATGGTTGATGGACACCTGGGACAGGGGGAGTCCAGTGGCTGTGTTCTGGGATAGCGGGCAAGAACCTGGTCTCCTTGTACCACTCAAACGCCCGCTATGGCCCTCCAGATTCTCTCGGGAGGGGATGGGTCTGAGGCTCCATCTGCTCCGGACAGTGTCAGAAGAGGCGTCAGCAAGCTCTTCCCCACAGAGTCCCTTCATCTACTCCTCACAGAACATTCTAGCTTGTTTCTAGAAGGGGAAACTGAGGCTAGAGGAGCAGGAGACTAGAGAGAGAATTTGCCAAGAGAATCCAAGGAGGACGAGAACAGCCTCTTCTACGTAGAAGGCTGGGCTTGGCTTCGCCCGCCTCCGGTGGGTAAGCAGCAGTGGATGCTGGCTCTCGCCAGAACTTCCTGTGTGCAGCTTCCTGCATGGGTTTTAGGATGGCCCTCTTGCCCCAGTCCCTGTAATAGCTGCCCAGGAGGGTTGGGGGCGGGAGGGGTGAGGTTATTGGCCTCCACTGAGCTGTGAGGAGTTTTGGAACTGGATTTGCTTGCTCCTGGGCCTTCTGCGAGCGACTCAAGCAAGCTCCCCACTCTACTCCCCAGCCTGGCTGCGCTCCCAATCTAGCTCAGACAAACCTGACTCAGTGTTACAGACAATGGGGCAGAAGCATAGGGCACACTTTGTAGCTTCACGCTCTGCAGGTTTGAGCGGGACGAGGGTGCGATAGAAAAGCTTGGGTGGTGCTGGGTGGGGCCTTGTGTCTACTTGCACAGTTGAGGGTGAAGACATCTATTTGCAGGGATAGAGTGCTGCTCAAGCCCCACCCACACTTAGCCCAGGCCCCATCCCTGGTTGTGCACTCCAGCCAAGCTCTGAGGTTTAGTTGCGCTCTGGGCCCTGGGCTCACATCCCTACTTTGCCCTTTCTTCAACCCTCAGGGCACCGTGTGAGAGGAAGCACTGCCCCGCTCTGGGGCTCTGGGTGGCTGTCTGCCACCAAAAGACCGTTAGGCCCCAGGTTCCAGCTTCTGGGCTGTATCTCTGGTCCCTGACCCCAGAGTTCCAGCGGCAGAAGATTTCTTTCCACCGACCTTAAGGAAATTAAGCTTCCGAGTCATTTTAACATCCACAGTTAGATCTGTCCCCATTGCCCTACCCTACGTGCAGGCATACACCTTGACACACTACCCCAACTGACCTGCAGTCAGAGATCCAAGGGGGCATTTGTGAGGAGATGGGGGTTGGGCCGTGACCAGCAGCCCTTGGAGATCTAGCTCCCCCTGTACTGCCAGGTTCGGGACCCCTGGGGCTCTGGGCTGAAACACCTACCATCTTGTCTGCATTCTGAATTCTCATCCTCCGCATCAGAGAGGTCTCCTTGGCCTTCAGCAGCAGGACGCAGCTCTGGATGAAGTCACAGTAGGCGAACTTGCCGTTGTTCTTCATGTCGTACTTGACGAGGAGCTGCTGGCTCTCCTCCCTGCTGATGTCCAGCTTGAACTTCTCCACGAGAGCTGAGGACCAAGCAGCCCGCGGCACAGTTGGTGAGGATGCACCCGTTTCTTGCTCTCGCTTAGCTGCTGCCCGGCTTGCCCCGTAAGCACCCACAGGTCCCCCCACCCCACCTCTCCCAGGAAGGCTGATGGGAATGCATGTCTCCCGGGGCCGGAGTCACAAACCCAGGAACTCTGCTGCGGTGATGCTGCCCTGCTTGTCCGTGTCCTTCTCCTTGCACTCCTTCAGCAGCTCCCGCCAGCAGCCCTGGATCTGTTTGCGGAGCCTGCTCTCGATGGGCTCGCAGTTCTGTAGGGGTGGGGTGCCCACTGGGGTCTGTGGGGAGGGACAGAGTCAGTCTTTCAACTGGAGGGTCTCATGGGGGCAGTCGTGGGCTGCAAGTCAGCTAGGCAGGTGGCAGGACAGGAGAGAAGCTTTTTACCTCCTCTGGTGGGCCATCTCAAGCCAACGCATAACAATGGGCTTTGGAACTATCTATGTAACTTCCTTTTAGAGGACGGCCCTTCTCCTTGCCCTTCCAAACTTTCAGAACTCCCCACACTCCTTGGCTTGGTGTCCCTTCCACCCTCAAGGCCAGCCTTTCTCAGGGGTCTCTCCTTAACACTACACTCATTTCCCCCAAATTCCCTGCTTAAAGCCTTTGGGTGCTGGTGGCCGTCTCTCTGCTGACCTCCACTGACCTCAGCGTGGGGAGACTAGCAGGTGGCGATTTCTAAGATACTTCTGGCACATTCTACACCACCTCTGACCTCGCTGAAGACCATAGTCACTGTCACCCTGACATCTGTGACAACATAGCAGGACTTCTGTCCATTTTGAGATATAGCAAACACCTAAGTGCCTAGTAGGTGACAGGAGACCGTTCTGATGATTCGGTCTACAGCTCAGGGCTCTATGTCAGACTGAGGACTGAGGCCCAGGAAGACACACCATCGGCCTCACCTGGCTCAGCTGTAAAATGGGAACATGTTCACCTGAGGGTGGTGCCCAAGCTCTCTCTTCCTCCTTCTGGCCCCTTCTAAGTTCCCCTCCCCTGCCAGAAACTAAACCTGGAGCCTACCCCAGGCTCATGAGTCCAGTTTCTTGGTTACCTGCAGGCTCCCGGGTGAAACACTGGGGCCCCTGTGTTGGCAGACCTGACTGGAGGTGACATGGGGGTACTTGTCAGGATGGGAACTCACACAGGGATGGCTTTGTGATTTCAGTCCCGCTCTGAGGTCCCGAGAAGGAGAGCTGAGGGTGGACCTGGCCCCTTGGGAGACCTCTGGAGCGCTGCTTCCCCGCTGGGCAACCATTGAATCTCCAGAGTCGCCTGCGGCCATGGGCGGTGAGGGCACCCTCTCGGTGCTCAACTTGCTGAGGAAATCTTGGTACTTGAGCCTCCCCTTGGCATTGACAGGCATCTCACTCCATAGTCTGTCAAACTAATGGCAGCAAGTCAGTCCCACTCAAGGGAGGGTGAACCCAGCCAGAGTCTCTCGGGAGTCCTGGCAAAGTGGGGTCAAAGGCGATAGGATGTGACCGCAGACCAGGGTTCATGTCAACTTAAAAAATAATAAAGGAAGAGAAATCCATTGGCTCTCTCAGGATAGAAGCCTCTGGAAGACTGGGGGAAAGAGGCAAGACAAGAGGATTATTCATGGCTTCCGCAGGACATTTTTTAATTGAATTGGGTCCTCAGTGAGCAGTTTAAGGCCATTAAATCTTGTGATTAGTCACAGTGACCGAGCTGTGGTGCATAAAAACATTTTAGGAGAAAATGCAAATCAAACCAGAGCCCACCTTGGTCCCAGGGAAGCTGAGGCCTCGTTTCTCAGCCTTCCCTGTGCACCTGAGTCACGGTGGCTTGCAGGTGCCACCAGCCTTTCCACCTCAGCCTTTGCAGCCACAGTTTATTTCACCCCCAGGTAAGAAATAGCCTTGCAAGGGAGGAGGCGGCATTTGGAAAACCAGGGAGATGTTTATGGCTTTGCATGGTGGCTGGCTGATGCCACAGACCCTATCAAAACTACACAAGGGATGGGACCAGGTGATAGGCGGTTTTTGATGATTACAGGGCCTTTGGGCTCTTGTCCCCTCCTCCTCCCTGTCTGAGAAAATCCCCAGAGGCCAGTAGGCTGGGGACAGTTTTCTGATCCCCTTGTGGTCTAGAGGCCTCCAGAAACAGTCTGCTCCTGGGTTTTTCCAGGAGTTTTTCCACAGCAAATGAGCAACTCTTAGGCTCCATCTAAAGTCCCCGGATGCTTGTTAGCTGCCACACCAGCTGACTCGGGTTCAGCAAGGCGGGTGCCTCTCTGGAGTTGGAGTTAGGGCACCTGTAGGTCTGCGCCACCCTGATGTACGTGTGCGCAGGCAGGCAGCTGCCAGGTGTGGGATTTACAAACAGGGGCTCCCTCATACCAAGCATATTCCCAGAGGGGGATGTCTGTAGCTGAGAGGATTGCAAGTCATTGAGAAAATTAAAAACAACCCATGGTGGGTAATAAGACTCCACACAGTTGATGAGCTTGGAGGTGGACCAGCCCAGGGCTTCTCTAGCTCCAGAAAGCAGAGTCCCTCAGGGAGTCTGCTAGGCCCTGCCCACGGAGTTCTGATTCAACTTCAGAACCTATAGGAAGATTGAAAAGGATTGAAAATGTACAAGATTCTGCCAAGAAGCAATTGTAGTGGGTTAGCTCCCACCCCGGAGGCTGAAAGGCCCTCAGGGTTCCGCCACGTAGCCTCTACTTCACTCCCTGGTCTCCAGCACCAGCCCCTTTTAGAAGTCATGAGGCTCACAGTGCCCGTCATCTTGCTCTCTCATCTGCCAGCTGGGACAGTCACTCTCCTGAGCCACTTGGCTTCAGGCCTCCCTGGTCCTGCCCCCTAGTCCCAACTCGTCCATGGTGTTCTGAGGAGCCCTCTCTGTCCTCAAAAAAAACCCCCACATCCTCAAGCTCCCTCTGATCCCAGGTCTGGCTGAAGCTATTGCTGAAGATAGTTGGAGTCTCTGAAACCCCACAGCTCCTTTGTGTCAGCTGCAGAGGTGGCCTGCTCCACTGTTTGTCCTTCAACATGGATACCATGTCTTCTGCTGTCCTCTTTGGCCAATGCATTTCTGAAGACAACTGAAGTTCCCTGTAACCCCCGACTCCTTGTTCTTACTGTGGTTTCTATTGCTGTGATGAAACACCATGACCATTCGAGGTCGAGCTTGTGTCAGCCACTCAGAGGGTCACGCCTACAGGTGGCATGACTGTGGTGGCCCTGGAAGTCTTCTCTCCAAACACTGCTCTCTCTGCCCATCCCTGAACCATCTGAAGGCTCACCTGACTCTCAGGTGCTCACTCCCACCTCTCCTGAGCTCGCCTGGCAAAGGTGACTTCAGAACTAAAGGCAGCAACAGTGTAACAGTGCCCAGATAAACTCAGCCTGATAATGGCTTTCAGAGAAACAAAATCACGCCTGTATGAAGGAGCAAGTTACCATGGACAAGCCAAGGCTGACTGTGCCTTCAGAGATCATATAGCAGAGATCATAACTGATCTTTGTTAAAATCAAGCATTAAAGACATGATTGGCAGACAAGGAAAATAAAGTTCCTTGAAATGAAAAAAGCAATCACTGAAAAAACTCAAAACAATCAAGGTATGGATTAATAACAGATCAGGTATGGCCAGCGAGAGCGTTGAGCAGCGTGGAGGTGGGCTGGTGAAAGTCTATAGCCTTCGCAGCAGAGCCATCTGGAAATTCTGCTGAGCTTTTGCAGCTGTGTCCCACAGAGCAGCAACAGAAACCAAGAGCGAGCAGAGTGAAAAATTGCCACTTCATCTTTGAAAAATTCACATTTTTTACCTACAAAAGTTATCTTTGTAAAAATGGCAAAAAGGCATGTTTACATAAAAACTGAATTTATCATTTACAGATCACAATCAATGGCCATAGGTCAAAGAAGAAAAAATATAAGAGGTCTCCAGTGGAATAGGTAAAAAAGGCAACACTGAACAAACACCAGTGGGATCAGTGAGCCAGGGGGATTTAATTTGTAGGGAAAAACCACAAGAAAGATAAAATACTAATAACAGTAACACAAAGTCCAAGGAGCCCATTGAGTCACAGCAAGTCAATATCCTCCTCATAACCAGGAGAACCAGGGAACATGGTTTTAAAAATGGTAAAATTTAAGGTAACAGCTATTTATTGACTAAGAAAGTATGTTGCTTTTGACAACGATGTTAGAAAAGGTGTTTTTAAAGCTTAATCCAAATTATGTCAAGAAACTACATTTTTCAAATATAAAGAAAATGAGCATGAGCATGGTGGGAAGCTGGGTTCTCAGATAACAGAAGTCAACAGAGACAACAGCAACAACAATAAATGTAAATGTGCCAAACACTCAATGTAAAAAGGCAGGGATTACTAGAGAGGATGTTTAACAATCCATTTATGTGCTGTTCATAGAGTCTGCATACAAAACAAAAGTGTTGGCCATGTAAAAGACTTGAAGAAATTTAAATAGATATACCAAACTGAATCTAAATGAAAGAAAGGCCCAGAGACCATGCTACTGTCATACTAAATAGACTATAAAATTAAAAATATTTTCTTAGAACTTGATATATCTAACAGAGTTGCAAGTATCCACATCTCACAGCTGCTGATGGGCCAAGCTAATGAAGAGAATACTTTTAGCGGAGGCTAAAAGTAACAGCTGGTTTCAATCAGCAGGTGTAGACTACTTCATAATGCTCCATTCAAAACATCTCGCTACAAATGACACATTTGTAAAGAATGACCACACATCCAATCTCAGATAATTCTAATAACTGATAAGATCCAGTACCATTCTCTAATTAAAATCATGTTCATTTATAAGTTAATAACTCTTTAAAAACACATTCATTCAGAAACAAAAAAAAACCCAAAAAACAAAAAACCTACCCATATTTCTAAATCAAAGGACCCAGCATGGGAATAAGAGACTAGGAGCTCCATTATAATTTTACAACTATGTATCAAAATTTGGATGCAGCTAAAGTAGTAATTAGACAGAAATGTACAGTTTTAAATGCCTATTATGGAAAGAAGAGCAGCTGAAATTCAAAGCCTGCATCCAACCTATGCCAAGGCAGAGGGAACAAGAGAGGGCAGCAATAACAGCAGAAGCCCAGCAAGCTGGAAGCTGAGCTTCAGAAAATATTAAGAGGGTGCAGACAGGGCTGCAGTAGGAAACCGTGTGCAGGCTGGTCCAGCTGTGTGGTATATACATGGTGAGAACTGACAAGAAGATATAGATACCATGGTCAGTCAGTGTATGCCAATCAGATAATTAAAAAGCGGACAAGTTCTTGTAAGCTACCAAAACAGATAAGCCTGAGTAGTCCTGTAACCATCAGAGAGACACTGGCAAGTTAAAGACCTCCCTTATGGAAACTTTGGGCCCTGGGAGGCTTGTGGGCATTTTTTACTTAGCTTTCAGGAAGCTGGTGGCCCAGTTCTGGCCTGGCCCCACTAACACAACAAAACAAATGCATAACCCAAGATTCCACCTACATAACTGCTGTGCTGTTGATTCAAACAAGACATGGATATCACAAGAAAGTACAGAAAAATGTCGCAAACACTGACACAAATTGTCACCAAAGTACCGGTCATAGAGCTTGGTTTAAAGAGAAAGAAAGCGGGGCGGGGCGGGGAGGGAAGGGGAGAAGAGGGAGAGTGTACATGTTTGTATGTACACATGTGGGAACCCGCCAAGGCCAGAAGAGGGCACTGGGCTCTCTGCAACTGACATTAGAGGCAGCTGTGAGCCACCATTTCAGTCAGAACCCAAGCCAGGTCCTTTGCAAGCTCAGTCAGTGTTCCTGACCACCAACTGCTGAGCCATCTCTCTAACTGCGGAAACACTGTCAACACACCCCGACCAAACCGTGCTCACAACAGGAGCACATGTTTGCTTTGCTGTCATAAGGCCTATGGGCACAGCTCACTGAATCGAGAAGTTGAGTGAGAAAAGCTAGATGTCTATCTCGATACATGTATACATGTAGGGGAAGCATTTGGCACCCACCCATGGTTGCTAGGTTTTAGAAAAGCAGGCAGGCAGAGAGGAGTTGCTCGGGAGCTCCTGACATTGGATATGAGAAGCTAACACTCTTGAGAAAGTACATTTAACCTCAAGCCTTCCTGTTCAGTCGAGGCTAGAACAGGGCAAATCATTGCCACAGCTCTGGTCCACAGGACTGTGGGATCTGGGCATTGTTACAAACAGGATAGAACCAAGAGGCCTGTAGGTTGAAAGGTCACCTGCCTGCTGCTCAGAACGGGCCCAAGGTAGGAGCCATGGCTGGCAAGACATAGCAATAACCGGATTTATGATGACAGCTATCAAACCTTAACTGAAGGTATGAAGTTACAAGTGTTTTCTTATAATCAAACCAAATAGGCTTTAAGGACACAGAGGATTCCAAACAGTAACAATACAGCGGAATGATATGGGGAGAGACTGGTCAGTAGACAGGAAGCTCTCTTAGTGCAATCCAATAAAATGTGGCAGGTTCCCCTCTCCCACACTTGGACACAGGGGCTCATGAAGCCCAGTCAGGGAACTGGTTATGCTCCTGCCTCAGTACTGGTCTTACGGGCACCACCAGGACTTCCAGGGGAGCCAACGTGATGGCACTGAAACACCACAGAGAGCTGAGCTGGTTGAGGACACACCCGGCTGGACAGAGCACAGAGACCCGGGTGCTCCGTCTGGTGGAGCAGAGTGGAATTAGAACAGAGCTCCATGAAAAAAATGGCTGACAGACAGCGCGGATGCTGAAGATGGAGAAGGACGACAGAGTCCACAGCACCGAGGGGACCCACTTCACACAGGCGGACAAACAGGTACTGCCTGCGTAGCAAGAATGGAAAGCAAACGCTCCAGGAGAGAAGAGCTGGACCTGCAACCTTGGACAAGGTGAGGGCAGCTGAACCACAGCCCAGAGTGGAGCCAAGGATGAGTGAAAATACAGGGTCCACCCAACTGCAGGAGCACTGTAGAAAAGGACACACACACACTCACACTAACACATGCATGCACACATACACGAAGTGTGCACCCATTTGGGTGCACATACGTGTGCATACGTATGTTTACATACATGTGTGCACACCCTCTTGCACACTCATGCAAATACACAAATGCATACGCGGTTCAGAGCCAGCATCCCTCCAGCTTCTCCCCACTTCACTGTGGCTGCTTGGCCTTTTCTTGTGGTTCTTCCTGCTCCCTGAGGTCTCAGTCTCTGTCTCCCCCAGGCTCCGCCAGCCCTGACACCCTCGGCCTGCATCGTAAGTTCTTAGCCATGTACTTCTCTTCACCACTCCCACCTTGTACACCCACGCGGACAGCCCACCTTGGACCTCCTCGGCCTGTTCTGCCCAACATCAGCTCCTTGCTCTACTGCCACTCACAGAGCGCACAGCCACTCTCCGTGAACACTGTCACGTAATGTGGGATTCAGCTTTGATACCCTCGACACCTCTCCTTGTCCTTTCTGTCACTGGTCCACCTTGTTCCCCGCCCTTCCTCCCTCTATCCCCGCACAGCAGCCAGAGTGCCACTGTTTACAGTCACTGACCAGACCAACTGGAGAAGGGTAAGGACAGCCCTCTCACACCCCTGAGTAAAGAGAAAACTCTTCCAATCGATTCCCACCCCTACAGGACAGACTCCGGGCTTGGGCTCATTCCCGACTGCCCACCCCTCAAAGCACTGGCCAACCCCATAGCCTTTGTCATCCACGCCTCCTCTGCTCCCAGATAACCCTACCTAGTAGCCAGGTCTTCATTTCAAAGCTACCTGCTCAGAGAGCCTTCCCAACCCTGCTAGTAACAAACATGCCTCCTGTTCCCTGTACCCTTTTCCTGCCCTTAAAGAAACAGAGCAAAACCGTTGGCTAAGGCACTGTGTATTTTGCTTACGATGTTTACTGTCCAGATGATCTCTGACAAAGCAGATCCTTTGGGGACAGGGTGCAGCAGCTTTACCCTCAGGCTGCTGGCAGCTGCTCCTGGTTTGGGGTGCCCTTGTCTGCACTGCTCTGCTTCCATGGGCCTGCTTCCTGTTACCAGTGAGACCACTCCTCCCTATGGGGACCAGGCCATGCCCTCTCAGCCTCCACTGGTTCCATCCCGACAGTCTGGAGCCTGCACTTCCTCACGAGCCCTGCTCCACTGGCCTCTGCTGGGATGATTGTCTTGACTGCCAACTTGACAGGGTGTAGAATCACACAGGAGATGAGCCTCTGTGCATATGTGTGTGGAGCTTTCTGGATTAGACTAATTAAGGTGGGAAGACACACCCTAAATGTGAGCAGGACCATCCAATGGGCTATGGTCCCAGGCTGAATACAAGGTAGGAAGTGATCAGCCATCATTTTTCCCTGCTTCCTGGCTGTGCACACAACATGGTCATCTGCCTCTGGCCTCTGTTGCCATGCTTCCCCTCCATGACAGGCCGCACCTTCAAACCGTGAGCCAAAAGAAACCCTTCCTTCCCCACGTTGCATGTGTCAGCTATTATGTCACAGCAGCCGGGGACAATCTGTCTGTTGACAGCATCTCAGCTCCAGCCCTTGTGCATGGGTGGGCTTGCTGGGTCTGGGCATTTGCTGCACATCAAGGTTGGTGGCCATGTACCCAGAAACCTGCTCAGAGGCCAGGGCTTGGGTCAGGGGATCAGGGCCATGGAAACTGGGAGGATGGAGGGAGCAGAAAAGGCCAAGTGGGGCTGAGAAAAGCCTCCTTCTGCTTAGAATCTGAAAGGAGTAGGCGGCAAGAGATACAGGGGCCAGGTCCTGTCAGAGGGCAGAGAAGGCAGCTGGCTAGGGTGCCAGAAACATGGTGGGAAACATACAGAGATGCCAACTGGCTTTTCTGTGTCACAGAGGTACAGCTGGTCAGGTGTACAACTACACAGGTGCCCAGCTGGCCAGGTGCACCACTACACAGGTGCCTAGCTAGACAGGTGCAGAAGTCTGAGTTATTTTATTATCTGCAAGCATCTTTCTCACTTGCTAGGGGTGTCTGTTTTGGGGGAAAATCGCAAGCAAAATATTGAGAGATCCTCCCTCATGATAAGGCTAAATGTACAAGTTCCCTCACACCTCACACCTGCCTGTAAGGAGGGGCTGTGGTCTGTCATCTGAAGCAATAGCCAGGCAGACGTAGCTCTGATGGTGGATAGCTAACAACACATTTCACACAGACCCTTGACAGCCTGCACTGGAACTGTCCCCCCCCCCAGCGCTCTCGCTCCCGCCCCCAGAAGGCCGACTGTATCCACAGGTTTCCAAGCCCATGTCCCCTCCCCCAATCACAGAGCTCTGGAGAGCTGGATTCTTTTGAGCATGAGGTAAGTTTTTATCACGTGGTTGAGCTAGGTCATGGAAACAAGATGGCGGTTAATCAGTACTTAGTGCTCTGGCACCGTTGCCAATGTGAGTGGCACAGCGTGCTGCCCAGGATGTGACACAGAGAGGGAAATCAATGTCAATCATCCCAGTACCAGATGATCGTAGATGCAGGAGACTGGGAGCTGGGACTCATTTTAACAGCAAATGGGACATGAAGCTTGCCCTGACAGAAATGTTCAGAGATGTTAAAGCAACAGAGGCTTCCGTGAGTTTCGGTATGATTTACAACAAACTAAGACCCCAGAAGGGCATGGGAGCTCACAAGGCACTAATGGGGAGGCAGAAGAGGAAGATCGACCCAAGTCCAAGGTCAGTTTCCTCTACAAATCGAGTTCCAGGTTATTAAGGGTAATAATAATAATAATAATAATAATAATAATAATAATAATAATAATAAAGGGAGATCTTATGAGGGAGAAAGGAAGAGGAAGGGGAGGGTGAGGAAAGAGAAGGAGGAGGAAAAGAGAAGGGGGAGGGAGGAAATTACCTTAAGCAAAGCACAGTGGAGAGCTGTCTGCTCTGACACCTGCTTGGGGTGAGGGCGGCATACTCTTACCTGCTCGTCTGTCAGGATCTGCACGTGACGGGTGCAGATGGACCTGAACTCATCTCTGGAGACCGTGTTGCTTTTCAGGGTATCGAAGTTCTCAAACTCCTGGGCGATGGTGTGGTAGTGGGAAGTCACTGCCTTTTGCACCCGTGCTAAGATCTCTCTGCTGGATGTTTCTTTGGGGCATTCGGGAGGCGGGACCTTGGGCATGTTCTCTGCCCACTCATCAGCAGTCTGCAGAGAACAGAATGACAGTGGATCCGCTGAGTGAACAGTGGATGCCTCTTATCTCTGGGTGCAGGGGGGCATAGCTTAATGGGAAAGAGAGGAGCGGATGTGTCATGATTTCTAACAACAGGTCGGCCCAGCTGTGTGGAAGCCCAGGATCACTTGCCAGGAAAGTGGTCCCCAGGGTGAAACTCTGCCCTTGGAAGGTGGGCTGAGAAGCCCAAGGGGCCATGCACCATAAACTCTCTCCTGTTTCCTCTTGATGGCTGTTTCTTTGGGTTCGTTTAACACATCCAAGGGCTGAGGAGATGGCTCCGTTAGCAAAATGCTAACCGAATTAGATTAGCATAAGGACTTAAGCTGGATTCCCCACAACCCACAATGGTGAGTGGAGCTGTCCAGGGTTCTGGGGAGCCCGGCAGAGATGTACAACCTAGGCCAGGTTCAGGGACTTCTTGGACAGAAGCAAAGTTTCATCATAACTATGAGCAAGTGAAGGGCTTGCAGTTGGGGGGTCCCCTGAGGAGGACTAAACCCTACGTTCAGTGTCTGGTGCTTCACTATGGGGGGATAAGTGGAGTGGCAAGCCAGGAGCAGTCACTTACAAAACATCATCAAAGGGGCCGGGAAAACAGGCAGGGACTCTCAGCTTATTTGGGGTAGGGGAGGAGGGGAAGTGGCCAGGTCAGGTCTCTGGGGAGACTGGGCAGTAAGCTTCAGCCAGGCTTGGGAGACCAAAGGATGAAAGTGTGTGTTAGTAGAGGTTTTAGCCTACAACAGCTTTGACAGGGAAGGGACCTTGCTGAGTAAGCCAACCGTCTGAAGCGGGGTAGCATCAGAAGGTGATGCTGGCAAAGAAGACCTAAGCAAAGGGCAAGAGAGTGCAATACTGGCCTGGCCCTGGCCCACCTTGATGACGGTCTTATGATCCTTGCTTTGACACTGGCGCTTATCAGTGCTGTGCGAGGCAATCAGCAGGCTTTGACAATAAATGCTCCCAACTAATATTTCAAATTGGCCACACTTTAAGTAACCCAACAGTGATGTCTGCATGTTTTATGAAACTAGCAAACTGACAGCAACTGAGAGCACCCTCGGAAACAGACTACACATTCCACTCAGACCCCAGCCAGCTCCGACCACCCATGGGCACCAGAGTCATTGCTTGCCCGATTGGAATCATCCGGAAAGTAAATTGTCATCATTCTCTCCATTGGGAAAAACTGAGGTGGAATTTCTGGTGAGGCACATGCATTTCCAAACTCGGGTGGTTGGAAGGGTGAATCCCAGAGCTCGGCATCCCCTAGCATCCCTGCCCTTCCACAGGATGTCAGTGCCCACAGAGAAGAGGGCGGAGTCCTGACTGAGTCCAAAAGCACACTTGAAACACTGGGAGCTCAGTATGGGAGAAAGGGAGGCCTGGGGCTAGTCTCCACTACACTCCTGCTGGGCTGTAAGGCTCTATGAGAAAGGGCTTGCCCACTCTTTGCCTTTACTGAGGAGGAATAAAACTGTCCCAAGGAGAAGACCGTGAGGTGATGGACATGAAAAAATAACCCTTTGCAGTTCATTCTCTCCTCCTACCATTACACTGGTTCCAGTGGCTGAACTCGGGTCTCCAGGCTTGAGTAGCAATGCTGGCTCACTGTCAGCCTTAAATAGTCAGGCTTCATTTACTTATTTTGTGACTCATCTACGTAGCTCAGGCTGGCCTCACTCAGGGTCCCCATGCCTCAAGCTTCCCTGGGATGGGGTGACAGACGTGTACCTCCATGCCTCCCCTACTGTACCCATTTTTACAAGACCTGCTCCTTAAGATGAGGCAAGAACATGGAGAACAACATATTGAAGACATTACTGCTGTTAGATAGGCGAATCAACTAGAAAGTCTCCAAATGCTTGAGGACCGTGGTCCAATTTGAATTAAAACTGCTAGAGCAATTCCTGCCCCTGAGAGGCACTAGAGTTACAAGCCGAACTGAGGAGAGTTCCACATCATTCATCGATGACAGGCTGCTGACCCCACAGGTGAGATCCTGAGAGAAACCAAGCTTCCCGAGAGAAACCCACATTTACTGTGACTGGAATGAGTGGAGGGTGAGGCCACGCTCCTGATGGAGTCAAGCCACAAGCCCCTTTCAAGTTCCAAGAAATAAACCTTCTCTGGGGCTTGGGAAGATGGTTCAGTGGGTAAAGTACCTGCCACAGAGGCACACGAGGACCTGAAGTAGATCCCCAGGTCTTCCCCTAAGAGAGGGCAGGGCAGTGTGACCCTACAATCCCACACCCCTGGGGTTCACGGGCCAGCCAGCATAGACTAATGGAGTCTCAGGCCAGTGAGAGAGCCTATCTCCAACAAGGTGGATGGCTCCTGCGGACTAACAGCTGATGTACACAGTCTCCCTCTCTCCCCTCTATCCCTTCCTCCTCCTCTCCCCACACACCTTCACTGGATACTCGAGGTGGATGGGAATCAACAGACATTTTGACAATTACATCAATGATTGAAAAACACGCAGTCACCGCTTCTCGGCCTTTTGGCTAAGGTCAAGTGAAAAATACACGCTGTCTTGGAAAAGGCGTGGCCACAGGAGACTGAAGCTGGCTGCACCTGTGACTGGTGAGAGTCACAGAGCTTCGCTAAGACTCGCTCTGTGTTGGCGGGCATTGATTCTGCCCACCGGTGATTGAGCATCAGCCCCTCCTATGGAGCCTTTCCTAGACAGCGCTAGGCAGCAGTGCGGCTGCCTTAGGTGGATGGCCTCGGTGAGGGGTGGACCCAAACAAGATGTGGCTCATCAGTTTCATCAACGATCGCCCTTTCACCCTGAGCATCAAAGCGCGATCCTCTATGGCTTCTGCCTCAGCTCCTGGAAGCCCCAAGGCCTGCAGCCACCTGTGCTGAGTGTTTTCTGACTCCAGCCCTGGTCTCACCTCATGCTGATGAGGGGCGTGCTCCTCTGGGCCCTCTCCCAGAAGTGTGGACCAATCAAGGCCAGACCCTTATGAGCCCTAGGACAGGAGGCCAGCTTCACAATGGGCCCCTGCATTCTGTGACCTCACTCACCCTGTTCTTGCTGAAAGCCCCTGCCAGCTTGGGGAACACCAGGGCTACAGTGCTGCCCCGGGAGGCTGCAGGCCTTGTCTCCATTCCTCCTCCAGTCTGGCATCTTGGAGCCTCATCCACCCATCCCCTCCCTCATCTGTTTCCTGTCACACTTCTATTCTTACTTCACAGAGAGCAAGGGTCCCTGTCCTCTGTCTCCCAGAGAGACAGACAGACAGACAGACAGAGAGAGAGAGAGAGAGAGAGAGAGAGAGAGAGAGAGAGAGAGAGAGAGAGAGACAGTCTCTAGGAGTTAGGGAAGATGTTGGGGGCACAGTGGAACCAAAGACAAACAGCAGACACACAGTGATGCCAGTGTTGCTGGTTATGGTATAATGAGGGGGGAGGGCAGGATTCTGCCTGCTCTGGGTGGTGGCCGTGGGTCAACCATCTGGAGACAAGGAAATGACAAGGCAGCCAGATTCTACTTTAGCCAACTGGGAACTCTGATCGTCTCCGTGCTAGAGAGAAGGAACTTAACCAAACCAGAAAGTATCCCTGTGGTCAACTCAGCCCTGACTCGTTCCGAATCCTCTTTAGAAAATAAAAGAGAGAAAATTAACAAGATACAATAAAGCGCTGGCAATAATGGATAACCTTACGTGCATGGTTAGGGGCAATGGGCTATTTCTGCAGATGGTTCCAAGCAAAGACTTAGCAAGAGAACATCTATAATGCAAGAGAATGAACAGGGGAGGACCACAAGATAGCCACGTAAGGAATCACATGTGTACCCGTGTGCACCGTGATCCACAAATGCCCCACACGCCTACAGTCTGAGAGGTGTGTAGGGCAGGACGCTGGCCAGACTCACATCTCTGATGCTGACCCAGATTCCCCTGCTGCCCATTTGTGCAGCTCCATCCTGGAAGCAGTGGTCACACGCCTCAGTCCCAGCCCCACGAGTGGGTGACACACCTGCCTGAGCCATCTTCCCAGGGCAAACACACAGTAGGCCTGGACGCTGGGACAGGCAGACACTTGCTGATCTCTGTAGCATGCCTAAGTCACCTGGGGGCCCAGGTAGGGAATGGCTCTCCATGCTCTGTTCATATGGAACTTAGTGTCCTGGGGGAGAGATGTGGGCCAAGTCCCGTAGGTAAGGGAGAGGACCCTCAAAGGGAGACATGGCCCTCCTGCCACAGTCATGAAGGCACAAGAGTAGGAAGAGTGGTACTCACATTCTAACCAGGCACTGGCCAAACATGCCCCTCTACAGCCAGCCAGCCAACAGGGCACTGTGACCATATCATCCCCATCTCACCAGAAAGGTGACGGGGGGGGGTGAGGAAAGGAGGACCTCAAATGCTGTCCAAGATGACACCCAGGGACTGAGTTTGTGCAATAGGAGACGGAACCCCTGGCTGACACAGTCACTGCTCACTCCGGCTAGAGATGTGTTTGTCTGTGTACCAGAGTTACCTACAGTTCCACTGAGGTCACCCAGGAAGCACAGAAAAAGCGAGGTCACTGAAAATCTCATGCACAGGGACCACGGCTGTCCTCACTTCTAAAGCGCTCACATGAAGTTCCTCAGGCCACTGGCAACTTCAAGGCACTGGTGCCCCCATGTATACACCAACGTCCCCCAGAAATCCCATGCAAGTGTGGGGGCAGAGCCAGGCTTCCGTGGGCTCTGCGCAGAGCCTGCTGGGCTCTGGCCTTCTGGCGCCCACTGCCTCAGCTCAGCCCCCAAAAGCCTCACTGAGCACCCGTGGGTGCCAAGAAAGAACAGATGGCTCCCAGTCTGACGCTTTTGTGCCCCATCCGAATGGGGGAAATTGTGCTTTTTTTTTTCTGTAACTAAGAGGAATGTTCTTTCTAATCAGAGAAGACACCGCCATCAGCTTCAGATGCAGACACTTTCTACCAGCAGTCAGCTCTCTCTCTCTCTCTCTCTCTCTCTCTCTCTCTCTCTCTCTCTCTCTGTGTGTGTGTGTGTGTGTGGGGGTGCTCAGGGCATAATCGAGAAAGAAGAGCCCAGCTCCTGGTGACCTTATGCTCTTGAAGCACCTATGGTACCAGAAGTGGTAGTGACCTTGCCCTAGCGCAAGCAGATTCAGAAAGGTGGTGCTTTAGGGAGGTCCATTCCGAGGTTGGCTTAGAAACCCATTGGTGTACAAACCTACTATGAAGGCCAGAGCTATCCCATCCAGCCATGCTTCACAGAGCAGGCTCTGCTCAGTGACAACCTACAGCTTCACCCACAGTCCCCCCAGGAGGGAGCCTCTGAAACCTCATGGCAGGAACTCAGCAGGTAGCAGGAGGCTTCTAATTAGAAACAGCACAGAACTCGGCACTTCCTTCTAGAGAAGGTTATAATTAGTTCCAAAAATTGAAAGATTGCTTCATTTGATCAAATATTTTGATTAGCAGGGAAATTAATTGTACTGTGCCTTCATTTATATTTACAGTGGGTAAATGAATCTAAAATGAATCTAAAAATAATAGCGGTGGAACTGCCTGTCCAAAAAAAAAAAAAAAAAAAGCATTGAAAACTTAGATGAAAATGAAGTCTGAGCTCAGGGAGAAAGATGCTCTTGCTCTCCTGTGATGCCTGCCTGACACAGAGAGGCAGAGGGAGCTAAGGGGGTGCTCGTGCCCCAGGGAAGACCACTGGGCAGGTGTCAAGACCTAGGACTGTCTGCATAGTGAGGCATGACCCCACCACCCCAGGTGCCACCCCAATTGTCATGGTGGCGTGAGGACTGTGAAGACTACTGTCAAGTATCCCCACAGGGTCCTGTGTTTGGACATTTGGTCCCCAGCTGGGAGACTGTGGGAGGCGATCGGAAGTGGGACCTAGCTGGAGGAAGTCACTGGGTGGTGGGTCTGAGCTGTAGCTCTAACTGGCCCTTCCAGGGCCATAGGCTCATCAGAAAGCCACTCCTACCTGAGTCCTAACTCTCTTACCCCTTCCCCTCACTGTCTCCTAGCTCTCCAGCTCACTTCTGGTATGCAGTGGGCACTCATACAGAATCCGCCCAGGCCTGTGTAAATTCCCACCACACAAATCCTTCCAGGGTGTGAAACTGACAGAAAGTTCAGAGTCAAAGCCGCCCCTTTGGCTCTTTAATAACCCAATAAACTCCGGGGCAAAGTCACTTATGAAAATGCCAATAAATTCCTCTACTCATAAATTCCACACCACTGACCATACTGTCGGCAAACATTCAGCACGAACTCCAATAGGTTAGAATAGAAGTAGTGATACGGGTATTTGCTGCTGGTTGGGTGGAGACCCTGCGAAGCATGCCAGCCACAGTGCAAGGAAATCTGTGTGACAGTCCCACGGACAGACATCGAAGCAGCCCTCACCGTACCGAGAGAAGCTAAGTCCCCAAGCTGTTCCACCCTAATCTCAGCCCTAATAACTTGCTCTGGGTGGGGGTGGGGATGCCGTGGCTCTCTGAACCTGGGTTTCCTCCCCTTGAAAGATGGTGCTGACAGAATGTGCTCCCCGGTGTGCAGGAATATGGAGGTGACCAGCCAAGAGCATTTGTGACAGTGCCTGGGGTGTGGCTGGCTTGTAGTGCCTGCCTGATGCCCTCCTGTCTGGTGACATTTGATTGTGGTGACAGGAAGATGACTGTGGCTGGCCAGACATAATCACTGGGTGGACAAGTCGTTCTTTCTTCTTAGTAGCGCAGCACGATCCAAACTCAGGCTTCCACAGGGGTGGCCAGGGCCAATTCTGTGAAGGTGCATCACCCAGTGGGGTTCTCTAAGGGCACCCCTTTGTCCACCGCACTCCTGGATCCAAAGACACCCAGTTTGTCAGATGAGGAGCTGTGGAGTCCCACTCAGCAGAGCTGGGGTGGACACCACTGTGTTACAGCCATTCTCGGCAGGACTTCCTTGGCACAGTGGCCCTGGGGTTGGCTTCCGGTATGACCTGCTGGCAGTACCACCATTGAACCAAACCCATCTCTGCCACTCAGTAGATCCAAAACTACACTGAGCGGGAGTGACTTCCTTCAGGCATGGCGATTCTCCGTCTTCCACACAACGCACTCAGGTGTGGGATGCTTTTCTGGAGCTGAGGAGGGACAAGAGCATGAGGAGGGAGGGGACTGTCTCTTTCTCTCTCCTTTGTCCTGTAACCTGGCCACTGGGCCACATTTCAAGCCTAACGCTTCTCCTTCCTATTGAATGCTGGAGAGGTCGATCTCCAATGGTGAGGGACACTGGGGTCACCGTCCCCTTCATGGATCCACTGGCCTCTATTACCATGGGGCTGGCCTTCTGTGTGAATGGGCTGTGCACGGGAAGTGTCTCAGGCTTGCTCACAGGTGGACTCCTGGGCCTCCCCACAGTAGGACTCCAACCTTGGGTGGGCTCTTCCGCCCTGGCCTTGCTCTTGCGAAGCACTAACTGCACCAGTGCCTCTGGAAGCAGGAGCTGCCTAGAGCAGAGCAGCCACGGTGTGGATCCAGGACCTAGGATGCTTTTCCTGTGGGGAGGGCTTAGTCCCATGTGCCTGCACAATGGACACTAGACGTGAGATCTTAAACATGTCTCATAAGGGACATGCGGGTCACTGAGCACGAGAAATGGGTGGAGCCAGATGATGGACTCCTTTAGGTCTTGAGGTCTTCCTGAGGGCGTGGGTACAGGTCTACAGCCCAGGAATCAAGTGGCCTTGGCTGGGGGTAATCACTGCTGAATCACTCTGTGAGGAAGGTGTTGGCTTCTTTAATTACACTTCGGTAATCTCTTTTTAATTACTTGCCTCCCTTGTGTCCCTAGAGGGAGAGGACGGCTGGTGTCCCGTTAATGAGCTAAAGTGAGACTTTACCCAGCCCTGCCACTTCTGACTTCTCTTCCTTCCTGGTGAAGAGCTGGGATTAAGCTGTAGCAGGCTGAGTGACAAGAGCCTATTCTCCCCCAATTCCCCAGTCAAACGGAGTGGGGAGTCCCCAGGCATTCTCTGTGGCCCAGAGCAAGGCATCTACACTCTGAAAAGCATTCAAGAGCCATAGGGTGGTCTCTGTGTCCATGCTTCCTGCCCCAGTTGGTAAACAGGACAAACTGAGCACCCACATAACACCTGTGCTGTGCTCCCCTTCACGGGGGTTCGGGGGTTGTGGTCCTTTAAGCCTGTGGTCCCTGGCTCAGCCCGTCAGCCTGGTAAACAATCTCAGGGTTCGCCTGGTCTTAGGTGTGCACCTCTCAGCCAGGCGTCTTCAGGACCCTGGGGTTTATGCAGGACTGGTTTATGCTACCTCTCTGGTGCACCCCCTGATCAGTCTCACTGTGGTGGTCAATCCCTGATGGAGGAAGGGTGTACAGAGGGTGGGATCAGCTGCCTTTGCAGCCTTGACTCTTCCCAGTGTTCTACTGATGAGTGCTTTTAACATCTTCCAGAACAAAGTGTGTCTAGAGATGGGATAAAGAAGCTGTGGTCGCACATCAGCTATCCTGCATATCAGATATTGATATTACGATTCATTACAGTAGCAAGACTACAGTTAGGAAGTAGCAATGAAATAAGTTTGTGGTAGAGGGGTCACCAAGGCATGAGGAACAGTGTTAAAGGGTTGCAGCGTCAGGGATGTTGAGAACCACTGCCAGGATGGCTAATGTGAGAGGCTCCAGGTGCCTCAGATAGAGGCCTAGTGGCATTTGCCCCTGCTAATATGGGACATATGGGACATATGGTACCCAAGGCAGGACTGCAGATGCCCCCACCCCTGCAAGGTAGGGGCTCTTCCTCTCCACATTGGCTTCTACAGATCTTTTGTTGTAGAGCTGAGCAGACCTGGACACTTTCACCTTCCATCAAGTCACTCAACAACTGTAGGACCCCAAGCCTGGCAGAGCCGTGACAGCCTTCCCTGCAGAGCTCACCTTCCCCCACACACCATCGGCTCTACGCTGACAGGCTCTTCATCTCACTGTGAGCCTTGAACACACCGATCTCTGGGAGGCCCCTCTCCTCTAAGCCTCCCTCTCACGCAAGCCTGATCCAGCTTCCTACTCATTTTGCAGCAACCTTAGCATCAGACATGTGACCTAGGCTTTGTTCCCTGTCCCCTAGGCTGAGGCAAATACTCTGGAAGGCAGGCAGGAAGTATACACCAGGTGACTTATAACTTCCTGTAATTTTAGCTCCAGGAGATCCAACATCTCTGACCTCTCTGGACAGTGTATATACACACACCCCAGACACATACAATACACTTAAGTTTTTAAAATTAAAAAATAATTTGAAATGAGTCACAAGAGTCCTGAAACCCTCTGGCAGAGCTCAAACTCTATTGCCCAGAGTCTGACTGGAAAGGCCCATGCAGAGGGGTTGGAGAGAAGCCATAGTGCTGAACAGGGGGACAGTCTCAACTCTTCCCTTCAAAGCTATGAGTTCAGGCTAATTGCTGTGTGATGGACACATGTGACTCCCCCGGATGTCCACTGTCTACATCCGATCACCTTCGACAGTGATGATTTCAGATGATGTAATCTAATACACAGAAATGTTTTAAAAATGTCTCATAGGGAATTGCTTTCCAGATCGGTAAAGAAATTCCTGCTCTTTCACCCCAGACATTTTTGCTTTGGGATTCCATAAAATGTAGACATAGGGTGTGGGCGTGGGGGCTAGTTCAGGAGATAACGTGCTCTTCGCTCAAGCATGAGGACCAGAATTAGGATTCCAGAACCCACATAGAAACTGGGCAGGCGCATTCCTAAGCCAGCACAATCCCCAACTGCGTTATCAATACTCATCCTAATACCCACAGATAAGCGCAGCTCTCACCCCTCATCTGAGGAGCTTCTCTGTGCAACAGACGAAAACATCATGGATGGACGCATCACCAATGGGACATCACAGAGAGCCAGAACCAGTTAAAACGTAGAGAGCAGATGACCATGGAGTGCCCAGTCCCAGATGGCACATCTACAATGCGACCCTACACCCGAGCTCGGGGGAATACTGTGAAAGAGAGGGCTGGAAAGCCGCTCGAGCCAGAGGACCAGAAGTCTGCTGTGAGACTGTGTCTTCTGTATGTGACAGGGGAGCTGCCGCCATGAGACCTCAAAAATACATCCACCTAAGCAAGACCCGAGTGGTGACATCAGTGGACATGCCACAAGACGCCACCCCCAGATGACAGGATACGGGCAGTTAATGGCTGCCAAGAGACGGAAAACCAGACTTCTCCAAAGATGAGCTCCAGAGGTTATCAATAGCAGGCGGTCAGCACGAAACACATAAACACATATACATACAAGCAACAGTAAATGCCCGCCATGCTTTTTCTCCCTCCGTCTCTCTTTCCGCCTCTGGCTTTATATGTATAAAACAATAATTAAAGAAGACGTCATGAATCTGAGAGGGAGTGGGAAGGACAGGGGAAGAGTTTGAGTGGGGAGAAGAAAGGTTGGAAATTAAGTAAATATGCTACTAATGAGATTCTCAAAGAAAAAAAAAAAAAACAAAAACCAAGGGAGCTGGTGTGGTGGCCCACCTGCGATGCCAGCCCCCGGGAGACAGAAGCTATGGTTAGCAGGCTAGCTAGACTGACTGAGCATCAAGAACAACCACAGGAAGTACAAGGGAGAGAATTTGAGGAAGACATATGATAGCAACCTCCAGCCTCCACATGCATGCATACACATGAGCCCATACATGCAAGCACACACGCACACACACGCACATATGTATCCCATAGACGTTGAAAACTGTAAAATGTGGACACTGATTTACAAAGGAAAGTGTTTGCAGAGGCAAAAGTGGGAAAACCCTAGACACTTAAGAGTAAGGGTGTCAATGGGACGTTTCTAAGCACCAGCATTCTACCTGGAGGTGGCACGGTACCACTTAATATAAGTGGGAAAAGCCAGGATGCTTCGGTGTCACCTCTACTCCACGTAGCTACAAATGCATTCAAACGGGAAAAGCAGTCTTCAAGGAGGCACAGAGGCATTGGCTTGGAAACTGCCCTCTCTGCAGGCAGGGCAGGTTGGGGCAATACTTGGTAGAGCCGATCTGTTTACCTCCCTTACCCCGTTAACAATGAGGAAATGCACAGGAAGCACCCTGCCTGAGCTGCAACTCCCTGCTTCCTTGTAGTGACAAGTCACTGTCACTGTGGGGGTCACATGAATACTGTCTTTTCTCAGCTTTGCACAACAAACAGTCTAATTCTTGTAGGATGACAAAAAGCACGTGTGAAGAGTAAAATCACGCCACAGAGCAGAATGTTTCTGTAACAGCGAGGGACACGGGGCCTAACACCACAGCGCGTGCATGCGCGTGGATGCTTGCACATGTGCGTTTACACACATGCATCGCATATGTGCATCTATATGCATGTGTGCTGCAGGACACAGGCACAGAGGCTTTGCCTATCATGGAAGAAACCCAAGGTAACCTACAAGCTCCCAGCAGGAGGGTGGGAACACACGCAGGAATACACGCCTGCTCTGGAAGAGAGTATTTCCATTTAATATGGAGATTATTTGGATAACAGATTATGTGAATGAACTAAAGCCAACATATCAACATGAGTGACAGCTGGGCATGCTGGCTTTATGACTGTAATCCTGAGACTGGGAGGCTGAGGCAGGAGATCGCCCAGCATCTCTGGGTCAGAGTCCTCACCTATAAAATTGGCCTATTACTAGGAGGTGCCTAACCAGGAGGCTATGACTGAGGACAGTGGACTCAGGAGTTCAACACATGGCCACACAGAGGCTGGCAACTGGAAAGGGCATTAAAATGGACCAGAGCAGCCAGCCCAGAGAACAGTTAGCCCCAGACAGTGCGAGCTCTCTGTGGTCTATCCACTGCACCCTGTTGTTCCTTCATCACAGCAACTGTGTTCCCCCTCTCAGCAGAGACTGCTGTGTGGAGTGGTGTCTCCTCACTCGACTAGGCTAGGACTGTGGTCAGTGACGCGGGGCTACCTATGTAGCCACAGGAAGCAGCCTGGCCTTTGCCATCCCCACTTCACGAAGCCCGCCTGGCTTCCCAGAGGACTTTCTACCTTCTACCCGTGCATTTCTCGGGACCACCCCACCTCCATGTTCCACTCTGTCTGGGGCTCTGCAGGAGCAGCCCTTGGCCTGGCCTCGGTGGGCCTCACTTCTCTGGATGCCAGATCTTCTTCTGAGACCTAAGGGCCTCTGAATGCTAAAGCCATCAAGTGAGAGCAAGCCCCAGGCTTCTTTGAAACAAGAAAGCGCTTCCCCACAAAGCAGAAGACAGTTTCCCTTCCGGCCTGCCACACAGATCATCACAGATGCTCATCTGGGTTGCTCTAATGATGACGAGTGAATCGGCTGTCCCTGTGAGCTGCTTTGAGGGAGGGTGCCTTACCTCGTCCAAGAAGGAGCTGAAGTTCTCCAGGAAGTATTTCCAGTGTATGTTGGCTGTTAGGTGAAGTCTTAACCTCCTCAAGAAGTAGTGGTATTGGTTGTCTGTTAGCTTCTGGCATATGCTCTTGAGAACATCTCCAAATTCCATAGCCTTCACGAACCCCGTGTCCTCTTTATCCAGGGCAGAGAAGGCCTAAAACAACACAGAAGCAGAGGAAACACTGAAAAAACGCTCCTGGTGAATGAATGCCCCGGCCTATGTGTGAGGGGCTGTGCCCGCACCGTGAGTGGAACCACCAGCCTGACACTGCGGGTAGACATGACAAACCGTGGGTCGAGTCGTGCGGAGGCCAACTGCAAAGGTGTAAACCGGTGCTATAAAAAGGATGCACACACTTTCCCATCTGTCGAAACAAAGTCACTCATTCTTATTGCACAGGGAAATATATATCAAGTGGTAGATTAAGATGCTTTCTTCTAAAGTAAAAATTTAATGTGCCTGCAGCCCACAAGCCCGGCTCTCCTGGGCCTTCTTTCTTGTTCTGTGCAAGACAGGCACACCTTGGAGCAGGGAGCCTATGTAAGCAAAATAGCACAGCTTTTCAGGCAGCCACTGAGACAGCAGGGCACGGCAGGGCACAGAGGGGCAGTCCCTGGCCCTGGGTGGCTCAGCTAAGTCCTTGACCTCTCTTGGCTTCAGCACATTCTCTGTAGTGGTAGACCTAGCTAAGGGTTGTTGTGAGTGACTCTTTGGCTGGGAAGTACAGGGATGTGGGTACCAGGGGCACAGCCGTTTAAAAGATCCAAGCAAAAGAGGCTTCATGCTGTTGGGATGCTAGAAGCCATGTGAAATGGGGAGATGAGACCATGATGCACTGGGAACCTGAGAAGCAATGTTGAGTCCAGCTCCTAGCATCAGGGCCTGAAGCTCCCTGAGGTCTGTGAGTAAACTCAGTCGGCTAGCCACAGCACAGGTGTGGGAGCTAAATGGGAAAAGACTGTGAAATCTATAAAACATTGCGGGTATAGTGTTGCTGTGTTGTCTGGAAACAAGACAGGGGTGTGGCATCTGCAGTGGCTTTTGGCGATGTATTTGCATGCCCTGTCCTCTCTGGTGGCCATCCTGAACCAGCACCACCCCAACCCCTGCCCTGTCCCCTAGCCTCCACCCATCCCACAGCTCACCTCCTGTTCTCTCTGCCGTAGAACCCCACACTACACAAAGATTGTTCTTCAGAAGAAACCACTGTGGTTCCTCCCTGAGGCTCAGGGTCCCTAGCTTCAGAAACATCCTGAGATGAGGCCAAGCTGTGTCACTCGAGACCCAAAGAGTCAGAAACCCTGAGCATGAGCGTTCTGCTCCTGCATGGTGTTCCACAGAAGGGCCTATATACAGAAACTGGGAGACTTGGCCAGTCCTGAAACTGACAAACCAGAGACAGCCTGACCACAGCTCACAGGGATGCTGTACCACAAAGCTGCCTTCCGCTTTCCTTCTGGTTAATGGCCTGGGGTGCTAAGTCCTCGCAGAGAGCTAGCTACTGGCCATGCGTGTCTTATAGGACGGAGGCCAAGTTCTAGAGTCTCCCAGCTGGCAGTGCATGCCCGCCTCTCTGCTTCTTTCCCCACTACCCCTCCTTTATGGATCCAGGCATCCAGCTCACCTCCTTACCCTGAGGGAGTAGGTGGATCTCATTTACTACCAAACCAAGTCCAAATTTAAATCTAAAATTAGAGGCGGCCTTGGAAGCCTCTTTGCCTGTGAGGGCTTTAGATCTAATTTAACCTTGGTGGTAAGCGATATAGTAACACATCTCAGGGAGACACCTCCGCAGCCCAGAGGAGACAGACACCGTTCCTTCTATATAGATCAGGCTGGTCTATTACTTATGGCAATTCTCGTGCCTCAGCCTCCCAAGCAATGTGACAGCAGGTATGCGCCAGAATGCCCAGCTAGGACTTTAAATCTTCTCAGATTTGGAGAAGAGGGTGTGGACTGGTCCCTCTGCTTCCAGCCATCTTCACAGCCCTGCCACCTATGACAAGTTCATTCACCCCCCAGCCTCAGGTCCCCCTTCTGTAGAACAGGAGGAATGGCCCCAAGCAGCAGGCTATGCTCTAGGAGAGAGAAAGTCCATGGTGGCTGACCCCCATCAGAGCTCCTAGCAGGCAGAAGCATGGCTGTCTGCAAAGCACTGGAAGCCTCCACCTGTGCAGACCCCTCCCGCTGTGACACAGAACTCTGCTCTGTGTGTGGGGAGGGGAACAGGGACATTCTTCCTGGCAGATCCTCATGCACACGGTCCGAGCGGCCTCTGCCAGTCTGTTAGTCTGAGCTGACTACAGTCACGGGGTTGGTGTGCCCACCTCATGCACTTGTGAACCAGGTTGGGACACACTTTCAGGAGCGTGGTTCCCAATCACTCTTTCCAGAGACACTGCCATGACTCAAGGCACCACATCAGGCTAATGTGGTCACCCATAGGACAGTGGTAGAAGACCCTTCTCAGATGATCCATGGCCTTCTGGTCTCCCACAACAGTCTCTGTGACACAGCCTGTCCTGTTCAACCTCTTGAAGGCTACTTTATGGTCACTCATCCCCATGGGTCACTGGCTTGAGCACACTGAAGGCTCATGAGGTGTATGAGGTGTATGTGCCATCCAGCTTCTCTGTCCTCTAAAACAAATTATCTTTGTCTATGAATGTGGGCAGTTGTGTGCCAAAGTGCAGGTGAGCACAGCCCGAGGTCTTGGCCTCACCTTACCCCTTGCATGAGACTGGGTATCTATATCCTCTGCCTGCCCCCTGTGGCCTCAGCTTGCCTGGTGTTTGCTGGACCTACCTCAGTGGGATGGACAGAGCCAGGGCAGCTTTTCATAGGACAACAGTGGAGACAGAGTTGCTCCAGTCAACAATCTCATCAAACTTATTAGATGCCCAGGAGACTGGAGAGAGGTGGTGGGGTCACAGAGGGCAGAGCTTGGAGCCTCTCAGGGGGAGTGGGGGGTGAGTTTACAAGATGGGGCTCTTTGCAAATCGTCATACCTTTACCAAGGCAGGCTGGGAGGACTCCACTACCTCCTGCATGCTTTTTATCACCTCGTCTGGGCTCAGCTTAGAGAAGTTGATGGGTGAGCCCTCTTCTTTCTCCTTTGGGTGAGGTTTGCTGGCCCAGCTGATCTCGAGTGCTCTCAAGAACTCGACGGGGTCGATCTGATTATTATGCACACTGACGTCCATGCTTCCCCACAAAAGAAAAGAATAGATTCATTGAAAACAAAAGTTGCTCATTCATTCAACAGACAGTTGCAGAATACAGAGAGGCAGTGTGGGAAAAAGAATGACTCAAAGAGGTTGGTGCTGACCCTGCTGGAACATGCCCACTGGTGCACACTTGAATGTCACCACAAGGAGGAACAAGGTGAGGGCTGTGAGAGGTAAGACTGAGGGTTGCCCCAGAGGGGAAGCCATGGGCTGCCTTGTCCTGAAGACCCAAGACCTGATGGCTGGGCACTGGGGCTCAGAGCTTCAGGGAGCAAGAGGTAGAAAGGGTTGCTGGGTGAAAGGTGGGTGCCAGCCCACTGCTGGGGCATTTGGGGTGGAGTAGCCTAATGAGGAAATACCTAGGCAGCAGCCGGCTAAGACACAAGCTGGTCAGGGAGTTCCTGTCATGGCAGAGGCTTTAACTATGGGGTGTGCAGGGAGGTGTGGAAGTGGGACTCAGAAGGGAAGTAGATCAGAGATAGTACATGGATGGGGGAACTGAGGCAGAGACACTAAATTCTTCTCCAAGCCTGGCTGAAATGAGTTGTCAAGCCAAAAGCTCTCTAAGGGTAGCGCACAAAAGCTATCTAGCTTAATATTTCCTCCATAAAAACTCCATCTCAGCAGATGTCCCCACAAGGACAGCCGTGCAGCAAAGGCAGCCCCTTCATGCCCTCAACTCAGACAGAGAAACAATTCCCTCTAAATTCCGAAAGAATAATTTGAGTTAGGTCCAAGAGTTCTCCATGAGCACTCGATGTGTTTATTAACAACACCAGAAGTCTCTTGCCTGGCCCAGAGGGGAAAGTGCTTCCCACTAAGAAAACTGACCTGATTTTGATCCTCTACCTGTGTTTGTTTCTTTTTCTCTGTTAAAGGGCTAAGTGTGGAGATGGAGGAGACATATGGATGTGTGGGGCTTGCTAGCACAGCCTACTTGGTGAGCTATAATCCAGTTCTTTGTCCAAAAGGTAGAAAGAGGAGGCAGACGGAACATGCATGTGTATGTACACACGTGTGTGCACACAAATGAAAGGTCGCTACTTCTGTGATTAGGTTCTTGGGGCCCTTGAGTGTCTGGATTTCCTGTCAGCTGAGCGGGAGCGAGCATCCAAGGAGAAAGTGTGGAAGCGTGAGCAGGAGAGACGTTTCCAGTGACTTGAATGCTTCTCAAAGAGGCGAGAACCTCGCTTTGCAAGTCGCAGCTGTGGAGCAGCCTAGACTGCCTGTGTTGGCATGGACCATGTGACAGGGACACAAGGACACAGACAATCAGTGCTGCTTCATGCGCAGGGAGGAGCTGCCAGCGCAGTATTAAGATGCAGCAATAAAGCAAATGCATATGCGAACCTCCTTGCTAGGGTTTGGAAAAGTCTATTTTGGATCTAGGAAAGAATAATCTACATGTAATTACCAATAGCCAAGATGTTTATCATCAAGGGGTCTTTGAGAAGGAACAAGCGACTGAGTGATGGATCCTTATTAAGGCTTCGATGCGCAGGAAAGTTGATCACCCATTGAAGGGTGGAGAGCAGACAGTCTGAGGTCTTTTGTGTTGTTTATAAAAGTATCAAGCCTAACTACACTTTAACAAGACTCTCAGAACCATTTAACTAATTACTTATCGCTGTCTATTTTCCCGTGATTTATTCATTGAACACATGAATTCTTATTCAGCTGGAAATAGATTCAGAGAGAAGACTCTTAAAGGAGAGAACACGTGGGCACTTCAAGATGGTCTGGATGGACCACCACTTCCACACTCATCTGTCACGTAACGCATGCACATGCTCCATACATACCACCCACAAACACCTCACACACCACACACATGCACACATACCTACACACATATGCATACAGACACGATATACCACAACACATGCAGTATATACTACATATACCATAAACACATACATGCAAATATCCTATGATACACTTCAATACTATAATGTACAACATACACATCCGTATAATACACAGCGTGCACATGCACACACAGTACAGAGACACATGCGCATGCACACATTCAAAGGCAGCAGGTTTCTTACAGCTTGCACATAACAAAGCAACGTCTTCAAAACCAGAAAATTATTTTCTTCCCGGATTCCAGAGGCATACATGCTGACAAGCTGTATGAGGGACAGTTAAAACATTCCAGAACCAAGCAGTAATTCCTGTCTACCGTTTTCTAGAAAACTACTTCAGGAAGGACCAACCCCAGCAGAGAGAGAATGTCCCAGGGTGAGCTGGGCATTTTTCAGCAGTGACAAGGAGCCAGAACACTGAGCAAACAGGCATAACTACATGATCCTGGGGAAAGTCCTATGTTGAAAGGAAAATGACAGCTGACCATGGTAAGGTGGATTCTGCTTGCAGACCCCTCAAGGTCGGGTGCAGCAACACATGGCGAGTGTTGTATGAAGTTCTGCATGTTTGTGCAGTGGACACTGAGGAATGAGGCCTGACAGGAGACAGCAGAGATACAGACTAAAACCCAAGTCTTCCTTGAAAGTCAATGACACAAGCTAAAAAAAAAAAATCAGAAGTGTTGATCTGAGCTTATCATAGAAAAAGGACATGTTCTGCTCCAAGGCCATCAGCTAAAAGCCTTCAGCTCCTGGCTGTGGGGTTGGGAAGCAGCGTCAGCAGGGACAGGGCAATGGGCTGCAGCTTTCAGTGGGGGAAGCCCTGAACTGGGCACTGAGAGAAGTTAAATCGTAGTCAAAGGAGTCTCTGCGCTTGTGGTTGAAAACAGAACAGTAAGCAGCAGCTGGAGGTTGCCTCAGGGTCAAGGCTGTGTGAGTAGACTGAGGGGAAGGGAGAAAACCACAATACCAGTCTATTAGTCAGTACAAGAGGGGCAGCCGAGGGAGGGAGGGAGGGGGGAGAGGGAGGGGAGGAGGGAGGGAGGGTAGGCAACCTCTTCAGAATGATGATGAGCTCCTCCTCCTTTAGGGGACACCCGCATTCCTGCAGCACCTTCTGCACCCTACCGAGGGCTACAGGCCTGGATTTCTCCATCGCGTTGAGTGCCTTGCTGATCTCCTCAAAATGGTCCAGGAGATTTTCCCTGAAAGAGAAGCCACCTCAGACATTAAGTCCAGGAGAAAAGTAACTCTTGATGCCCACTCCACCGTGACAACCTGACCGTTGAGCCAAGAGCTATTGTGGAGGGATTTCGCAGGGTCGGAGAGGTGTTTGTGTGAACAGGAGTTGCAGAGAAAAGCGGTCAGCCTCTGCTGCCTTCCTTTATCACCGTTACCAGCCACGGCACCGCCCTGGAGAAATGCCGACCCCGTTTTCTGGGTCAGAGTTGGTACTTTTCAAAGGGAACCAAGAATTTTAACACAAGGCTGGTAAGAAAAACGCCTCTACTCTCAGTAAGTGCTTGTGTGTACCTACTGTGTGTGTGCCCCAAATAGGCAGCAGAATTAACATGACAAGGGACAGACAAGTCTGAGGATATGAGAGGACACGTGCACAGCACGGTGGGTTGGGAGGAAAGAAAAGAGTGGCTGAGAGGAACCACCAAGCCCCATGGTGGCAGAAAATTGTTCCAAATACTGGTCTCATTGGGACACTAGCTGGCCAGCACCAAAGTGACAGGACTGGAGGAGAACAGTGATCAAGGGCTGTGGGCCAAGCATCCTGGGACACTTCATCTTTTCATCTTATTTATTTACAACTTATTGTTTATGCTTTATAATTTCTAAATTATGTGCTTATTTGTGCCTAGATGTGGGTGTGAACATGTGAGGGTGGGTACCCTTTGGAGGCCAGAGGAGAATGCCAGATCCCCTGGGGCTGGAGTTCCAGACAGTTATGACTAACCTGGGCTGGGTGCTGGGAACAGAACTCTGCTGAGCTGTCGAGCCACTGAGCTGTCTAGCCACTGAGCTGTCTAGCCACTGAGCTGTCTAACCACTGAGCTGTCTAGCCACTGAGCTGTCTAGCCACTGAGCTGTCTAGCCACTGAGCTGTCTAGCCACTGAGCTGTCTAACCACTGAGCTGTCGAGCCACTGAACTGCCTCTCAGCACCAGCTTCATGCTCTGGTCAGCTGTGTTCACAGAGCCACCACCTGTGCATGGTCCACAGCGAAGAAGCCAGTGCCCCATAGTGTGCCAACACAAAGGATCCTCTTAGTGACCCTGCCAGGGGCCTCAGCCCACTGGGTAGATGAGGACAGACAGTGAGAACTCAGGGTTGACTTTCTTGCAGCCTGCATTCTAGTCTCTATGGTTTACTCTGGAGGGAGAGTCTTCCTGACTTTAGTGGACTGAAACAGTATGGAGCTTGCTTGGTAAAGTGTGTGCACCTGAGTTTGATTCCTACCATCTCTGGGAGAAAGACAGGCGTAGTGGCTTGGTGTGCACTCCCAGCACCAGGAAGGCAGAGACAAGCAGGTCACTAGGCCTTGCCAGCCAGCACAGCCTGGTTGTCAAGCTCCAGGCCACTGACAGGGCTTGTCTCAAAGAACACAGAGGATTGAATTTGACTTTGACCTCTGGCCTCCACGTGGACAGCATACATGTGCACACCTGAACATGCATTCCCCTGACTCCCCTACTGCCTTAGGGTTTCTGTTGCTGTAACAAAAACACCATGACCAAAATCTAAGTCGTGGAGGACTTGACTTAGCTTAGCTTACTGTACTTGGCTTACACTTCCACATCATAGACCATCATGGAGGAAGTCAGGACAGGAACACAAGCAGGGCAGGAACCTGGAGGTAGTTGCTGATGCAGAGGCCATGGAGGATGCTGCTTACTGGCTTGCTCTCATGGCTTGCTCAGCCTGCTTTCTTATAGAACCCAGGCCCAGGGATGGCCCCGCCCAGCGTAGGCTGGTTCCTTCCTCATTGATCACTAATTGAGAAAATGCCTCACAGCTGGATCTCAGGGAAGCATTTCTTCCACTGAGGCACCTTCCTCTCTGATGGTTCTAGCTTGGGTCACATGGACACACCAAGCCAGCAAGTTATCCCTACCTAGTGTGGCCCGATGGACTGTCTAAACTGCATCATCTCCACTCTTCCACATCCCTGAGCGTCTTTCTCCTAAGCCACTGAGTAAATGCCTATCCCACGGGCTCAGGCTGCACCTTGGTTCCTGGTTGTCCCTCAGGGGACAGAATGGGTTAACAGTTTCAAACAGTGGATCTGTTCTGGTTCTTGTCCAGCCCTTCCACTTGCTATTTGAGGGATGACTCCTTGGGCAAGCCTGAAAACAGACCACTGAACTCAAACTGTCTGCACGCAGGAGGGGTAGGCTGCGGTGAGACACCGGTCAGTTGGCAGGGGAAGATACATTAAGAGAAGCTATGCAGAGGTCCAGGCCCTTCCCTTGGGGGCTTCCCATCTGCAGGGGGCTGGAGATTCTGACATCTAACCCTGGTGAGCCCGCTGGGTGTAACCGAAGGCAGCTGCCTTGGGTCGCTTACAGCGTTCTGTGCGCCCAGCCCCCGGCTGTGGAGCCCCTGCTTCCCATCACAATCCTACCCCACTTAGCTCTTCAGGGTGAAAGCGGAGAGAATCAAAACAGTTTTTGGAGATACATATTTTTAGAAAAATCGAGGCATTCAGCATTTCTTGGACTGGCTTCTGAGCAGCAATTATTTCCCTTTCAGGGTAAACATGTGCACGGAGTAAATGCAGGCTTGGAGCAGAGATCGACAAATCCTGCCAAACAGAGCTGCTGTTGGCCCACACTGGGCAGCAGCGCCATTCTGGGGTCTTGTCCTCCTCTGGCTCTGACTGGTGATGCCGAGGAGGACACAGCCGTGACCCGTAGTCACCGAGTCCTGTTTACTTCCTTCCCCGCTGTGCTCACCTGCTCCCTCTCCACGTGCCTCCCCGCTGGGCTGTGCCAGGTGGCTGCTCCCTGGCTTTCCTCGTTCTGGAGATGAATGCCGGACCACAAGAGCCTCTGCCTCACTGGCAACACGCACTAGGGCGTCTCCTAGCAAAACTAACTCCTCGGGATGGAGGCAAACATTTATTACTCTGACCTTCAATTCCTCTCCCCGTGTTTTTGAGCTCATGAAGCTGGTCACCCCGATGGGTAGCATTATCTAATGATTCCTTCATGTGTGTGCAGGCGGTGTGTGTGGGTGTGCGTGGAGGCCAGAGGTGGTGCTGCTGGTGTTGTAGGTCCTTGGAAGCCACCATTCTGTTTGTTTGAGGCGGGGTCTCTTTCTAGCCTGCATCTCTCCAGGCTAAGACCAGCTGACCAGTGTGCCAGGGACCCCCTTTTCTCCACCCCCCTGACACTAGGAACAGGCAGGCACCATCGTGCCTGGGCCAAGTTGGTTTTTGGAGATGGAGCTGCTCACGTGTTTGCCTTCTTTGGTGAGATGGCACCACTGAGGCAGGAGGTCAGGCGAGTGTGCATGAACTGTCTGGAGCCGAGGGTCAGCGTGTAGTGTAGCACAGCACACAGATCTCCAGCCCATCCCGGTGCTGTCACCGGCGCAGAGGAGAGAAAGTGTTTGCATAAGAGGGGCCAAGGAGCCGCATTACTCACACGAGGGGGGAGAGACAGGCACGAAGACCCTGTGGGTAATGAGGCCAGCCCTGTCTGCTGAAGATAAATTCCACTTCTCATCAGTTTGTGGCACATTGATTTATACCAGCCTTGTGCGTATTTTACACCGACTTTCACAAACTCAATCGTCTGCCTGCGGTTTCCGTGGTGCGGTAACTTCGACATAATCCAAGGGTAAATTTCACCTGCTTGCCTCTTAAGCCCACCCTGCCCCGTGTCTTCCTTGTTTCCTTTGGGAGTTCCTCAGCAGCTCCTCTTCCATTACCTTGAGTGCCTTGATTGGGGGGACAATGCTGGCGGTGACAGCTGAGTGCCACCACTTGAAATGGCAGGGACAGCCACACACAGGTAAAAGCAGGAGGAGCTACATACGCAGTAGCTCACCTTTACTCAATGTCCCTCTGTCCTTGCTCAAGCACAGACACCTGGCCTATGCATGCATGCATTTCAAATCCCCGTGGCCCATGGGCCATGGTCACATGCCTTCCAACGTGTGCAGCAATGGTTTTAATAGGCAGACACGAGGTCATACATACTCCCCAAGGCCAGCACGCTGACTCAGGGTGGGGAAGGGTCTCCTTTGTTGTGAGTCACCTGTACCATTGCAAACAGCTTTGGGTTATGCTTGGGATAAAGTCCTTGAAGCAAAAATGGTGAGTTAAACCACCGCCATCCATTCCTCTGTGCGTTCACTTAAAGGTGCTGACATGGTGCCTGAGGGGTACCCCAGTCATCCCATGGTGCCTGCATTCCAGATGGGCCACTGCAGGGTGCCCAACTAGGAAGGACAGTGTTGGGGCGGGGGCGGGGGCGGGGGATAAAATAAGAAAGACCCTGTGAAATGTGGCTGTCTGGGGAAAGACATGGGTAAGGCTGCCTGCATTGTGGCTCTTTAGAAGAGCTGCTTTCTAGGCTCCACCGTGTCGCGTGATGTCGGTGTCGCGTGATGTTGCAGTCTTACAGGAGCCCTGTCAGAGCAGCCTTTGCTGTCTGGGTGAATGAGGGCAGAGCCCAGAGGCGGCACCCCATGCTGACACACCCACCTTTCACTTATCTGGTGCAGCTCCTGGATTTCCTCCTGGACCTGCTTGGGCTTCGTGAAGTGACCCAGGAAGTTGAAGTAATCTTCCTTGTAGGGCCGGTGGACCTTAGGGGAGTATCGAATGCCCAGTCTGTGCAGGAACTCTTGGTACGTGATATAACCCCTTCCCTCGGTGTCATAGCTTTGAAGAAACAAAGGCAATGCTGTCAGTGGAGGTGTGGAAAGTGAGCTGGCACTCGGGGGCCGGAGCCACATCAGCGGGAAGTCTTCCTCCTTGTCAGGTACAAGCAAGGCCAGCAGACTCACCACAAACACAGCCTCAGCCTGTGCCTCTGACTCTCTCTGTGCCTACACTTAACAGGGCCCCCAGGAGATCCGCAGGTCCACTGACTTGACAATCAGAGACAAGCCCTGGGAGAACAGACCCAAAGCACCCATCTGCAATGTTTATGGAAACACGGTGGCAAATTGCAGAAATAGACCCCCCCACCCCCGTGCACACACTTTTAGTTGGGTACCTCCGTGTAAATGGAGTTAGACTAAGGGTTAGAAGAAAACCTTTCAGGAAGCATATTCCACCTTGAAGCCTCAATAAATGAATACCACTTGATTCAAGGATGTTAAAAGCCCCTGTCTCTACTTTGAAGAGACACCAATTACACATACCCAGCAAGGGAGCCTAGAAGGAAAACAAGATAAGAACCGTGCTTTGTGCCTTTTAAGTCATTTTCTGTTATCAAGATTTTTCTGAATTATAATTCATTAAAAAGGGAATAATGGAAGTTTTATCTCCTGATGCTATTCACATAGAATAGAATTACTTCAATAAAAAATTTGAAGGCAAATGGACCATCTTCCTCTTCTTTTTCTCTTTAAGTATTTGTTTTTAACAGAAAGGTCTTGGTCTACCGGTAACCAATGAAAAGGTAAAATCTTAGCTGCAGCTTTTCCTAGATTAATTTAGGAGCTACAAGGGACGGGATCCTCTAGTTAAGACATGTGATGCTGGTTTTTAGAGACACTGCTCCGTGTGACACCCAAAGAGATCCCTCCAGAAGGGCCATACTGTACCCTGCCCATGAGGTGAGTTATCTGTTCCTCTGAGAGAGCTCATGCCTCCTCACAGGCAGAGCAGCGGACAGAAGGCCAGCAGCTGAGGCAGGGGTGCACGCTCTTGTGCTCCCCACTATGCAAAGAATGCCATGAGTCAAATGACCATCTTCCTGCCCCAAGCTGGTGGGCCTGCCTGGATGCCTATGGGAGATGTAGTATACAGCACAGGTCCCACTGTACTCTGTGGACCCACTGCTTCCCTTCAGCCAACAGACCTGCCACTGACATGGGTGAGGAAGTCACCCTCTGCTGAGGGAGCTCAGGGTACCCTGGAACCCGTAAGCCAGGCCCTACAACTCCCAGGAGCCATGGCAGCCCTTGAGGGTAAAGACTCGGAACAGCTGCATTGTTCTTACTTATGACTGGCCCGAGAGCCTTTCCCATGTGTGTGGGATCAGCGTGCGCTTCCCTCCACAACCCAGGAAATTACAGCCTGTCCTTACCTGTGAGTTTTGCTTTTAAATCAATGCACATGGGAACTGGAGAGGTAGCGCAACCGTTAAGAGCATTGGCTGCTCTTCCAGAGGACTTGCATTTGATTATCAGCCCCATAGGATAGCTCAGAACCAATCATAAATCTAATTCCAGGGATCTGATGCCCTCTTCTGGCCTCCTCAGGCACCAGGCACACATATAGGACACATACACATCCATGCAGGCAAAACACTTACACATATAACATTAAATAAATCTAAAAATGTTAAATAGAGCAAAACACAAGAGGAGCCCCTGTCTAGCCTCAGGGCTGCCCCTAGGCTCACACCAGCGAGGGGGAGGGGAACCTTTCCATCCTTCTGGGTTTAGCAGCCCATGATCCTGGCCTCCCTTGGGTTCTTGGGGCCTTATGGGGACCGCCAGGCAGGGTCTGCATTTGCTGTTGCCATCTGCAAGTTGAGGGTGCCAAGTCCAGGTCATGTCTCCTCTTCATGCAAGCTTCCTGGGGCACTACTGTGTCTTAGCCATCGGTCCCAACTCTCAGGCCTCTGAGGCAGGCTCATTGCAGCCACGTGACCCTCGTGTGTGTGTGTGTGTGTGTGTGTGTGTGTGTGTGTTTGTGCATGTGTGTGAGCGTGCCCAGACGGTGCACTTCTGAGGCACAGATTTCCCACACAGCCTGCTCTCTGCCGTGACACTTGGGCTGAATGAAAAGGCACTTCTTAATTACTTTATTAATGAAGATGGCAAGCAGGCTCTTCTCATCACAGAGACGAGGAAGAGCAGATTGCACAGTTGCAAAAAAAAAAAAAAAAAAAAAAGAAAAAAAAAAACGCTGCTATGAATGTGAATCGTCGCAGAGCTAATTCTGCTTACATAACCTCACCCTTCATTATGCAATCCTCTGTGTAACATTAAAAAAACCCAACTGTCTACAAAGGTTGAATTTTAAAATCACTGAGCAACAGATATGCCAAGGAAAATGTGTCCTGATCAGAGGCCCCAGAAAAGCTCCCATGTACGCACAACAGTGGTCACGAAGTCATGGTCAGGCAGGTGACTCTGCCCATGCCTTGTGCAGTGTGATCGGTCAGGGGTGTGCGGACACGCACATCCGTCACTCAGCTTTGCTGAGAGTCTTAGTCCTCTGTGCTATTTAGACACTGGATTCTTGCATGGGTCTCAGAAGGACCTTTGAGCACCGTGGCCCCGGAGGTAGAGGGCCTGGTCAAGGGCATGGAACATGACCTGCAGATGACCTAGAACATGTGGAGAGGCTCCAGGAACCTTGTGCAGCTGGGACGGGAGGAATTCTCTATGGTGCCATCTTAGAGAGTGGTTTGATGGCCCAAACATCTGCTTTTCAGAATGAGGAGTGGCCGACTTTCTAAGCTGGTACCCGCTAGGCACACAGAGCAAATCCCGACAGCGTGGCAGTAGGTAAAGTGGCCTCTGCTGTAGCCCCATCCTGTGCAGGCCACTTCCGCCCTCCCAGGGATAGCACACTCTTGCCTTCCAGGGAGCCATGGGACACAGGCTGCTCTAGAGCCTGCTGGATTTCTTCCTCATTCCGACCTTTGACAGGGTTTCCATGCTGAGCTTCATGACAGACAGGCCCCCACAGTGAACCTCTGTTCCTTGGTTTCTGCCCCAGCCGTCTTCTTCCCTGAGCTGCAAGCCCTACTCATCCAGCCTGCCCACCTTGCACATCCTGTTCAGGCATCAAAGGAGGGTGGTATTCTAGGCTCTGCCTTTAGCAATGGCAGAAGCAATCTCACTTCCTGTTCATGGAGAACAGGGTGACAGCCTACAGCATGGCTTCTTTGTCAGGGTTCTTGGTTAGATTTGAATACTGATATGCGGCACGCACACTGGAAAGTGCTACTTTATATCCGAGTCCCTACATAGGACCCTGTCAGGACTGAGGACCTCCCAGCATCCTCCTGGCTGGCTGGTCTCCACAGATGCTTCTGACATAGCAGCTTTCCTGCAGCATGCCCTCTTCTGTGCACATCCAACACGCCTTCTCCAGGGTTTCCAACACGTTTGCTCTGGATTCAAATCAGCAAGGTCCCACTGGAGGCCTCAGGATGCCAGTTACTCCAGGGGAAGCCTGGCCCCACCCATCCCACCACCACTGTGGGCCCTGGGCAGGTTGAGGCCTTGGGCTTTTCCATACAAGCAGTACATCCCCAGCTCCTTCCAGAAGCTCTGCTCGTGGAACACCCTTCCCCCATCTATGGCTCCTGGGTTCAATGGCTGCTCATTCAGATGCAGCCAAGCTGTTCCGTCCTAGAGCTACTGAGTGGACACTGAGGGTAGAGCCTTCAGCTGAGACCCACAGGAGGCTCTCCCAGTGACCCCAGGACTGAAGGGGAACACATCTTCCATGTGGTCAGGGGTTCTCGGCAGCTCGTTGCAGCTTAGCCAAGCAGGCTGCTCCTGGGTGCTCAGGCTGAGGGCTCCAGAGCTGGCTTCAGTGGGCAGCTTTCTGTCAACCCCTAGAACCAGTCCGATCCCTGCATCCAGGGCCCAGGGCTCTATAGTCTGCACCTCCTGAGTGAGCACTCACGGAGATGAGGAAGCTACACCCTGGAAGCTGGCTGAGTCGTCCTCACTTCCTGGGAGGGAAGTGTCCTCAGGAACCATCAGGTACAGGGTGGAGTTTGAAGGAAGAGGAACATATGGAGGTACTTGAACCACTGAGATTTGGGGTCAATTTATCTCAACAACGTAAAACGGGCCCTTCCAGGCTAATCCGCAGCACAAGGAGGTGTACTTCAGAGGCGCCAGTAAGTGCTGGGTGAACACGGGATGCTGAAAGCCCCTTCCATCTAGATCTCATACCCGAGTTGTCGGGAGAAGCACACCACTTTCCTCTGTTTCTTGCTGGCTTCTTGTTCTGACATGTTTGGATACACCCAGGCTTCCTGAGCTGGAAGGCATCATGTGGGCCCCAGACTTCCTGGGCCCCCGTTTATCAGGAGCAGCAGGGTACACTGCCTCCTTAACACTGTCAGTCAGCCCTGAGCTGGTCAGCTGTCTCACTGCAACCAGATGTTAGGACAGCTGGAAGGGAGGCTACAGATGCCCTGAGAATGCCCGAGGGGGCGTACTCACTGCCCACAGTGCCCTCTGCTGTAAAAATGGAAGGCAGGCTTGTTCTTACCGGCGGCCCTAAGGGGAAAGGCTGGGCTGGGGTGCTGTGCATGAAGAGGTAGCATCCAGTTCATATGCCTGATGTCTGCTCTCCTTGATCTCCTTTGACCAATCAGAACCCTTCCTAATCTAAATTTCCGCTGTTCTGCCCTCAGGTGCCTTGTATTCTCCACACGCATTGCATGGTGCCCTCGCTGTCCACTCGCTGTCCCCTCGCTGTCTCCGATGCAGCGCAGGGTCCAGTGGTTGACTGTGCTGCTCTGTGCATCACATCCCAGGAGCTTCTGCCTTCTCACACTGCCTCACATCCGGGCTGCTAAAGGCTGGTACCACCGCCTCAATTCTCAACACTCCTCTCCCTTCCCATCCTCCTGGATATCCTGCAGTCTCCTCCCGCTTGGCACCAAGAGCCCCTGTTGGATTCCGAGCTCCAGGATGGTCTCCTGCAGCTCCCTTCCTCCCTGTGTAGCTCAGGGAGGCCTTCAGAAGTAGGCTTGTCCATATTGTCTTCCTACTGAGGAGTTCAGCTGCCATTCATGGTCATACCACATGCTCTCTGGAGGTCCTACTGTCTGTCTTCTAGATGCCTTTGTGTCTTAAGGTGTTATTGCTCTGAAGAGACACCATGACCAAGGCAACTCTTACAAAGGATGGCATTTAACTGGGGCTGGCGCTGCATTGGAGGTTCAGTCCGTTATTATGTCCAGGCAGACGTGGTGCTAGAGAAGGAGCTGAGAGTTCTACATCATGATCCTCAGGCAGCCAGGATTCCACACTGGGTGGAGCTTGAACATAGGAGACCCCACCTCCACAGTGACACACTTCCTCCAACAAGGCCACACCTCCTAATAGTGCCACTCCCTGGGCCAAGCATTCAAACACATGAGTCTAACCTATTCAAACTACCACATTCTACTCCCTGGCCCACACACACTCGTAGCTATAGCATGATGCAAAATGCATTTAGTCCAACTGCAAAAGTCCCCACAATCTACCACATTTAACAATGTTTAAAAGTCCAAAGTTTTTGGTCTCTTCTGAGATTCATACTTTCTCTTATCTGTAAGCCCTTATAAAATCAAAAAGCAGATCACATCCTTCCAACATATCATGGCACAGGATATACATTACCATTCCAAAACGTAGGGAAGGGAGCACAGTGAGGAGATACTGGACTAAAACAACCAGCTGGAGAAACTCCAAACTCAGCATCTCCATGACTGATACCAAGCACTCTTCACATCCCCAAGTCCCTTCTTTGCTGACTGAAACACACCTCTTCTTGGGCTGTTTCCACTCTGTTAGCAGCTTTCCTGGGCAGGTGTCCCACAGCTCTGTGATCTCTAAACTCTTGGGGTCTCCAGGTCAATCCAGGCTTCACCTTCACAGCTTCTGCTGCTGTTCTTGGTGATCACCCCATGCTACTGCTTCTCCAAAACAAGAGGGTCTTCTGCTGCAATTCGGCTCCACCACTAGCCTCTCATACACTCTCTTCTTGGTGCCACACCTCAAATTCTTTGCATGGCCCCTTCAGTCCTGGGCCTTCAACTGACACTGAGGGTGCACCTTCACCAATGGTCTCTCTTGACCTCTCACAGTGCCGAGTCTCTGCTACTCTCCATGACATAAATCACCTGAGTGATTCTTACACATTACCAAGCCTAGCTGTCAACACAAGGTACAACCTTGGCCACCTCACACAATGACCTTTCTAGGCCTCCATGTAGGGACATCCCTTACACATTCCTGGCCTCAGCACTTTCCTTAGTCTTAGAGGGAAATTCTATCCCTGGCTCTAAAGCCAGAACCGCATGACCAAAGCTGTTGAGTTCTGCTGTTAGCTGGGGCTGGAACATGACCCCTTGTCCAATTAGATCTTCATTAGCTTTCTGTTTTCAATGGTTCCCTTCTCTGCTTAGGCTTGGCTGTTCTGGAACTTGCTCTATAGACCAGGCTGGCCTTGAACTCAGAGATTGCATGCCCATGTCTCCTGAATGCTAAGATAAAAGGCATGTGTCAATCTGGATCAAAAGATGTGCCATCCCACCTCAAGATCAGGATCAAAAGCCCATGTCTTCCAGCCTCAAGATCCAGATCATGGGTGTGCCCTCCATTTCTGTATTATAGTTCATTCCAGATGCAATCAAGTTGACAATCTAGAATGGGCATCACAATACACCTATTTAGAATAGGTGGCAATGTCCCTTGGGGAACATCCTTTTTTATAAAATGAAAGTTTGCCTAGGTGGGATCTTGCCCTGAGGTCATCGCTCCCTTAAATTTCATTTACTATCTTTAATCTGTTTATCTCCATGAATGGATTTATCGTCATTCCACTTCCTGGTGCCCCTTTGTCCCTTGAACTGTACATTTTGAACTTTTCCTTTGCTAAGTTTCATCAAAATGCTCTTCATAAGGTCCTAGGAACCACACGACAGAGTCTATACTAAGCTGTTCTGAGATTTCCTTTGCCAATGAAATTAATCTAAATCTCTTTACCTTAGCCTTAGGCAGACTCTTCCGACAAGAGCAAAAAGCAGTCATATTCTTTACCAAAATATCATAAAAAACTATCTCTAGGCAGAATATTAAAATTCTTCCCCTCTGAAACCTCTCGAGCCAGGCCCCCACAGTTCAAATCACCCTCAACACCCCTGTCTTCCACGTTCCTACTAGTATGGCCCATGAGACACCAATTAAAGCATGATTTACCAATCCGAAGTCCCCAAATCCACATTCCTCCAATAACAGCACGATCAGTCTGTCACAGCAATACCCCAGTCCCTGCTACCAACTCTGTCTAGTTAGGGTTCAACTGCTCTGAGCAGACACCATGACCAAAGCAACTCTTAGAAAGGACAACACTTAATTGCACTGACTTACAGTCTTAGAGGTTCAGTCCAGTATTGTTATGGCGGGAAGCATGACAGCATCCAGGCAGACATGGTGCTGGAGAAGGAGCTAAGAATTGTTCTACATCTTGATCCTCCGGCAGCCAGGAGGAGACTGGATTCCACACTGGGTAGAGCTTGAGCGCTATGAGACCGCAAAGTCCACCTCCACCATGACATCCTTCCTCCAACATGGCCACACCTCCTAATAGTGCCACTCCATAAGGGCCAAGCATTCAAACACTCGAGTCTATGATGGGCTTACCTATTCAAACCACCACCACTCCTGGTTCTAGCAGCTGCTGTCCTGGAAAATGACACTCTCCCCATGGCTCTCCCTGCTCATCCTTCTGCAGGACGACTCTGTCCCACTCTGCTGTTCCAAGGAAATCCAGACCAGTGGAGGCAGGTGAGTGCAAGAGTCCTGCTGGGACAGTGGTGGTGGCAGCTCATGCTCAGTGCCAGCTGGAACTTTAGCAGCTTCTGGGGCAGCACCCAGATACGGCTCTTGTTGGGGTAGAGGCAGCTTTCTGAGCTGTAAAGGGCACCCTCATTTCCTCTGGATCCTGACCCTAGGGTGTGGGGTCGAGTTTGGGGCTGCGTAGCCTTCCTTCCTCAGTTCCTCCTTGGCTCCTGGTCCCCTTCAGGCTTTCAGCTCTTCTCTTTGATTTTCGATGTCGGAAGCATTGCGTGGAGGCAGGTAAAAGACTGAAAGTGGGATGTGTCACTCAGTGACCATGACCCTCAGTGTGCATGCAGTGCAGGAGCACACCTGGGGACCTGAGGGCTGGTCGGCACGTGCTGGAGAAAGAGGTCATTCAAAGACAGAACCGGAACCCAGAGCTTATAGCAGGGGTTCTTATAGCACTGCACTGTTAGCACAGGGCTCACTGCTCTGTTAGCTCACAGCTCTGTTAGCTTACAGCTCACTGCATTATTAGCTTAGAGCTCACCACGCTGCTAGCAACTGGAAACTTAGGCGTTGACACAGGGAGATATCATAATGGGGCCTGGTTCAAATTAGCTCAGTCTAAAATGCACTTGAAAATGGCCTTACATCAGATCCTGTTCTGTTTAAGAGCGCCCTGGGAAACTGCTCCAAGTCGTCACGGTGTGGCTCATTTCCTCAGTAAACCACTTGGCAGCGCCGCCTGCCACGTCTAGGCATGGGCAGACTGCCTTTGCTTTGCCTTTGCCATCTCTGGAGGAGACCCCTGAGATCTGCTGCAGAGAAAGCAGGAGCCTGAACTATGACCTCTGCAAACCTCTCCACTTGGTACTGCTGCTGGGGGAGACCCAATTCTTCAGAGGCCTGAGGGCCAGCGTGTCCACCCACAGCTGCTCTCTACCAGGAAGGAGGGAGGAAGACCAGGATCGGATGCAACCGAGGAAACCCATCTGCAGCCCCGCTTCCCCCGAGACCCTGGTGAGGAGCTGCACCGAATTGGCCAGACACACAAGAACGGCCCCGTTACGGGTACACTTACTTTTGCCAAAGCTTCTCAAATTCTCTCGGGGTGAGGGGGATGTCAAAGCCGTACAGTGCGTTCTTAATGTCCCTTCGCCGGAGGATGCCGTTGCCCTCATTGTCGGTTTCTATGAAATTCTACAACAGAAGGTGGCACTCAGTGACGTGCAGACCCAGAGACCCTCCGCAGCTTCTGGGACACTCAACACTTCTCTATGCGGACATGTGAGCAGTGCTGTGCCAAGGTGCTGCTTGCCTTATGTTTTTTGAGACTGAGATATGGGGCTCACTGAGCCAGCCCCAGGGAGGACTGCAAACCCCAGGGGTCATTCCATCCTCACATCCCCCAGCACTGAGGTCACAGACGTGGACCACCATGCCTGGCTTTTTAAAATGTGGGTCCTAGGGTCAAACTCGGGTCGTCATGCTTGTTTGTTTGTTTGGAGACAGGGTCTCACTATGCAGCCCTGGCTGGTCTAGGCCAGACTGTTCTGAAACTCCCAGATATTTACCTTTCTCTGCCTCTGAGTGCCAGGTTTAAAGGTGTATGCCACCATACCTGTTAAGCAGGTATCAAATGTGTTACTGCCACCCCAACATTTAATATTTTTAATGGAACTTGGCAATGGAACTAGCTGGCCAAGATGTATTCATAAAGGCCGGAGGGGCAGCCCAGCAAGGGAATATCTGCCTATAGTGTACTAGGACCTGCATTTGATCTTAAGCACAAAAAGATTTATGAAGGTGCATTCATAAGTTACAGCAACTAGAACGGTGTAACCGGGACCAGGACAAACTGATCATTGGTGAGATGAGGTGTTCACAGACTCTGTGGGAGGGGTGGAGGGTGGGGATGGAGCTGTGGGGAGGTAAAGGTGGAGCAGGGACACCTGGTCACCCTGCAGAGGAGCTGAAGGTAGGCATAGCCCAGGGCGCACCACATGCCTGGTCCTCATCTCAAAGTGAAGGTTGGAACTGATCCCCTGAGGAGAACAGGAGAAGGTCTTCACTGAGATCAAGGTAGGAGAGCAAAAGAAAAAAGGACCCCAGCAAGCATTTCACAGGCAGCCCGAATAAGAAAAAGCCAAATGGAAAGATGTATGGTCTTCTTAATCACCAATGGAGTGTGAGCTGGAACTGAATCCCACACCTGTGGGAATGACAAACTCGAGTGCACGCTGCTGCAGGGGAGAGCGGAGAAGGGACATGCCACCAAAACGACGTCGATCTGGTCTGTGCATGAGCGTGCTGCCAGCCAACCTAAGAGAATATTCTCCTCCATCCGGACGCAGGCTGACCCCTTTAAATCTCTCTCAATCACATGTTTGGATTCTACAACCCCCGCTCCAGCAGAGCCACGGCTGAAACATAACCAAGCTCTCAGCTAGTTTGGGCCTGGCGTACAGGAATCTCGGGAGGCATTGCACTGTCCCACTACCCTGTTAGCAGATGAGCGAACTGAACCCGTGCAGGCTGTGACAGGAGCGAGGCCAGGGCAAGCCACTGCCTAGTGCTTGGGGCACTCAGGTGCAGCTTCTCAGGGCAGACAGGTATGCACAGAAAGCCTAATGTGCCAGGAAGACAGAAGCCACAAGAACCCTTCCTACTTCCCCCAGGCTGTGAGCCAAGCATTCGGATGGTGCTGGACAAGGTGCTGGGCACGCCTGAGGGCAAGTGCGTGCCAGCCGACTGAACCAACTGTGGATACAAACTGGAAACCTTAGCCAGGTGGGATTCACCACTCGAAGCATGCTCAGTGCTGGGAAACTCCTCCAGTGTGATCCGTCATCACACAGACAGAGAAGGAAACAGTTAGCGATCAGCTGCAGAAGCACAAGGACAAACCCCGACCCTCGCTGATGACGTCACACGCAGCAGACTAGGATCAGGGTGGAGCTTCCTTGACTACGCAGCCCCAGAGCTGGCAATTGTATCTGGCCGTGAGGATCCAGGAGCTGCCCACTAGGAGCGGAATGGCCATAGCAGACAGAAATGGCTTAACTCCAGGTCAGAGTAGTGTGGAGGAAGATGGAAGGGGTCTAGCATGTCACCTTGGAGAGAAGAGAGCAGCGAGGAGGAGGGAAAGGAAGGGAGGGTGCAGCCCTGCCTCTGTGGGCCGCAGCACACTTGTTGAGGGCACTGTGTGGAGGAGAAGCAGGCCCAGGCTTGAGGGAATCCAACAGAACTTTGCATTAGGCAGGAGCCAAGAGAGAGCCAATGGGGAGAGCAAATGAGGAAGCCAGACACAGCAAGGTCACCCTTAAAGACTGAGAGAGAGAGCAGCTTGCAATTGTGACCATGATGCTTTGTATATGCTTGGGCCAGGGAGTGGCACTATTAGGAGATGTGGCCTTGTTGGAGTGTGTCACTGTGAGTGTGGGCTTTAATACCCTAGCCATAACTGCCAGTCTTCATTTCGAGGCCTTCCATGAAGATGTGGAACTCTCAGCTCCTCCCACACCATGGTTGCTGCTGCTGTACTCCCACCTTGATGATACCGGACTGAACCTCTGAACCTATAAGCCAGCCCCAACTAAATGCTGTCCTTACAAAAACTGCCTTGGTCATAGTGTCTGTTCACAGCATTGAAGCCCTAACTGAGACAGTGACCTTCCTTTCTGGGGAAGGTCATGGTGTCCTTGGTGAACCCACATCCTAGACTCAGGAGAAACTCTGTCTGTCCTTTCTATCCTGCTGTCCTGAGGCTTAGCTGTCCCTGTCATTGTCAGATTGGCTATCCATGACATCACAACTTAGGAGATTGCTCATGGTGGCATGTGTCTTGGAAAGGCACTTCCTGTCGTCTTGTCGAAATGTGGAAACAGCTCCTACGATGCCCGTTGGCTGTTGTGTCAAACCATTATTGACTCTTGCCCTGATTTTCCCTTTAAACTTTAACTCTTCCCCAAGCCCGAGCTCAGGTCGGAACTTCTCCACAGGCCCCAAGTTCCACACAGTCTTCTCGCCTTCTCACCAGTGATTCAGAGTAGAACTTACTTCAGAAGAATTTAATGGTGTGTATTTGGGACTTTGTTTGGTCTCTCTCTCTCTCTCTCTCTCTCTCTCTCTCTCTCTCTCTCTATCTTTCTCTCTCTCTCTCTCTCTCTCCCTGTCTGTCTTTTTATAAACTTACAGATTTTTTTTTATTAGACATCTAAATGATGTTTTCAGGTCAGTGCTCTTCAGGGACATGGAATTAAAATGATTAATTCCTTGGAAAGAGTCTCACTCTATTTTAAATTAATAAACAATTCAAACATTTGAAAACCATAAAGAAATGGGGTTGGGGATTTAGCTCAGTGGTAGAGCGCTTGCCTAGCAAGCACAAGGCCCTGGGTTGGTCCCCAGCTCCAAAAAAAAAAAAAAAAAAAAAAAAAGAATTGTAAATCTCTATACTCTTTCCCTCCTTTCTCTGCAGTATATGACACAGCTCAGAATGGTCTCAAACTCACTCTGTAGTTGAGGCTGACCTCGAACTCCTGATCCTCCTACCTCCACCCCTCTAGAACTAGGATAGTAGTGTGAGCAACCATACCTTAGTTTTCTTATGTTTTTGAGACACGGACTTCCTATGTAGTTCTGTCTGCCCACGAACTTGTAACACTTTTACTACCTTGGCCTCCAGAATACTAGAATGGCTGGCACATGCGCCGTGAGCAGCGTCTCTCCTCCACATCTTCGTGCACGTGTTTGCATTACATAGTGCACAGTGAAGGTCAAAGGACAACTTGGAAGGATCAGTTCTCTCCCCTTCCACCACATGGGGTGTAGGGATTGAACTCAGGTCTTCAGGCTTGGCCGCAAGCTCCTCTTCCTGCTGAGCCACCTCACCAGTCCTTTACTGTGTTTTTAAGCACCTTTGATAACCTCTCCTGTTTCAAGCATAAAGTTCCTTCACTGAGTTCACTCTCCTCAGTGGTTGAAAGCACAGGTAGAATGTTCTAGGACTCTACAGTTATACCATCTCTATGACTCGGCAGTGACAGAAATATCCAATGAACGTCACCACAGCTGCAGTCAGTGCTGGTGCTTTGGTTAGGGCAAAGCCAGGGGCACTCAGAGTGTTGGGGAAAGTCTGTTGTATAGAACAGCAGGGACAACACTGAGGGTGCATGGCGATGTCTCCCCTTCTCCACACTGCTCTGGCAGCTGGGCCGGCCCAGCAGTCACTAACAGCGGAAGTGGGCTCTCCCACCTCCCTTACCTTGGACAGGTCTGCCCATCTGGTTTTGGCTTTCATGGTGAGGTACTGATGAGCCTGCTCACAGGCTAGCTCAGGGTCTGCAACTTTCTGTTTACATCTGAAGAGAAAAGAACGCACCACCGTGCTTAGGAGTGATGGGTTAGGGCTCTCCCAAACCCACCACCCCACTCCTGACGCTTCAAAGGTGCCATTAAAGTCTGTGCTTTCACATCTGGACCCACTCAATTCTTACAACACAGTCTCATTTCCCCGGCTGCACGCCCGAGGTCTTCCGAAACTTTATTTTCAGATTTAAGAACAAATTGTGCCTTCTGCCCCAGCACACAGCCCAGAGGGCCCGTTTCTTCCCCAGGGGTTTGAAATAGCAGAAGGTATGTATAAAAGGATATTGGGTGTCTTAGGGAGGAACCATAGGACATTTTAGTTCTGATTCTCTGATTTTGCGAGTCCACATTCAGTTGAACAGCAGAGGTGTATTAGAAAGCAGAGGTCCTGGGTTGGGGATTTAGCTCAGGGGTAGAGCGCTTGCCTAGGAAGGGCAAGGCCCGGGGTTCGGTCCCCAGCTCCGAAAAAAAAAAAAAAAAAAAAAGAAAGCAGAGGTCCTTTCTCCCAGCCCCAGCAATTTCTAACTTTCAAGACTTATTCTACTTATGTCTAGTGATGTGTACCTATGTGGGGGTGAGTGCACATGAGTGCAGGTGTCCTCAGCGGGGCTGGGTGGCATGTGGTTGTGAACTACCTGACAAAGGTGCAGGGACCTGAACTTGGGGCCTCCCTAAGAGCAGGGCATGCGTCTAACCACTGAGACACGACACCCAACCACTACCATGGCGATCTTACCAGAGTTAGGCTTAAAGGAGTCAAAGAGGATCAGGATTCCACTTAATTACTTACAGATGAGGGGTGCTCAAGATACCTCAGAAAGGCCTGGTGCTGCTGTCCCTACGCAGGCCTGCCTGGGGCACAGTGGTGGATGCCTGGGCTGCTCTGCCCACTAAACGGATCAGGAAATTGGGGACAGTTGAGACCACAAGTCAGTGGTTGCCTCTGGGTCCTACGTCATGGCCTGAGCCCTCCCTATCTGGTTCCCAGCATGACTCCTTCTTGACTCTCCTACTTAATGCTTCTGGTATCCCTGGCTTCACCCCCTCCACCCTCAGAGCAATGCCATGAGTGTCTGGCCTCACCCATGTTTCTTCGACATTTCTTTCCAACTGCCTACTGGACTCCTCAGAATCACGGAACTTCACGGGTCGCAAAGGATCCGCTGCCCTGCCACCCTGGCCTCTGCGGCTGTGACCCCCATGGGGGCCTGGGAAGGCTGACAGGACCCTGTGGTGTCTTCACCACTGACTTGTAAGGACGGAAGCCCCGTGAGGCGCTGAGGAGGGGAGGCTTTTGGCAGCCTTGCCCTGCGTCTCTACTATCTAACGCAGCACGCTGGCCTGGGGTACTTTAGGCGCCGAGATGGAAGGAGGTTGTATCTTGTTTACACAAGTAAACAACCTCCATCTGCCAACACAGCGGGAGCTACGAACTGGTAAATAATTTATCTGGGCCAATAAATAACACCACCTGTGACGAGGTGGGATCCTATCAGAAATGCCAGGCACATGCGCTTATCAGTCCTGCCAGATGTAGCCCCTCCACCTGGGCCTGTCAGAGGAGGAGAGCCTTGAGATGAGACTAAGTTGAAGCCTCGGCACCCATGAAGGAAGCTAGCTGTGGTGGTGCACGCTCGCAAGCTCAGGGAGAGGCAATGTCTCAAAGATAGGGCGGGTGGTTCCTGAGGAACACCACTGTGGCTGACCTGAGGCTGACCTCTGACCTCCACGCACAGGTATACACACCCACCCCCATATGTCACACACAGGAACACACACATACACACTTTAAACAGAATGATATAGTACTGTCAGGGAAAGACCAGTGATTCTGCTCACATCGGCTTTCTACAGATGACAGTGGGTGCTTCTACGCTACGTATCCCTTAGGTGGTGTCCCTACTCTCAAGGCCTCAGACAACAGAGTCTGTCCAAAGGCTTCCAATGCTTCCGCCTTGAAAGGCTGAGCAGAAGGCCACACCTCTGACTCCATGCAGAGAAATGGAGGAGTGCATGCATTTATATGAATGAGAAAAGGCCTGGTAGGCAGTGAGCTATGAAGTCACATCCCCGTGGACACCATGGCTGTCTTATCTGACTGTTCTATCTCCCACGTGGTGTGCACGTGCTTTCTAAACTCAGAAAAAGGAGGCGGGGAGAGAAAAGAAAGGGAAAAGAGGTGGTTCCAGGCTCATTTTTGTGTCCCACCGTGGCCGCGGCAGCACTGCTGGTCTTGCTGGTGGAGGGGCCGGCATGCGCCGATGGCTCTGACCGCACCACCTTCTTACCTAATGAGTCTTTGAGGTGCCTCATCTGACTTCCAGGGTCTCTTCTCACACAGGTTCTGAAACTCTCGGAAGTTTAGCGTGACGCTAAGTCTCAAGCCCATGAGGCTGAGGAAGCGTTCGAACTCGAAGTCCATCATGTTGATCAGCAGGTACTGTAGCAGTCTGTGAAGGTCATGCATGCTGATGATGCCGTCCCTGTCTGTGTCTATTCTAAAGAAGGCGGCGTACGCGTCCTACGAGCAGAACACACACGTCAATGCACTTCTCTTCCACCTACACACAGCCACCCCGTACAGGGACACGGAGGGAGCTCCTGTCCTGGCCAGATGCCACTCAGGGAAGTGGGAAACTTAAGGAGTGAGGGCAGCTCGGGACACCTGCATGTCCTGTACCTGCCCATGGAGTGAGGAGAGTGGGCAGGGCTTCCCGGAGAAGGCAAAACTCTCCCTGCCCTGGAGTGTTTGGACTGTCTGGCCACATCTCTTTTCAGATAAGCAAACCCTATGTCAGGTTTCACAACCAGGAGCCACCTGTGTCAGGGCTCTGTCTGGAAGGCCGAGAGGAAGCCCTTTGCTCTGTTCATGGTGCTGCCCAGAGGCCCCATGATCGGGATATAAAGAAACAGGTTCACAGCCTCTATCAGTGTAACTTTGGGTCAGGCATCTGACCGTGACACCCTTTGCCTCTTCAGATATAAAACTGCTAAATAATGGGCCACACTTTGGTGGCCCTTTGGCTTGTTCTGGGAGTATCCTAAAAGACTATCACTATGTCTGCTGCCTAAAGTCAGACAGCGAGTGGACCAACATCTGCCTATGGCCACAATGTGCACTGTCCCCTGACTTGCAGAGCTGCTGACATGGTCCTAGTATCCTGTTTCTGAGGAGCCCTTACACTGCCCTCTCCTGGGAACTTGAGGATGTCTCCTGGTGTCTTGAAGATGCCACACCGATCCCTTCAGACTACAGCTCCCCATCAGGAGTTGCTCAGAACACTGAGTGGGCCTGTTTCTTGTTAGTGTCTGATTAGGTGCTTTGGGTTTTCGTGGAAAGTTCTAGCTGAGATACCTCACTGATTCGGTCACCAGACATTCCTATGTGCAGTCACTGTGCTGGAAAAAACATGGGGATGGTTTAAACGATGTCAGCTCTGCTCAGAGTCACTGCACGTAGAGGGGAGGGGGCTCTGCCGGGGCTAAGTAGAGCTGCAGACTCACCTGTTCATAGGTTCCCTCTAACTCTGGCTCTGAGCCTCTCATACTGCTGACCCACTGTGCGGGTCAAAGGCCAAACCTCCTGCTCAATCCTCTCGGGTCTCTTGGCTTGGCAGATGGTTACAAGACCACATACTCAAGAGTCCCAAGTCCTCCTGTTTGTGTCTCACAGATATGTCACATATCAGACTCTCTCCCTGTGCCTGGAACCTACCCTCCTCACCCACTTGCCTCACAAGTTTACAAGCTTCCGTCTCAGAAGTTCCCCTCCCCAACATGACAATCCTGGGTGCCATCACAGAGGCCGTGATGAATAGATACGCTCTAGTTTCTGGCTATTGCAGCCAACAGCTATTGGGCTTTGGGTAAGACTCTCCATCTCTGACCATGTTTCCTCAATATCTACTCGATAGGGTGGGTGGAGAGTAAAGAAAATACACATGTGTGCTCCCAGGCACATGACCAGAACCCTCACTGATTCACCAGCTAAGCAAGCACTGATCGCCGTGGGGAGCAGGCAGGGGGTGGTTGGTGGGTGGAGAAAGATGGTGGAATTGTGGCTCAACCCACGTACAGACGCATGCAGGCTGAGTCCCTGTGAGCCAGCGGATCCACGTGGCTCATGTGGACGGCTTAAAGAAGACAGGGAGCTGGGATGGCCAAAGCCATCCCGTAGGAGAGGAGAAGTTGCCCAGGAGAGGAACGGAAATGCGAGTGAGGAGAGGGCCACGCCAGAGCAGAGGCAGAACAAAGAGTTGGAGTCAACAGGAGGCTGAGGACCTCGAGTGGACGGCGTGCCTGCAAGACCAGCTTCAGACCGCGTGGTGGAAAACGGAGTGTAGAGGGGTGGCTTATGCCATCCTCCTGCGGTCCTGCTTCATTCTGCTCGCTGTTTTAAAGGACGGGGTGCAGGTGCAATGGCTGGGTCTGTAGATGCAGCCAGAGGCATGCTCCTGTGCATGCCCTTGCCAGCCAGGTGACCGGACTGAAGGTCAAGACCATAGGGACCGCAGAGGACCTGGATGAGGCTCCTACTAGGGCATGTCCTCAGGTCACCACAGGCTCTCTGGTTCTCCTGGCTTCTTCCCTGCCTGTCTGCTGCCTCCCAGTGGTCTGCTCACCTACCTACTCCTGACCAGTTAGGAGGGGCCCAATCTTCCTACAAAGTCGAGTGCTCTCACCCCACACAGGCAAATTATTAAGCTCATCTTCCTTCTTCTCTAAACCCTTCCTACTTGTTACCATGGAGTTTGGGACCATTGGTCAACCTTGTCCACTGAAGGTCTCATGTGCAGGCAGTCCATGTTTCTGTTCTGCTGTTTGTCTTCCCTTAGAGAGCCCTGTTGGTTCCTGACCAGCTTGAGCTCCTTTCTGCCTTCTCCTTCCTTTCCTACCACCATTTGACTTGGCCTTCAGACCTGGAACAGGGGCCCTTCATCCTCTGGAGTAGCACACCTTAAAGGGCCCACGGTGCTCTACCAAGACCTCCTCAGAAGGTAGCCACAGTGTCTATGAGTTGCCACTCGCTGTCTGTGTCTTGGACAAGAGTAGACTCTAGGCAGGGCACCCCAGCATTTACTGCAGACTCTGGCTGGCAGCGAGCATGCATACTTTGTTTGGCGCACGAGGGCAGGTGAGCCTGTGCAGGATTCCAAGTCCACTGTCCCATGGGTGGCCATGCTCCCTAAGAGGGGTTTCTTTGTTTCTACCATCAGTGTTGACTGGGCTCTCAGAGTTCAGCTCCCTGTCTCTGTGTTTCCCCTGTAGCTACCAGGCCTGACTGGGTACCAGAACTCATGCATGTGTGAGCTGTAGGGTGGGGAGCAGGGTGGAGCCTTAGAGAAGCTACGATGTAGAGAACCACGTTACCCGGAACGAGTCCTTCAGTTTCTTGGGGAAAATTCTCAGGCATTCCTCAGCGGATACGAAGTGCTCATCCAAATTCGCTTTAGAGGTTGGGCGTGACTGCAGGGGAACTGTTTCCAGTCCACTCAGCATAGAGTCTAAAAGGATAACAAGTGGGAAACTTCCGTGAGCTCTGCAGCCACGCCTCTGCGACGACCTCAGTACCTGCTGCTTCCCTCCTGAAGCCTGGTAGAGAGAGACCCCACACGGCCTAGCACCCCATGGTGCACCATAGCACTGTTCTCTAAGGATCTGCCTCCCTCACCCCCCAACACATCTTAGGAAGGCTCTTATCTCAAAGAGAGCTTGGTTCCCACAACATGGGGACACATCGCACTTGTACATCTGTCCCAGGCTTCTGTCCTTCCTAGTTCACCTCCTGATTCCGAAGGCCTCTCCCTTGTCCTTACTCATTAGCTCAGCAGACTTTCCTCACCACAATCCTTCCGTCATCACTGATAACACCCCGCCAGGGCACATCCCAGAGTTCACAGCCTGGGACTAGAGGGGCTTCTGGTCAGGGCAGATCTGCCCGTAGCAGAGACTCTGGCATATGGCAAGCACATGGGGCTTGTGTTCTGAATGATGGAGTAAGAATGAGTGACTCTCCAAAGTCTAAGCTGGCCCCATTAGCAGTCATCATTTTGCCCCTAGCAAAGAGGCCTCCTTACTTATCCCTTAACGATGATAGAGAACTCAGGAGAGGGGCTCAGAGTTAGATCCCTCCAACTACACGAAGAGCTAGAGTTTCGTGCCCCCTTTTGGTGGCAAGGAAGTGTATGCTGTGCTAGAAACGGGGTTCGTGGGCTCCCTGGCCACCCAGATAGCACTCAGGATTGCACAGCTGGACCTCCGATGGTCATTTATAGCTTCCTCACTCACGCCATGCTCACCAGGTTGGCTCACCAGATGATACATTCTGGGACATGGCTGCAGTAACACGTGGGGTCTTTGGGGGTGGCAGGGTGTGGTCAGGGCCCCCTGACTTCTACTTTCTCCACCTCAAAGTAGGGGCTGATTTACTGCTTAGCAGATCATCAGAGTTAATCCCTCCACAATGAGCAACACACACACATACATAAAAAAACCGCATACATATACACACAGATGCACATTCACAAACACACATATCAACATATATACATACAAATACACACATCTACATACTCACAGACACACATGTCTACATACATACACATGCAAACATAAACATATACACATATACATACATATACACACATGCACATTCACAAACACATATCAACATATGTACATACAAATACACACATCTACATACTCACAGACACACATGTCTACATACATACACATGCAAACATAAACATATACACATATACATACACATACACACAATAAACACATAAACATACACATTCTCACATATATATATACACATATGTACACATATAAACTTATACATACACACATACACACACACACACACACACTCACACACACACCCTAGGGTCACTGGAGCATGACTTTCCCTTCCTGAAGCATCTGGCCCTGTAGGGCCTAGAAGAGGGCAGCAACAGCAGGTTACTGAGAGTGGTAGGGACAGGTCAGGGAGAAACAGGGCAGGCAGAGGAGGATGGGACACATTGTCCCACCAGGCCTCAGGCAGGTGTCCAGAGAGGGCTGCAGCTGCATAGCAGATATGCCTCAGAGCTCTTCTTCCTGCAATTTCCTTCAGGGGTGTCAAACAGACAGGAAGTGACAGCATTCTAAGCTGTCTCTGATGACCAGGGCCTCCCTCTCACACAGGGGAAGGGCTGTCTCTCACTGTGTAAGCAGGGATGCTGCCTGGGGCAGGGTCGATGAAGTCACCCCTCAAGGCCAGTGACAGGGGAAGGGACATGTGACCCGGGTTTCTAGAGTCTCTGTCCGGCCATCCTGTAGGCCTTGCAGCAATAAGAAATAAAACCCTGTGCCTCTGTACAGGAACTTGGTAGCTTTGCCAAGGAGCTGGACTCTGAGAGAAGGGGATGGATGACCCTAGAATCTTGAAAGGGCCAGGGGCCCAGCTGTTGGCTCTCACGAGAGACTGACGAGCGGAAGCACGGGTGGCCAAGGAGGTGATTCAGCTCTGCCTACCTCATGACACAAAATACGCTGCCTAACTTTTTAAGGACCATTAGGGATAGGTATAAATATGACCAGCCTCAGTGGCCTTGGGTTCTTCCCTGAATCTAGACTGTCTACATCCCCACCTGGGAAGAGAAAGGAACAATGGTAGCCTGCAAGCCACATTGCTAATTACAGTCAAGCATCTAGAGAGAGAGAGAGAGAGAGAGAGAGAGAGAGAGAGAGAGAGAGACAGAGAGAAACAGAGACAGAGAGAGACAGAGAGACAGAGAGAGACAGAGAGAGACAGAGACAGAGAGAGACAGAGACAGAGAGACAGAGATCCCACAACCTTGTGCATGCCAGGCAAGAACTCCTGAAACACGCATATCCCCAGTCCTCAGATAGCCATCTTTTATGGAGGAAAGTCTTAAAGGCTGTGAGGTGGGTCTGAGGAAGCACTCTGGGGATCCTCTACTCTGAGTCTGTAGTCCACTCACCAAGTTCTGCTCAACTTGGTGAAAGGACTAAAACATGGATAAGATTAGGCAAAGATGGCTTCCACCTCTCCGCCAGGGACTGTCGTCAAATGAGGAAACTGGCGGCACTGCCAGGAAAGACCTGTGGTGACATCAGGCCCCATCGTGGGCAAGATACGCCAGCATCTGCTGGCTAGCTACCTTCAAATCCCATGGTAAAGTCCTGGTAGCTCATGCCTTCTTCGTTCTTGAAGCCTAACTTGGAAGCTAGCATTGCATATTGGCAGTCATTCATAGGCATTCCACTTCTCTCCAGGACCTAGCAGGGAGGAGAGCAAGAGGGAGAGAGGCATCAGGGTGGCTGTCCCATAAGCCACTGCTCCTCTGCAGGCTCCGGCAGCCATTATTACTTGTCTGCCTCCCCAACCCCGCCCTCTGTGTCCCTAGATGGGTGGGGCCAGCCCTCGGTGTCCCTAGATGGAGGCTCGGGCTTGTTTCTGGGGCTTGTGAGTAAACAAAGGGCTCAGGCAGTATGACACTTAGACACAGCCGGCTCAGCAGCTCTTCATCAAGGCCCTGCCAGCCAAGGTGCCCAGCTCTCTTGCCTCTCAAGCGGCTTCTATGGCCCATAAGCTAGTTTTTATTTCACACATTTTCCCAGGTCAGAGGCATGATGAAGGCAGTCTTCCAGAGGGAAAGTAAGGTTGTCCTCTAGCTTCATCGTGAGCCACAGAGGAAAGCCGTGAGGCTGTCTGAGGGGAGGGCAGCGACAAGTACCATTTGGCCTCTCCTTGTGCGAGTCCGCTCGCTGAAGGTGGTCTCTGGATCCTTCGCTCCAGCACTGACACACACTTCTGTTCGGTTTGTGTATATGGTGTGAAGTGGGGAACAAAGGAGCAAATACGTGTCCCTCTGTGACAAGCACTGGGACAGCATTGTCCCACAGCCACCTTCCTAGAAGACTGAATAGTCAAGCTGCTGTGGGCAGATGGCTTTGGCTCAGTGGTGGTCATGGGCAATCCAGGAGCTATCTGCCTGGAAGGAGCCTGGCACAGAGGGGAGGATCAGTGCAGGGGAACGAAGACTGTTTGTCCTTGCTGTTTCCCCGGTGTTCACACTCTGAGAGAGGACGGAGACCCATTCAATGAAGGCTGCGGACTACAGGTTCAGAACGGGGCTATGTGTCTAGCAGGATGACAGAGGTAGAAGGTTTGCTGAAAGCTTGTGGAAGGCTCAATGCTCAAGGTTGTAGGGAGGGCTGTTTTGTCTGCAGTCTGGCCACACTGGGACGGTGGATGTGACTAGACTGGCTTTATTGAAACTCACTACCAGGAGGGCCCATTGAGCCACAGAGGAGTCGATGACGCTCCCAGGAAGGACAGCTGGACGACCCAATCTGTGCTGTCCTCTTTATGGTGCCCCACATTGGTCAGTACAGAGAAAGAGTTCCCAGGCCAGATGCCACAGCACAGACATCAGCAGTAGCCAGCTGTGTTCCCGTGTGCCTCACTCTTGGGAGCAGCTGGCATGGGACCTCAGGAGGAGGCAGGTACTCTAAAAGACACTAGCTTGCCATACCCAGGCTCGGTGGAACATAGATGTCATCTGAAGTCCCTATAGGGCCCAGCAAGCCTACTCTATTGCTCCCTTAACTCAGATGGAGCCTTGGCCGTGAACATCAGTATCCCTGAAGCTTGGCACTGGTCTCCTTTTCTCAGGATCACATAGCACAGAGGAGACGTGGACATGAGTTGACACAGTTGGATAATTCTGGTGTTGCACAAAGCCAGTGGAGGCCAATGTGGGGACATAAGGCAGGGCTGGGCCCCATTCCATCACCCTCACTGAGACGCTACTCTCTGACTGGGTGCCCTGCACTGTGCGAGCTCTCTGAGGCACTCAGGGCCCTACGTTTCATCCCAGAGGCTCAGAGAAAGGATCTCCCAGAATCCTGTATAAAGACCTGAAAACAAATGCTACTGACTTACCCTGGCCACCTGGCCTGGCTCTCATCACGAACCACCTCATACCACTGGAGTAAAGAAGCCAGGCTGGAGAAAGAATGGGGCACTAGAAGTAGACGGTACTCACACAGTGAAAGACGGAGCTGCCTGCTGTGGGACCCTGGCCCTCACACAAACCCCAACTGGCCACATGGGAGGAAGCTAACTGGGGTCTTGGCAAATACCTTGTGACCCCACCAGTTGGGAAAGTGCAGGAAGCCACCAAGGGGCTGCGAACAGGCCTGGCTTCGTGTGTCTGCACCTTCTCTGGAGGCTTCAGAAAGCAGTTTCTCCTCTCACCCTTCACCTGGACACTAAGCCTCTGCCTCCCCACTGGCCTGCAGACTTTGAACCCCTTGAACGGACTAGACTTGGCTCCGTGCACAGAAGTCACCATTTATTCGTGTTGTCACATGTCCTTTCTGGAGTGCAGGATGAGGATACGGGGATGAACAGTGAGAAGATGGTAATACACCCTTCCTGGCTGGTGTGTGTGTGTGTGTGTGTGTGTGTGTGTGTGGTCTTTGTGTGTGTATGCATGTATACACATGTGCCTGTATGTGTGTGTGCACAAGCGCGTGTGTGCATGTGTATCTGTGGGTGTGTGAACAGGCCACAGTGTGCTGACTGCAGGACCAGGAGCTGCAGGGGTAGTGGCATTACTGAGGAAAAGTGTCGAATTCCAAGGCCATGCTTTGACTGGGAATCCCATGCCATCTGTGCCACTCTCTGTGTTCCCAGGCCCAGCTCTGTGGAGGTTTCTGTCGTAGCATGGGGTGCAATGAGTGTTTAGAGAGAAAGCTGCAGCCCACGCAAAAGCACCCAGAGGCAATGGGTCTCGGAAATGAATAGATGGGTTACTCACTTTGAGAAATAACTTCCTATTTTGAAAACAATCACACATGAATTATTCATTGCAAAGTCCTCCTGCTTAGTCCTTTCATAAAAACATATGCAGTGGAGGGAAAGAAAATGTCTGCAGGCAAGTGTTTCCCAGCCTGGAGGGTTGTGAAGCACTGGGGAGACGCCGGAGCCTGCCTGGCCAGTGGGCTGGGTGTGCAGTTCCCCAGGGGCCAAGAGTGCCCTGTGACGCCTGATCTCACTGGCAAGCTTCTCAGAAGCACTGGGCTCCCCCCAGGCTGCACCCCTCTCAGCTGCAAAGACCACGGCAGTGGATCCAGAAGACTTCATCCTCAACACCTGCCACCAGCTCACAGGAGGCAGGGACTCAGCCCCAGCCAAAGCCTGTCTTCTGGGAGACTCTCCTGAAAGACCATTGAAAGGTGACATACTAGTATCAAATCCTTCAGTGTGTGTGTGTGTGTGTGTGTGTGTGTGTGTGTGTGTGTGTGTGTGTGTGTGTGTGTGTGTGTGTGTGTGTGTGTGTGTGTGTGTGTGTGTGCGTGTGTGTGTGTGTGTGTGTGTGTGTGTGTGTGTGTGTGTGTGTGTGTGTGTGTGTGTGTGTGCGTGTGTGTGTGTATGTGTGTGTATTTGTGTGTGTGTGTGTGATATGAGGTGTGTTTGTATATGTGTATGTGGTGTCTGTGTGTAGAGGTGTGTGTATGTGTGGGTGTGTGTGTGTGTGTGTGATGTGTGTGTGTGTGTGTGTGTATGTGTGTGTGTGTGTGTGTGTGTGTGTGTGTGTATGTGTATGTGTGTGTGTGTGTGTGTGTGTGTGTGTGTGTGTCTGTACATGTACATGTTTTGGTTTTACTCACTAAGCAGGGTAGAAGAGTTAACCAGTGGGCCTCAAGGATCTACCCATCTCTGCTTCTCCAGCACTGGGAATCCAAGAGTGCACCATCATGGAGTCTGGGAAGCCAATTCAGGTCCTCACGCTTGCAAAGCAAGTGCTTCACAACAGACCTGTCTTGCCAGCATCTCGTCTGAAATTTCTAATGCTCCAAAGGGTCGCCTCTGTGGACCCTGCCTAGGACAGACTTCACTGTGGAGGAGCCTTTCTCCAAGTGCTGAGTAACGTATTGACTTGGTGTGGGACTTCTGGTGCTCTGAGTGACAAGTGCCCAGTGACGGTGGCTGGCGGGACCCAGGCCTTTCTTGGGGCCTGTATGTGTGGCATGCTTGCTGTGCCTCTGTGTCATGTTTCTGGTGTTTTCTCTTGAGGACACAATGCTACACAGTTTATCTAGAGGAATATTGCATCACTCCACATACAAAGCAGACAGCCTGAGGCCACTAGGGGCCCCTGCTGTCCTTTCCGCTCCACTGTCATGTTTTCTATTTACATATAGAGCAAACTCTCCAAGGCAAGGCTGTCTTTCAGCCTTCCACACTCCTGTGCCAATTGCTCTTCATTCCCATGTGCATGTGAGGTGTGTGTCTGTGTGGACACACATGTGTGAGGCTGATATGGGAATTAGCCTCAATTCCTCTTCTTTCAGGCAGAGTCTTAATCAAACCCAGAGCTCACTAATATAGCCAGTTTTGCAGCCAGCTCCCTTTGAGGATCCATGTCTCTGCCTTCCAAGGCAGAAATGGCAGGCAGCCATGCCCACCCTGAATTCATGTGGGGTTTGAATGCCAGTCCTCATGCCTCAGTGGCAAGGACTTTAACCCCTGAGGTGGTAAACGCGTTAACCCCTAGGCATCTCCTGTTGGCACGTCTTTATCCCTTCATCTGAGCATCTGAGCCTTCCCAGCATCTCATTCCGAGTTTGGGAACGTCCTGCAGTGTGGCTGGTGCTGGAGATGGGTTCTCAGTGGGTTTACGTTAGGGTTGGGCCTTCCTTTTACTTTGCCCGGTTTAATCTGAAGACATCCATTTGTCTCCAGTGCAAAAGGGAGACCTTGGACACAGAGTTCCAAGCTGATGTGGTTCTGACTTTGAGCCCACCCTTACCTCCAGTGCATAGTGTCCCGCTGTCCTCCAGCTCTGTCATTCCTGCTGGGGGTCAGGCAGCTGCTCAGAGTATGGCTTGCCCTGATCTGATTTAGGTTTTCAGCACCTTGTGTTTATTCTACGTTGGATTTTCCTGAGTTTCTTAAACCCACAAATTTCGGCCTTCCACTAAAAGTGTAACATTTAGCACTTGTACATCCCACACACGTGTATACACACACACACACACACACACACACACACACACACACACACACACATACACACACACATACCACACACACAACACACACACACACACACACATACACACACACACTGACACACACACATACACACACACACTCACACACACTCACACACACACACACACTATCTTGTGGGATTTTGGATTATATGTAAAATTGAAGTATATGGCAAACAGTAGTACCAAAGAGATTATAAAGTGCCAAAAACTACACAAAAACTACAACTCTCGTCTTAACGGGAATAAGAAGTAATTTATTCCAGAGCCATTTTGAGTGACCACGGTCCAGAAATACAGACTTCGTTACCCCAAATTCCACGTTCCTATGTGCAGGCAGTTTAATGAAGATTTTATAATGTTATGTGGAATGAAGAAGTTGTCAATCAAGGCGACTTTGCGCCCGTGGGTACATCAGAGAGATGGGTGTACTGGGATGGGGGCGCTATCCTGTAGGCTCCAGACACTACCTGATGACACTCTTCGCTTTCGGATTGCTAGAAGGTCGCAATCTGCTAAGTTAACTGACTCCACAGGGTTTTAATCCATTTGTCACAAGATGTTAGTTCCATTCGGAGGTGGGCAAGGAATGGCTGTCCCAGAGGGCTAGAACTGGCCCACGCTAAGCTAGCCTCTGGCCCTGCAACACCCAACATCTCCTTGGCACTGAAGCAGAAGATCAGCCAGGCAGGTTCCGCAGACAGCTTCTTTCCGGGAGTTTTCACAGTACTAAAGCACCCTGCACTGCTATGGAGGTGCAAACAGTAAGCTGCAATCAGCACGGCCTTCACAACAGGACCAGACCTGTGTCCGCTCATAATGGGTGTAAGGGAGCGGGGACAATAGTACCAGACAAGCTAATAGCAAGACCTGTCAGAAAAGGAACCATGTGCTGTCCAGGTTAGAGAAAAGGCTAAGGCACTCAACTACAGACAAGTAAGCTGGATGTGCCCCCGAGAGGCTGGCCACAAATGGCCAGAGAGTCTGAAAGTCAGAGAAGGCGCCAGCCCGATGCTCATCAAAAGAAAGAAGTAAGTGGGCCCGAGGCTGGGCAGCACCCCACTATCTGCCAGAGTCATGCAGATGCACAGGAACCTCGGCGGTTTTGAAATCTACGTTAGCCAGTAACAGAGCCTCAGGGTGAATCACGCAACATTCGCAGAACACAGAAGAGCCTTGCAAACAAACCCACAGACACTGAACAGACGCCAGCCACACTTCCTCCAACAATGTGGAATGAGCCAGTGAGACCTCCGTAACAGTACAGAACTTCTAAAGGCTCAGGGAGCCCAAGCGATTACCTCAGGAAGGTAAGATCCTTCCTACTGACCGTAGATGAGGGTCAGAGATCAGTTTGCTGCTGCTGGAGCCGTTTGGATGTGGCTACCTGCCCTAGGAGTCCAACTGCTCTCTGCCCCAGGCTGTGGCTAGAACACAGAGAAATAAACATAGACTTCTGAGGGTCTTGTGGTGCTTAGGCCAACAGACTTAGGTGTGGAGGACCCCCAAACAAGGTTGGTGGGCCTATTAAGGCATCCTGGACATCAGGAAGGTTATGGGAATAGGGAGCCCAATCACTGAGCTAAACCTCTGTCTATACACCCTCCTTTACCTACCATCCATCATGTAGGCTTCGGCTGCTCCCCGGACCACTCCCTGAGCCCCCAATGAGGACAGCCTTTGCTCTGGAAGCCGAATCTGCTGCTCTGAGTACTGCATCTGGTTAGGCCTTCACAGGAAACTATCCAGCATTTTGCCACTGGCAGCACAGAAGAGACTCTCGGTGTCCTCTGAGTGCCTGACCTGATTCATGTCACCTTGATGCAAGCTAGGTCATCTGAAGGAGGAAACCTCAACTGAGAAAAATGCCTCCGTAAGATCCAGATGTAGGGCATTCTCTTCAGTAGTGATTGATGGGGAGGGCCCAGCCCACTGTGGGTGGGTCCATCCTTAGGCTGATGGTCCTGGATTCTGTAAGAAAACAGGCTCAGTAAGCAGCATCCCTCCATGGCCTCTGCATCAGCTCCTGTCTCCAGGTTCCTGCTCTGTCTAAATTCCTGACTTGTCTTCCTCCTGGTATGGAAATGTAAGACAAATAAACCCTTTCCTCTCCGAGTTGCTTTGGTCATGGTGCTTCAGCCTGTAATTGAAACCCTGACTAAGAGCAGCTCAGAGCCTTTATCTGCAATTGCTCTGAACAGGAACATAAGGAAAGACACTAGAAAGAGCTTTTGACCAAGGCCTCTGCCACATCATGGATACACCCATGTCTCCATTGTGAGCGCATCTCTGCTATTCTTACTCTTGCCCTAACTTGGAATTTTTCCATCATGCAACTGCCCACGGTGCCTAAGAAGGGTCTTCAAAGAGTCTTTTATTGACAGAACAGAATCCAGTGCACCAAAAAGGAACTTAAAGCCAAATGAAGGAAAATATTTACCACTTAAAGTTTTTAAAAGTCTACCATTTGCTCTGTTGTCATAACCACTGAGCCGAGAGCCTGCACTGCTGACTGCACTGGGCATCTTGAGTGGGCCTCTCCCCTGCCTGGGAATAGCACACACGATGGAGAGCTGGTGGGAGGGGCTGTCAGTCAGAGGGTGGGCTGTGCTTCTCTCTGGTACCCAGCGAGCAAGGCCAGGTGCTCCGCCTCAGGAGGGATGTGTGGACACACACACACACACACACACACACACACACACTTTAACAAGATGGCCATTGCAGGCCTCCAAAGGAGTCCAGGTATTCTCCATACCTCTCATCCCACCAACACTCATGGTCCTGCTCCCTGCCAATCACTGGGAAGCCTCCCTGCCAGGAGGCCCGGGCATCTCCTCAGAAGTATGCATCCTCAAAGAGAAAGAAAAGCAACAACGAGAGAAAAGACCCTGAAGGCACAGTACAGGGGACAAGGGGCCGGGAGAGAAGAACAAGGTGAAGAGAGTTGGGAAAGCAGGGTCACCTGGTGAAAAGAGAATCTGGGAACATGAGGAGAGCTGTACAGACAAGAGAGGATCCATGTGACAGGCGGGAGACAACCAGCACTGGGTGCTGGCCTGGGTGAGTAATGGGACAGGTGAGGGCTGGTGTGGAGCATGGTCAGATAGGGGAGAGTGGGCAGACCTGAGGAGGGATGAGGTGGTGGTGGAGCACGCAGGCCTCACAGGCCACACTGGCTGGCTGTGCAGTATCTGGACAAGAAGGAAGCCATCGGAGGCTCTCACTGGGGGACTCCCAGGCTGCTTTACCAAGAACAAACTAGTGGAACAGGGTTCAGATGGGCCAGGGATGAGGTTGCTATAACCACATGGTGTTGGACAGAAAACCGGGGTGTGTCACAGTCTGGACCAATACTGAAGGACGCCACAGACCTTAATGAACAGATTGGATGTGGATGTTGGAAGAAAGCATCAATAAAGGTTAAGGATCGTAGGCTTGGCATCTGGAATAAATCCTTCGTCCCTAACAGAGGCACAGAGTGTTAACATTATGCTGAGATCCTGGGAGGCTGCGTAAGCAGCTCATGGAGAGGTCAGATAGGCAGTTAATACACGAGGCTGGAAGCCAGGAGAATTTTGGTTGGGGCTGTGTGCAACAAACACAGAGTTCTAAGATGGGGAACCCGCCACCAGGCTGGTGGCTGTAGATGCACAGAGATGCCAGACGGGAGCAAGGGTCCGGGCGAGCCTTCACAGCCAGCCTCGAAAGTTCAGCCTTTGCTCTGACACAGCCCCTGCCACTCCCTCTGCACTCTGAATGGTCATGGATGGACCTGTGCCATGAGTCTGTGAACTGAGCGGTGGACACAGCACTGTGTAGGACAATGCTTCACACTGCTAGGGATGCGTTAGGGATGAAGATGGGTACCGGGAACATAGGGTACCATCAACAATCCGGGCAAGGGGCCTTGCGAGTCAGGTGACTGGGGCCCAGTTGCCCTGCAGCCTCTGCAACCAGTTTCTCACAGTTGCTCTCATTCTTCTGAGATGTTCTCACCAAGTCCTGACTGCCCACTTCAGTCCCAGGTACCTTCTCTGTTGCTATATAAAATGGCCAAAAGTAACTCTGGGAGGAACGGGTTTAGTTGACTTATAGGCGGGTTATAGTCCATCACTGAAGGAAAGCACAGCAGAAACTCAAGGCGGGAGCTTGAATCAGAAGCCATGGAGGAATGCTGCTTATTGGCTCATAGCCAGCTTCCTTTCCTATAGAGTCCATTCCCACCCACCCAGGGACAGCACTACCCACAGCCGGCTGCCCCCCCCCCCACATTAGCATCAAGACAGTGCCTCATAAACATGACCGTCAGGCAGTCTGACAAGAAGCAGCCCCTCAAGTGAGATGCCCTCTTCCTAGGTGTGTCAAGTTGGCAACCGACATTAGCCACCATGCTAGGCATCTGGTCCCCAAGCCAGGACACTGGAGCCATCTGAACCTTTCCTCTTTTCTAACCCTAAATTTCTGAGCATGATTTGACTATACATCCCCAAGCCCATCCCCACAGTCCTTATATGCTTAAGTATTAGGTCCAGGACGTCTTTGGTGTATGTGTGGCTGGGCACGCATGTGCACGTAGAGGCCACAGACAGCAAACATCATCTTCTGGTGCCATCTACCTCACTGTTGTGCTGTTGTACTTTTTCAAAGGTAGGGCAGGGAACTGGTACTTGACAATCAGGCTAGCCTGGCCGGCCAGAAAGCCCAGGAACCTGTCTATTTCTGTCTCTGAGTGGTGAGATTACAGCTGTGTACCACGCCAGGCTTGTTACATGGCTGTCAGGGGTTGCACTTGGGTCTTCATGCTTGTGTGGCCAACTTATTGACTGAGCTCTCGTCCTCACCACTAGAAATCCTTTGTTTTGTGAGGAGAGAGGCAGAGGTGGTTTCCTCAGCTATCTGACCTTACCTAGGAGCTCCAGGTTCCCCGTCCCTCCCATCACCAGGCTCTCCTCTGAGGTACACTGAAATGCCACTCCGGGGGTCTCTAACCTAGCACATGCTGGGAGCCCATTATTATGCCTGGCCTCCAGGTAGACATCAGGCAAACAGCAGGCGCTCGGGTGAATATTATCTTCTTAGAAACTGATTCCACTGCACTGTAGCCTGTCCACATGGACACTACAGCAAAGTAGCTGAGATCCTTTCAGAGGACGAGCCAAAGTGCTGCTAGCTGGAGTGCTCGATGAAGGAATCTTAAGCATTCTGAAGCCTGTGCAGGGCCCCTCAAGCTGAGGCTTTTCTGGAACAAAGCTGCTGGCTACACACCCTACCTCTCCCAGATTCTATGCCACTGTGAGTGTGTGTGTGCTTGCGTGCGTGCGTGTGTGAGTTCGTGTGCAAGTGACCAAGCATCTCTGTACTCCCACCCCCAGGGTGTCCCCAATGCATAGAACCAGGTACACGTGGCCAGCCCAACAATGCATCAAGGAAAGTTGTTCGAAAGGTTTAAATACCCAAACCAAGCCACAGCCATACTGGAAATATTGTCAGAGGGAATTTGCTAAAGCAGATGATGTGGGGCCCTCATGAAGCTGTTGAGTGACACCTGGAAATACAGTGGCTCTGCTGAGCGACAAGCCACGCCTCTGCACTTGAGTCTGCGCGCGGCAGCTGGCTCTGGTGCCCCGCTATGTTGCTCCCCTCTTGGTATGTTAAATAAACTGGTCTTTCGGTGGCATCGCCTGTGAATTCTTCTACCATGCACCAACCCCTTTCCCACTATGAAATAAACGAGCAGCAACAATGAATGAATGCATGAATGAATGAATGCATGAATGAATGAAGTGCGTACGCCAGTGGGAAGCAGCACACGCGCCCGGGCAGGAAGGACGCCCCACAGTGGACCGGATCCTACCTTCCGAAATTCCTCCTGGCTGATCTTTACATCGGGGTCTTTGCTGATGCTAAGGAACTCCTGTCTGAACACTGAGTCCTTCTGCTGGATCCGGCGCCTGAGATTATCGATGACTTCTTCCTTGGTCATGTACTTGATCTCCGTGGTTTTGTCCTCCAGGGGCTGGGTTCTGAAACCACAAGTAGACACTGTGATCCCCATCAGCTGACAGAGCATGCCTGCTCGCCCATCCTAAGTGGACAGACATGCTCAGAGATGGGGGCTTCCTTTCTGTGCTTCAGGACTGCAGGGCCAGGACTGCGGTCTGGCAGCACCGTATCTGTAGAGTGGGTGCCAGTGTCCCTGTATAGTGGCCAGACACTGGGGAAGGACAGAACTGTCTTCACACTGAGCCTCTCAACTTGGAGCTGGATGGGAATAGCTTGAGGCTGGTTGGCTGCGATGATTAGGGTTGTCAGCCAGACAGGATCTAGAACTGCCTGGAGACAAGCCAACAGGAACTCCTGGGAGGGACTGATTTTGGCCTGGCCCTGAAGATTATGTTGACCAGGCTAAATGAGATGGGAAAACCCACAGTAAAAGCGGGCAGCACTGTACCCTGGGCTGGGGACCTGAACTGCATAAAAAGGAGACCGAGAGCGAACACCAGCAGTCTTTCCCTGCTCCAGACTGTGGGTGAAATGTCCCCAGCTGCTTCACCTTCCTGCGGCCTTGACTCACCACCACAATGGGCTGCATGTTCTATTGAACACAAAATGCTTTCACACACTAGGGAAACAAAGTCAGGGCCTACAGGGAGGCTTCAAGCTAGACAAAGCATCGTGGGCCATCTGTGGTAGACCAGAGAGGCCATAGTTAACCTGAGTGGCTTTGTAGAATCAACTTAATTCACAACATGTATTACGAGAGGGTATACAGTTGGAAGATAATTTTTCCCCTCTGTCCACAGTCTCCTGTGCCCTTCAGAAAGAATGGGACAGCCATGGGACAGCCATGAGAAGCAAAGTTCCAGTCCTCCCTCTGGGAAAGCCTCCTTTATGAACAGATTAACTGTCATTACTCCTCCTGGCTTTAGGGAGACATGTTGCCAGATGTCTAAGCTTTCTCTGTCATCTCATGCTCAAGGACCCTGTAATAGAGAAATGACAAGATGGCACCTGCTGGGTGTCCCCACTCCTGCAGGCATGACATGCCAGGAACAAGCAGTTAAAACAGCATCTTTAGATCAAACTGGTGTTTTTTTAAAAGGAAGAGAAGCCTGACTCTCCCTCACCGGTCTGGTCTTTTTTATAACTCACCAGTGTGTTTAGGTTGAGAGTTCAGGCAGTTCAACCTGCCTCTTGTTTTATCAGCTCTCCCATCCACATTAGAAGACGTTAGCTCTGGTAACGGGTGTGCTTTATAAGAAATGTTAGGCTGTGAGGAAGACTCCCACTTCTCTGAGGGAGGAGATGGGACAGAGGTGGGGCATGCAGGCACAAAGCAGTCACACTGTCTGGGAGGTGAGGTCCAAGGTTGTCCATACTAGGCCAACCTCAGCAAGTCCCCCAGCTCGGGGACTATCCTGCTTCTACTTCTAAAATTAGCAATTGGTCTCAACTATTGGCGAGAGCTATGCCTGCTTTAACTATGCGAGCTAGCGGAGCATGGTTTCTAATCAATCACAACCCTGCAGACACAGAAGTAGCTACATGAACTGACACAGCATCTACTGCAGCACGGCTGTCTGTCTGTCTGTCTGTCTAACCTTTGCTTGTATTTACCTCTCATCCTGCTGCTCGATTTGAAACTGTTCACTTCGCTGACTCTTTGGAGAAGAAAGCCGGGATCCAGGCGGTGGGATACCAAGGCCGATGGAGAACAGATATCTCTTGTACAGGATCTTTCCTGACCCTACTTCTTGGAACTTATTGGAGAGCCTAAAGATGAAAAATTATCAGAGCATGTCCTTTAAAAGGCTAACATCATGAATTTTTTTTAAAAAAAATTATGTGAGAGGCACTGGAGTCCCCAAAGTGGAGTCCGTGTGGTTGTGAGCAGCTTGGCGTGGGTGTTGGGAACTGACCCTGGGTCTCTGTGAGAGCAGTACGCACCCTTACTCTCCAGCCATCTCTCCAGCCCAAAGTTAAAAATTAAAAAACTCAATCTCAAGTATCCAGGAGAATGGGTGACTTCCGCAGGCATTCTACTCACACGTATATGAATATATGCAGAGACACACCTGTACACTTAAAAATTAAAAATAAAAAGCAGTAGGAATAGCCAGCGAGCGATCCCAGAGACGCAGACAGAACCTGTGTCCCCACTCACTGGGGCCACAGAGTAAATATCTAACTTTCCTATCTGCCCTCTTTACACGGAGGCGCTGACGAAGTTACACATGGTACGTTTTTAGTTCGGTGCTCAGTGAGGACACAGCACTGTGTGTTACTGATGCTATCCACGCGTGTCCGGAGCAGGCTATAGAAAAGCAGGTGTGGAAGACCTGTGAACTTACTTTGCTAAGTGTTCATTCGATAGATATGGGCAGAAGACTCGCATGACTTTCTTGAAGTTATTTCTTGTTATGGATCCCGTGTCCCCAAGGTCATATGACTGCAGCATGCCATAAAAGGCCTGGTGGTTCCTGGTGAGCGCGTCAAGCACTAACTCTTCTACCTACGATGGGGAAGGAAGAAATCCCTTTACTGCACTGACGCCAGCATGCAGGGTGCCCTCAGAGCACATGGGAATGGCACCCACAAACAGAAGACAAGTGGTACTTACCGAGTCCCAAGCCGCAAGCAGAGGTGTCTTGGTGTCTGTAGAAGGGGACATTTTCCTCACCTAAGTGCACAAAAGGAAGATTATCCTTCCTGAGGAGCAACCGGGAGCATTGGACTTGGACTTAAAATCTGGCTCTGCCTGGCTGATCTAGGTTGGAGCGAAATTTTTGAAAGGAAATTGCATAGATCATAACAAGGGAGAACACGCACTGTCCTTTAAAATTGGTAGTGAACCACTGCGTTAAATGCTACTGATGGCTCAGTGCATGTTGACAGACTGCAAAGCCACCAATGTGAATGTGTCTGTTGGTAAAGTCAGGTACAGCATGTAAGAGTGTCTATCCAAAGCTATCACGTGCGCATGGTTGATGACTACACTAAGACAACTCACAAAGGCTTCATTTATGTTCCAATATAACTGTGATAAAAGAAATTGTGTGTGCCTATATATACATGATAGGGTTAAGTGCAGGTGCAGCTATATATGACAGGTTTAAGGGTATGCACATCATGCACATATGAAAGGTTTAATTGTGTGTACGCATACATATGACAGGCCTGTGCATACCTATGGCAGGATTAAGTGTAAATGCATATACATATGGCGGGCTCGTGTGCGTGTGTATGACAGGTTTAAGAGTGTGACAGATTGCAATGTGTGTGCACATGTGTCACAGCCCAGGTTCCATCAAGGAGACACCGTGTCCCCTGCTGCATGGAGTCTGTGTACATGTCTTAGTTCTCTTTCGTTTGAAGATGTGCAAAGCTGAGGTGATCTCCAGAGGTAAGAAGTCCTGAGCACTGAAACACTGGGCTCAAACTGGGCTCAAACGCGGGGGTTGTGAAAGGTCCTGAAAACTCTGCAGCTCACTTTTGAAGCAGGGTGAAGAACCACCAGTGGCTTTGGGTATGGGCTGTGCTTGTGCAGGAGACAGGCAAGCAGTCATCAAAATGACTGAAACCGAAGATTTAGATTTGGAACGTACGTGTGTGTGTGTGTGTGTGTGTGTGTGTGTGTGTGTGTGTGTGTGTGTGTGTGTGTGTGTAGCCATGGACATATCTATACATTCTTCAGTATGTGGTCTGTGTTCAGCACAGCAGCTCCCCTCCAGAGTGAAGGCGAACAGCCCAACATCCTGACAGCAAAGCCCTGTGTGCAACTCATCTGACTTTTTAAACGATCTTAAAGACGGCCAGTGTTAATGGCCGCCACAGAGCCACTTATAATAAAACCACTTCTCAGTCAAAAGCAGCGGTGACTGCAAGCAAGCTACTGCTCTGAGTGGTCGCCCCTGGAGGGGTGTCAGCTCAGGACACGGGACTTCTTCCCAAACACGTTTCTGTTGAGGTTCTTTAATCTCCGCCCCCACCCCATTTTTGTAGCCCTGGCTGGCCTGGTACTCCCCATAGCCCAGGATAGCCCTGAAACTCACAGCACTTCGTTTGCCTCAGCCCGTCCAGTGCTAGGGCCACCACATGGGGCTCTCACACTCTCCTTTGTGAGACCTGGCTGTAAGTGGAGCGCTGCTCTGCACCTGTCACTCCAGGACTGCTTTCTCAGAAGTGTCGGGTGACAGCCTGAATAGGCTTTAGAAAACAAAGCCAAAACCAAACCGGCTCTCAGCTGTGACTTGAAAGCTCTGGGAAATGTGGAGTCCTTGGTTTATTCAAACTGTATTTCCCTGAGACCACTTGGCCTCTTGGTTTCGGGAGTCACCCAGCCCAGAGACGGCTGTGGACCTACCTTAGGGCTGTCGTCCAGCACGTCCAACAGAGAGTTGATCTTCACTGTTCCAGTGCCCTCGGGGTCAAACGTCTGCTTCAGTTCATTGAATTCTGAGTCACTTAACTTCACAACCACGCAGTTTAGAACGTGCCGCAGGTCTTCCCATGTTACGTGTCCGCTGGGCGTCTGAGCAGGAGGGCGTAAGGAATATGGGGGATTTAAAAGCCATGTACGTTCAAAGGCTTCATGCATACTCAGCATTAGTAAAGCATCAGCCTCGGCCAGGCTGAGTCAAGACGTGACACCAGCAGCCAGTGACCACCCTGTGACCACATGTGATGAGGGCAGGGAGAGGTGAGAGCTGCTAAGATTTCCTAAGGCTCTTCCCAGGAAGCAGGCAGGAGATGGCCCGGAGGAATGAGGCCTTTTAGGGGCACAGGCCAACCCCTTCTCTGGGGTCTCCACCTCCCAGTCCTGCCTGTTGGCTCAGAATTTCCCTGCACTTCCATTACCGCTCACCAATTTACTCAGAACATTAGTCAGATGTGTTTCCACAGTATCACCAGTGCCGTGGATTACACAGCTGGGCAGCCACTGAGAAAGAAATTCCTCCCATGTTACATAAAGAAAACCCTTCTGGGCATGCGCCTCCCTACGGAATCGAACGCTGTCGATAAGTTAGCTAAATATGAAAATGAAGATCCCCTGTTTCCTGGAAAGGAAGGACTACAGGGCCCCTACCTCGAAGAGGAACATTCTGAGTGTCACCAGCAGTCATCACTGACTGACACGGTGTGACAAAAGGTGGGTCTAAAAGGTAAGACTTATTTTTAAAGTGTCTTTAAATTCTAAAGTTTAGAATTTAAACTTTATTTTTAAAATTAAGAAAGTTCTTATTTTTAAAATTTACTTTTATATGTGTTTGTGTGAGAGCCCATATGTGCGTATATGTGTGTGTAAGTGTGTATGTGTGTGTTCCTGAGTGTGTCTGGTGCCCTTGGATGCCAAAGAGGGTGCCAGATGCCCTAGAAGGAGTCACAGGAAGTTGGGTGCTGGGAATTGAACCTAGGTCTCTGAAGGAGCAGCGAGAGCTCTTGAGTGCCGAGCCTTCTCTCCAGCCCCTGAGGTGGTTCTTTTTATTAATATTTTCTGGGTACACGTGTGGTGTATGTACCTTTGAGGGTACAGGTATCCCGTGTCATATATGAAACCCAGAGAAGGTTATCAGGTGACCTGATGTCTCTCTACCTTATTGAGACAGGGTGTCTCTCTGAAGCTGGAGCCAGGTGGCTGCCATCGAGCCCCAGAGTCCCTGTCTTCTTCCAAATGGCACCGAGGTTGCAGGTGCACGGCCATGTCTGGCTCTGGACCAGGCGGCTGGGCTTTGTACTCCACTTCGCAAGCTTTTACCACAAACGTTCACAAACACTGGGCCACTCCGAGCTCTGGAAGTTAGGTTCTCTGAGGCACACGGGACTAAACATGCCTGGTTTGGGTTTGGTTTTAAATGGTAATCTGTGTTGGAACATCCCAAATCACAGACAACTTCTTACTGACTTCTGACATATTATGTGGCCGCCATCACAGATACTAGAATCTTTACATCATCCCCCAAATCAGCCTCCTGAACATCTGTGCTCCCCCACACACACTCCCCACATCCCTTCCTTTTTATTCCTGATTGGTACTGTACTGACATGGTATGTGTCTGGGTTATGTCCAGTCTGCTCGTAACAAACAGTGTTGACTGAAACATGTGTATGCATGTCTTTGTGAGGAAGTGCCTGTTTCTCTTGGCTGATACCTAGGTATGGAGTCACATGCTCCATCATTTGATCTTTATAAAACCCATTACACTATCCTCATAGCAGCTGTGCCAGCTTGAACTCCCACCAGCAGTGCATGAGAATTCCAACGTCTTTGCATCCTTGTCAACGAGGTCCCTTTGGTTACCATGTCTTAATAGACAGGAAGTGGCCTCCTGACTGTCTTTCTACTCATTGGCCACACATAGTGTTAACTTTCCTACCTCCATGGGTCTTTCCAGAGAAGGGTTCAGGTCCTTACCGGACTGATAATTAATAAGGCCTTCTTCAGGGCTGCGTAGCGCTCCTCTGAGTACTTGAATAACTTCTTGATGATATTTTCCTTACGAAACCGGTTTCTACCTTCAGTGCTGCAGAGGGGCAGGAGAAAAACACAAAGATGACTGCATCCTTGGTTTGTTCTTTAGAGCAAATATCAAGTGCCCTACAACTCTTGCAGGACTGGCTTTGTAGTACCTTTCTTCAAAGAGGGAGGGTAGTTATGTAGGGGCAGGCCTGTTTGCTTAGAGGGAACAGCTGACAGAGGACTTTTCTGAAGGAGATGCTGACAGGCATCCATGAGCTGGGCCTCCAATCTGACCAGCCCTACTCAGACAGCCTTCAATCCATGAATTTGATCTCACAAAAAGACCAGCAAGGAAACCAAAGATTGCTGGCCTACAGTGCCCTGGGGCAGGCAGCAAACTGCAGCCTACATGTGGGTCTCACAGCTGAGGGCCTGGGAAGTCCCAGCCTGGCCTCCAGTGACTCTGCCAGGCCATTTGCACCTCAGGACCTCTTGTCCTTTCTCTCCTGTGACTTTTCACCCCGATCTTCTGTCAACCATACAAGTGTTCTTAGAGGCCAGGGCCATCTGCTTTGAGAGCAGAGGCTTCCTTGTAAAGTCCCATCAGAAAGGGAGACCCAGCCCTAGGAAGGTGCTTTGAAGAAACACGGCCTCCATAGTCTCATAGATTTGAGTGCTTGGTCCCCAGTGGCTGAACTGTTTGGGAAGGATTAAGAGGCATGGACTTATGGAGGAGGTGTGTTGCTGTGGGTGGGCTTCGAGGTTTCAAAAAGTCTGTGCCATTCCCAGTAAGCTCCCTGACTTGTACTTGTGGATAAGGATGTGAGCTCTCAGCTAGTGCTCCAGCACCGTGTCTGCCTGCTTATTGCCATGCTCCATCCCATAATGGTCATAAACTCTAATCCTCTGGAACCATGAGCCCCAAATAAATGTTTTTTTCTAGTAAGTTACCTTGGTCAAAGTGTTTTGTGACCAACTGAAAAGTATGATCCCTCATAACGAAGCCTCGGCTGTAGGCCTCCCATTCCTCACTACTTTAATAGATGTCCTCCGCTCCCACATGATAGGACATGAGAGTGGAAGATGCACCTAAAGGACCATTCCCTTGCCTGCTAGGAATTTGATGCCATGTCTATTCAGCTCTGCAAGAACACACCTACTATCCCTTTTCAGAAATGCGTGCTGGCTCTGTGCCTCAGGGTCATGTGACTAACAGGAAGAGGTTGTCTCGAAAGTTAGTGTCAGCACAACCAGAAACTGTGAAAATCACCTTTTATCATGGATACCAGGCACAGTGATGGGGCCTTCTCCATGGCGAGAAGATCTCTTGTACCTCTCACCTTCTTACCACAGACTTCACTAGGCATTATCACCCCATGTGACAATCAAAATTATCCTGTGACATTGCCAAGGGCCTGCTGGGAAACACACTGCTCCCAATGGAGGACAGCAGTGTTAAAGCCAATGAAAGCCAGCAGCTGGGCATGATGGTACCCACCTATTAATCCTACACAGGAGGATAATGAGTTCAAGGTCAGCCTAGGGGACACTGTGAGACCTTGTCTCTAATGGAAAAAAAGTATGTTACAAATATATAAAATTTTAATTTTATTCTGGACAGCCCTAGACAAAGTGCTGTCCGATAAGAAAATTGTAACAAAATGGAGGTGACTGCTTATGACATGGGCTCACAGCTGCCTCCCAACAGCAGGGCAGGAGGACTCTGGACACTTGGAAAGATGATAGCCAGGGAGGTCATTAAATATCCCTGAGTCCCCAGACAGGGCAGGCCCCAGTGACACAGATCCAGAATTAACTCTGTGGTGCATTTTGCTCTACAACAGGGCAGAGCGCACTCCAAGCCCCTGATGATTGTGTGTGTGTGTGTGTGTGTGTGTGTGTGTGTGTGTGTGTGTGTGTGTGTGTGTGTACACCTTTTCTGTTTAATTCATGGCTCATATCAGTAAAGATCACACAGAAGTATGAACAAGAGATCACTGAAGCTGAAGTCTAAATTCTAAAGTGCCGTCTCAGTCCTCCTGCTTTATTTTCTGGGTCTGAGTTGCTGCTACAGCTTCCATTAGAAGTTACAGCAGACATTGGCAACAACAAACACCGGGGCCTGAGGCAACAAGACGACTGCAGTGTGCGGCGGAGCAACAGGAAAGTGACTTAGTGTGTCTTCCCCTTCCGTAAAACACACAGCAAGTGTGTGCTTGCACAGGGTCTCCCGGGGACACACTTGGAGCCGAGGGACTCCTGTGAGCAGGTGTGTGTGCTGGAGGGCCCTTCCAGCTCCGGGTGTGCGGGCCCCACTGGTATCACTCAGGCAGGTTTTTGTTTGTTTTTCTTTCCAGAAATGAGTAAGAATGCCATCCCTATTGTTTAAGGAAACTTTAAGCAAGAAAACAGAATGTAAAATCATTTATAAACTGTACAGTGCTAGGTAGACGTTGACAGTCAATGAAGACAGTTGTCCATTGAATAAATGCAAAAACATAATCTAACACATACTGTGGCTTGTAGACGGGGTTTTAAACATACCTGCTTCTTTTCTTCAGGGGAACTGTCTTGCTGGCTTCCCACCCCTGCCGCTCATAAACTGCTGTGAGAAACTGCTTCCAGTTGACTTTCGTGGTAGTTTTAAGTCCAAATCTGCATGAAATGAAAACAACAATCTTAAAAATAGGGTTTCTTCCCCTGTAATACTCCATGGATTAGATACTTAATATTGAGTCAAAACCAACAGCTATGAATTTATATGAAGTTTCGAATCTAAGGCAAACAAAGTCATTTTGCAAAATAGCATCCAGATTGATTCCTTAAAAGCAAGGGGGGAAAAATATCAGGATTATAACACCCTGTGTCGCCATGTTCCATCAATGGTGGCAAATGCTGAATGAAGAAACAGAGAGATGTGGATAAAATTCTGATGTCTGTGAAATAATCAAACTCATTACTTGACGAACTCAATTACCTTGGTCGGCAGGAATGATGGCTCTTTAAAGTACAGGTGACCTCGGCTGTGACTGTTCCTTGGACAGAGCAGAGGGGACTGTACAGTGATTTGGGGTGTAGCTGGGGTATACCTCAGTGGGAGGATATTTGATTAGCATTCCAAGGCCCTGAATTAATCCCTAACCCTACAAAATAAACAACAGTAACAATAATATTGAGGGTGGGCCTTGAGACGGATGGGTACCCTTAGTCATACAGGTGGCCCAACCCAGCACACAAACCCTTACAAGTGGAGAAAGTCACAGGCAGGCAGAGGGCGGGAAGCATTTCTGATAATGCTAACTGCATGTTGAACCTATGATATGTATACACACACACACACACACACACACACACACACACATTGATGTGTCTTGTTTTGTGCTTTTCATCTTTGAACAATTAGAACTTCAGGGGACAAGCTGCTCCATCACTTGAATGGCAGATCTCTTCCTGTGCTTAGCTGCCTCAAATGGGAGCTCTAGCCAGCCAGCCAGTCCTTTGGAATACAGCTGGACTGCCTCCAGGAGAGCTGGCTGTTCACATTTCACTGTCACTCCAAGGGACACTTCAATCCAGCTGTGAAGAACATGGGAACTGAGTTCTGGCTCCCAGAAGGCTCTGCTCCAGCCATGATGGGGTCAGCCATCAAAAGCTCTGTGCTTGACAATGGCTCTCCAGGAATGGCCCAGGTCTACAGCTCTACTGGGACTGCTGAGACATAGCCCAGTGAACTGAGCAGCTACCAAGTTCTAGGCCTCTCTACGTTAGACGGCATTGCTGGACTATGCAGATCATATGGTAATAACCAATTTTAACAGATACCCATTCTATGGCTTAGTTCCCTTAGAGAATCCTGTGACTGTATGGACAGTTTTCATGCTCACTCCCAGTTGTGTTTTCTCTAACAGGCTGATACAGGAAAGTTATACAACAGAAACGGTCCTTACAGAACCGAACGTGACAAAACTCAACACACATGGTAGAAGAAAATCAAACAAGGAAGGAACCAATGCCTACAAGTTTCCCTGTGACCTACACACGCACACACATACACATGTATACGCATGCATGCATGAACACATACAAGCATGCACGTGCACTGTAATGAGAAATGAAAACATCAATTGCAACCAAGAACAGGCAACTGAAAACAAGGAGGTATACTGCTGACTATCAAATTAACGAGGACTCAAAGCATCCATGTTAAGTGCCTGCCAAAATGCTCTTGGGAGCCTCCCTTGTAAGAATAAATTAGCACCTTTCTGCGGTGCATTTTAGCAATATGTAATATAAACCTTAAAGTGGTTCAAGCCCTTTGACATGAGGGATGGCAAATCGCATTTCAGGTTTTTAAAATAGAATTAAAATGTTTCTGATGCTTCTGTGAGAAAACAGACCATAATAATACCTCAGACATTTCCAGCTATGAATATATGTGAGCGTGTATATGTGAGTGCATATACTCACAGGTCTCAGCAGCTATCTCTGGCTACATTAGCAGTGGCTAGCTCTGCCTTCATGAGCAGCACTGTTTCTGGCTGTACTTCTAGTGGCAGCCAGGTACAACTGGTTGTGGAGCTCTCTACAGAAAGCCCCAGTATAGTAAATAGATGCTAGTTTGAGCCTTTTAGGTGGATATTCGTGACTTTTGCCTAGGATACAAACACAGCCTAGCAGTCATAGCAGAGCTCCTGGATCAAGGACAGCCCTGGATACTCATAGAGAGCAAGCTTACAAAACAGCCAAGCTACCACTGAGTTTCCTCCCAGCCTGCTCCATGGCAGTGGCTCTCAACCTGTGGGTCATGACCCTGTCTCAGGGGTCGCATATCATTTAGGATTCCTAATGGAAGCAACTGTTAGTTACAAAGTAGCAATGAAATAACTTTACGGTTGGGGGTCACGACACCATGAGGAGCTGTATTTAAGGGTCATAGTGCTAGGAAGGTTGAGAACCACTGCTCTAAGACATCTCATTCAAGCCAGGCAGGTCTGTCTGCCGCGGACCAAGGTGACTTTGACAAGTAAGGACACCCCAAGCCGTTGGGGTGCTGGCAAATGGGGTTCTGAAGGATGATGACCATGGAAAGCCTCAGGAGCAGCAAGGTCTGTTGGGTAGAACATAGGCTCACAGAGGTGAAGGGTGAGAGCTGAGTCCATTTCACAGAGGGACCCTCAGGATTACAGTCTCACCCTGTAGTTGCTTCTCATCTCCGAAATAAGCCATGGAGATGGGGTTGTTGGTCAGTGTGGAGCCCTTGCACTGACTGATGAGTGGGGAAGACCCACACTGTGCCCAGCACAGTGGGCCCAGGAGGGACAGCAGCTCACACCAGAAAATAGAGGAAGTCCTGCCTCTCTGTGTTTACCTGGGACCAGGGAAGACTGCGGCTACTGCTAATGAGTAAAGGCTGTGGGCTGGTTCCTGCCGAGTTTCCATTGAAGTCACTGTTTGACCAGCACAAAAGCTGCTTGGGCCTGGGACAATGGCTATGGAAAACTCTAACATGCACAGATCTGCAGGTCCTGGCATTTGCAGCTGTGGACGGAGAGACCGGTGTCTCACAGCCAAGGTTCCTTCGCATGGCAGGGACAGCAGAAGAACTTCAAGTGCCATTAGGACTGTTGACCCACCTGCTTTTTGTGGGAACAAAACTCTAAAGGGCTCTTATGCAGTTTCCTCACGCCTTGTCCTGCTGTGCCACAGCCACCATACTGGACTCCTTTAAGAATCGAATCATTGTAGGGGACATTTTCAGTATGAGTGCACTTAGAGCTCACCAGAGTCACAGATAGGCAGGAGGTGCCAGGCCTCTGTCTTCCCTAGCTGGCAGCTGCTGCCTGTTTCTCTAAGTACTGTCAGTTTGTCCTAGGGTTGAAAAGTTACAGGCAGTCTGCTGTGTGACAGTCCCTGGATGAGAAAAGGAGGGACTCTTGAGGCCCACGATATGCATTAGGTAAAGTTTTGAGACCTTAACCAATAGGATAAGAAATCGGGGGGAGGGGGGAGATGAATGTTAGACACCGGGAAGACTGGACCTTCCTGAATAACTCACGATGAGGAGTTCAGGGTGTAGGGTCAGAACTCCTGCTCATCCCCTGCACAGGCTGCAGAACCCAGTCTACCCTCTTTCCCCCAGCCCCACCTGCACAGAGAAAACTCCCTGGCCTCTTGGAGAGAACTCCAGGCTAACATGTCATCACTCCTCCTCTCTGAGTTTCCGGTAACCCACCCAAGAGTGCCCGCCCAGGGGCTCAGTGTTTGATCAAGTATGGACACAACCCCAGCTCCTAGCTGGCTGTCATCACTCCTCACCTAAGCTCTATAAACCCCCTTGCTTTAGCCTGGATGTGTGACATCACTGACCTACTGACCCTCACCTGTGAGATGGGTGAGCCCACCCGAGAGCTGCCTCCTAATAAACCTGCCTTTCTCTGCTTTCAATCTGGCCTAACCTGGCCTACATCCCAATCACCCTATATCACAGAGGGCAGGAGGGTGCCCAACTGAATATAAAACCATCACTGTGGGCCAGACCAGGCCTACCAGCCACTTCCACCTGTTCTCTAAGCTGAGTTTGACCTTGCGAGGTCACAAAGTAAACTCCTTTGCTTTTGCTACCCTGCGTCTCCTGTACTCTTACTATGAAGTAAGGGTCGTCGCTTCTCACATACTGATGATGGTTTTACAGTTACTGGATCTGGAAGAATGGAGGGAAAACGGCCCTGGAGCCTGTAGAAACCTGTGAGTTCAAAGGGGAGGAGAGGACGCCATGAAGATCCAGGGTCCAGTCCCTGTAAAATGCCTAGGGTTTGGGATATTGGAGGGCTGAGGCCTGTCACTTGGAATAGCCCTTTAAAGGCTGCTGGTCCCTGTACCACCAATCACAAAGAGATAGATGTGTGCTTGAATGCAGTGCCATGGGTTGGTCCAGTGATTCTGATCATTTGCATAAGGAAGCCATCTTTGCTGCAGATGGCCTAGGCAGGAGGGAGCCTGCTTACCCAAGCCGCCCCATGCTGCCTTCCATTTGTTCCAGGTCAAGGGTGACTCTGAACGGAGCAGCTGGGATCACTCAGGGACAGGTGCTTAGTAGACACTGAAAAGCCAGACAAGACCTGACCATGTAAACACAGACCATGGTGGTAAGAGCAGGACTATTAGACTATGTCTGGTCTGCCACGATGCTCTGAGAGCAATTAAGGGCACCTTTGGCTAAGAGAAAGAGGGGTGTGGAGACAACCCTGTGGACCAAGTGACCCCAGCACTCACAGGCACTAATGACTCTGCTCCTAGCGCAGCCCCAGTGCAGGCTGCTCATCTTGGAACCTGATAGAGCTTTCCTTCACAAGGGAATGATATCCCGAGTCTTCAACATTTGCCATTTAAACTGAAAAATCAGGGTTAGGAATGAGTAACCGGCAGCACGGGGCGCCAGCATCCTCTCTAAAGCAATCATGGGGACTAAACAGGCTGTCTTTATTCAGTGAACAGGCCGCTCCTGACAGATCTACGGAGAAAGGTTTGTGCAGAGTAGAAAGCCGCACCACACTGATGGAGTAGCACAGGGAACAACAGGCTGGATCAATTATGAGCAATCATCTAAGATACAGCAAAGCAGACTTCAAAACCAAAACCAACTGAGTAACAGGGCTGCCGTCAAGCCTGGTGACACAACCCACACGATGGAAGGAGCGCCCTGATTCCTGCGAGCTGTTCTCGGACCTACACATGAGGTCCACACGTGAGCATGCACATGTGTAGGAGTGGGTGTGAGGCACAAGCACACATACGCGCGCGCACACACACACACACACACACGCACACACACATGCACACACACACACACACACACACACACACACACAAATGTAAACAAAGAAAAAAAACTATGGATGAGCTATTTAAAAAAAAACATGGAGAGAGAAACGTAGTTTAATAAAGAACAACGGAAAAATAAATCGTTGATTTGGAAAAAATTTAATTTGAACATCCAGTTTATATGACAATGGATGTTAAATTTAAGAATGAGACGAATTTAGCTCAGTGGTAGCTCCCAGCTCAAATCCCCAGCTCAAAAAAAAAAACCAAAAAAAAAAAAAAAAAAAAAAAAAAAAAAAAAATGAGACGCTAGAACAGAGCTGCCAGCCCAAGTCGCTCAGGAGCGAAGGATGACAAATTTAAATGATGGAAGACGTGGAAGGAAGGGGAGATGGACAAGCTCGATTCTATTAAAACACAAACTTGAAGATACTGAGTACCACGCTAATGGAAAGGAAAAGCCGGGAGAGTACTTAAAAGGATCAGGCTCTCTCAGGATGCAAACCTGATCACAAAGAATTAAACCTGGAGGTGACGAAGTTCGCTTTAACCCCTTCTGTTTGAGCCAACAGCTCATTAGGATGTGAGGAAGATCCCCACCAATGGGGGCAGCAGGTTGGTCCCTGGAGGCAAGCAACCTCAGTGTCAGCCCCGCAAAGACAAATTAAGTCAATAATGGGGCTTCATGCCTCATACACGATCAATATTTAAAATGTTAATGTGCAACACAGGGAAAGAAAGCGAAACTGGAGCTCACGGTGAGTGATGGCAACATCCACTGCTAGGGTGTTGTTCTGTGAGCATAGCAGGGCAGCCTGCAGAAATTATGCTTCAGTACGGCAGGGTCAGTGGCTTCCCTAGACTGCAGGAAAGGTCAGCCAGCGCGCAGTATGCTCTGTGGTGACAGACTTGACAGAGCTGCCCTCTGACCTCCGCACGTGCGCTCTAACACAGGGACTGTTGTGTGAGTTCATCCTCTGGGCCACACAAGTACCATCTTGGGGAGTTCAGCTGTGTTTTCCTCTCAGCTGGGTCTGCTGACTGTTTATAGTCCCCCTTGGAAGGATGGGAGGTTATGGGACCCTCACCTGAGTATTGGCCCCCTTTGGAAGGGTAGGAGGTTATGAGACCCTCACCTGAGGGTTATGAGGCCCCCTTATCATCTATTGTTTGCAAATCTACCTTAGCTGCACTTGGCCAGGGGAGAGCTAGAGTGTATAGTCTGAAAAGACTACAGGAGGGGCTCTATCTGTGTGGGTAAGGAGAAGTCCTCATCCCTGCTGGGTAAAGGCTTTCCAGGTGCCTGTTGGGGTAGCACCTCTCACCTATACTCTTGGGGGCCCAATAAACTCATTGGTTTAACAGAGTGAACTCTGGCAGAATCATGCCTTTGTTTGTCCTTGGGACCTTAGGAGAAGGGGAAACGGCAGGAATTTTAGCAACAAGAACACAGACAGGGTGGGGAAGGAGGAGAGAATATCTCCCATCTTCAACATCAGCAACCTTAAACCAACCCAAACCAAACAAACAAATAAAAAAAGCTACTAAAAAGAACAACAAACACAGTATCAGCAGCAAAGATCAAAGGAGAAATACATCAGAGTCTAGAAAATGATAGAAGATCATGAAGCTGAGAGGTGAGCTTTTGAAAAGTTAAACAAATGAGACTCATGGTTAGCTAGAATAAGGAAAAGAGAAACACACACACACATGCACACACACATATGCATACACACACATACATGCACACATATACACATACCACTCACACATATACACACCGCGCACACACACACACACACCACACACTCACCACCTACACACACACATGCACACACACCACACACATATACATACACACATATACACACACACATACACAAACACACATACAGACAGACACACACACCACACACTCACCACCTACACACACACATGCACACACATGCACACACACCACACACATATACATACACACACATACACAAACACACATACAGACAGACAGTCAATCCTTAGACTATTATACCCCAAAGTGGAATGCCCTAAGAATCAGGGTCTTCCCAGACACATGCAACCCACGATGGCTAAGGTACACAAAGACAGAAAACATAAAAGAATGGGGAAAGCTAGGCACAGTGATACATGCTTATAATCTCAGGGCCCAGGAAGCTGAGGCAGGAGGATTCTGAGTTTGAGACCAGCCTGGGCAACTCTGTGAAACCTGTCTAAAAAACACCTTCTTAATAAGCTGCCCAGTAGACGACCCCCTGGGAAACACTAGTTAGAAATGTACTGCAGTGTTTCAAAACTAGATAAATCTGCCACCAGTGATTTTTCAGAGAGATGGTCACACCTTCAGGTCTGTGCATGGGGGTCGCAGGGGTCACACTGGGAAATGCTGTTTTGGGTTTTGGAGTGCTTCCATTTATAGGAAGGGACCTCAAGTCTCAGTACATTTCATACATTCCCATGTTTCATACTTTGGAACGAATGGCCTGGAGGTTACGTGATCCAGTTTTCCTGGGGGCCTGCATTTTGGCTTGGACCCTTGGATGTCATGTCAGAGATTAGAAAGTTTCAGATTCAAGGCCACTTCAAAATTTGGATTTTCCTTTTTAAAATGTATTACTGTGTGTGTGTAAATGGAGGCGGGGCTCTGTGTGCATGCCTCTGTGCATCTACAGAAGTCAAAGGACAACTGTGTGGAGTCCGCTCTCTCCTTCCAGCTTTATGTGGGTTCTAGAGATTCAATTCAGGTCATCAGGCTTGAGAAGCAAGTGCTTTTATCCACTGAGCCATCCCCACTGCCCCATCCCCACTGAGCCATCCCCACTGCCCCATCCCCACTGCACCATCCCCACTGCCCCATCCCCACTGAGCCATCCCCACTGAGCCATCCCCACTGAGCGACCCCCACATCCCACTGCCCCATCCCCACTGCACCCCACTCCCCACTGAATCATCCCCACTGCGCCATCCCTGCAGCCCAGGACTGGGATTTCCAGGCAGGAGATGCTCAAATCCTACGTAAATCATGACTCAGACTCTGCAGTACTCACTTTCAAGTTGCTCTCCTAGGAATTCTGAGTAGAGACAAAAAAAGGGGGTGCTCAGAAACTCTGGGTCCCTGAAGAAGAGGCTCTACCAGGAGACCTTGGTGGCCACCTGCATCCCCAGTGTGCTCGTCCTGTGTACCTGTGTCTCTCCTCCCTCAGCACGCCTTCGTGGCTGGAATCTGTTCACCGTCTACTTCGGCACGTTCAGCACTGAGCACAGTTCTGGCAGGGAAAGGTGCTCAGAAAATGTTGGCTGAGTGGCATCCCGCATGTTCGTCATAGTGATCATTTCCAAGAATATGAAGCCAGTAGCAAAGGTGTCTAAGACCACCGTTTCTATTTTTAAAGCCAAAGCAACACCATAGGTGTGCCTGAGACACACATGGGAAAGCTTCTTGTGTGCATGGACGAGCATGTGGGGCAGTGAAGAGCACTGGGCAAGGGGGAGGGGCGCCTTCTAGTTGTTTCCACCAACTCTATTACATGACTGTTTGGATTTGGGGGCTAACAGAGGGCTCTACATGGCCTCTAGCTATCCGAGAAAGAAGTCCTGAAGTTGGTCAGAAACGGAGCTGTTCTCTGGGCCAGGGAGCCACGCACTGGGCCTAATTTGCTTCTTGTTTGGAAATCCTGGGTGGGGTCCTTTTCCACCATGCATGGTGTCAGCAGTGTGCCTCAGGGTGAACCAATGCAGTGCAGTGCTGCTCTTCCACTATTCAGGCATCTTTTCTAGAGGACCTCAAAGCAGTCCTTGTCACCAAGAGTTCCACAGGACGCCCTCTCCATTTGCTTCCATCTCGCTCCCTTGAAAGGAGGCTCTTCACGGGACTTGGAGAAGAAAACAAGACAATGTGACCAGTGTTTTGTCTCTATTGTCACATTCCCACCTGAAGGACACGGGTTCCTTCTAGAGATCGGCAATCCTGGTGTCAGCCAAGAGGTAGAGGACACTGGGGCATTTTATCTTATCAGAAGGCAAAAAGGCTTCCAGAGACCATGAGGGGCCCAGCGACAGGACACAGGCACCAGCCGGTGAGGAGAGGCCCCACCTGCTCAAAGGGAACACAAGTCCCTCCCTGTTCAGCAGTCAGTAAGTCCAGGGCTCCCGGGTTTAGGAGAGCAGCTCCTGCTAAGGAGGTTATCTGGCATGGAAGAGACTCGGGCTGTCTGTGAGGGAAGCCATTGCCCGGTCGAGCTTGTCCTAGGGCTACTCCAGCAGTTCCTGTCGCACCTAGTGAGGCAGCAAGGCACAGTCCAATGAGCAGAGGATGAAGGTCTCTCTTCTTCCGGCTTCCACCCCATCTGCAAGGTGAGTTCTTCAGGTTCGTAGAGACAAACCTGGGGAACAGGTATCACGGGGGTGCAGGAGCCTTAGGAAGGGGGGTTAATGCAGGAACCTGTAGTTCCTTTGCACCAGAGGGAAGCAGGACACCCAGATGACTGTGACATCTGGGAATAATGCATCCAGTCATCCCAGTAATCAGGAGGCTGAGGTGGACAAGATTTGAGTTCAAGGCCAGCCTAGGCTACAAAGAAAGACCCATGTGAGAATGTTAAGGAGGGAGGAGGAGGGGGAGGAAGGCAAGAGGAGAAAGTAACTGATGAATCAAATCATATGAGATATATTTAACTCTGAGGGTTCATAATAAAGAAAAGATCCCCGTTCTCTCTGCTGAAGAGGCTGGAGAGCCAGCTCCTCCTTTCGAGAAGAGGCAACGGAAGGACCAAACCAATGGTTTCTTTACAGTTTGTAGCTGGCTCCCTCACTGTTGTTGGGTTTGTGTGGGGCATGAGCGGGCTAGCGCCCACCTGTGGGACCTCAGTGACAATTCCTGCATCCCACCTTGCCGTAGACAGACCCTCATTTGTGGCTGCATAGGGCCTAAGCGTGTCCCAGGACTCTCCTGTGACCTCCCACCTCACTGTCGGGAGTGCTGGGTTACAAACGCGTGCTACTGCGTCCAGCTTTACGGGGTCCTGGGGATCTGGATTCACGTCCTCACACTTACGTGGCGAGGGCCTTACCCACTGAGCTGTCCCCCTTGTCCCCGACTCTCTGATCTAACCGTGTAGAGCGCCCAATCTCATCACAGAAGCACTGTGACGTAGCAGAAGAACAAACCACCTTCTGGTGTCTAAGGAACCATGGGATTTAGGTCTGACTGACAGTGACAGCTAACAGGCACGAGCAGATAGACAAGCTGCCCACACATCTCGCCAGTCTGTGCAGCTGCCTAAAGCAAAAATAAAACCGTATCCGTGAGTCCTCAGAGGTGCCAGTTCAGGGCAGGGAGCTGCAGGAGGGACAGGGGAATCACAAGAAACGGTAATGCAGGTTATAACAAACAAACCCAGGTTACAAGAAACTCCGAGGAATCTGTAGTCTGCCCTTGTATGAGAGGAACAGGTGGGAAGGAAGCCTGCAGATGAATAGGGGATCAAGGCATGCATATGGTTTTACGTATACTGAAGGAAAGCTGGGGTCGTTTTGGAAGAAGGAACTTTATAATCCAGAAGAGACCTCCCTCGCAGACTTGCCCCCTGTGGACGTTTGTGGTGCATTTTCTTGATTGACATAGGAGGACCCAGTTCACTAGGGGTGGTGTCACCCCCTGGGCTACAGGCTGCAAGCCATGAAGACCATGGCCTCTGCCTCCATTCCTGCCTCCGGTTCCCACCTCGGCTTCCCTTGGTGACCTAGAAGCTTCAGATGAAACGAACCCTTTCATCCCCAAGTTGCTTTCGGCCATAGTGTTTTATTGCAGCAATAGAAACTGAACCCCGACACGAGGTGAGCCTGGGATGGCGATGTGCACACTTCATTTAGATTCTGACTCTCAGATGCTGAGCGAGAGAACAGCAGCCGAGCAGCTGAACCCTAGCTGACGATTTATTAATAACGCTCAGCCCTGTCTGCTGCGCAGACCGTCTTGGTGTTGGGACGGGTTGGCAGCCTTTGGAGGACGCATGGAAATGAGGGAGAGGCTTGAAGTTTATTCTCACAGACACCAGGGCGGAGGCAGATGAACACAGGCTCAAAGGCAGTGACCGGCATGCGCTGGTGGCTCTCAGAGCTGGCGAGCGAGCTGGAGGGGTAGGTCTGTAGCGCTTTTCTCTTTGCCTTTGAGTAGGTAGGGGAATCTCAGAGGCACAGAGTTTAAAGCACTAAATAAAATATAAATAAGGCTCTGCTGTGTTGTCCTGGCTGACGTCTGGGGGAAAACCTGTCAAGAAACGATCACACTCTTACCTTCTCATTAACTGGATAAAAGTCCTCCTCGGTAGCCGGTACGTGAAGGTATCAAGGACAACCTTCAGGTAATTCAGAGAGATGTAGCCACCTTTGGAGGGGTCTCCTGCACTCAGGGCTTTCTCAATCTTTTCATAGGACTTGGCAAACTGCAAGAAATTAAAATTCGAGTGTTGCCTTCAGTCGAGGCAACATCCTGGGCCGTCCAACCATGATATATTTTTTGTTGTTGTTGTTGTTTCTGTTAAACCAAACCTCCTCACATTCCGTCTCTGAAAACTGATCAAAAAGGTGACGGTGGCATGTACTGAGCCTCAAATGTTTAATTGATGAGCTCACTACCAACAACAAACACCCTGCTCACAGCTGACAAGTTTCTCGGGGAGGGGCAGCGATAACGTTACCTCTGACTGGAGTGCTAAAAATACACTGGCTCTGCCAGTGTGGTGCATCTTAATATGCTTCCGGCACTCCCCACCGTGAGCCCACACCACAAGCTCCTGACTGAGTCGAGCCGTCAGGCTCACAAGCTGGGGGCACTTTATTAAAAATAGCAGTTGCTTCTGGAACGTGGAAATTGATATTAGGATCAAGTAAACACAATAGACCTGGACACCTCGTAAATCAGGGTTCTAAAAGGGAGGTGATTACTAGAGAGCAAACCGGTTCTTCTGGGACTCTGAAGATGCAACGAAGTTGGTTCAAAGCTGTCTTTCATGACTCATAGAAACTCTGCGGGCACTGGTTATCGCTTATCGAACATTGTTATTTATTATTAGCTGATAACTCTGTCTCTTTCCAGCCTTCTCAGTTTGTCTGGATTCAGGTTTTTTCCTGCTACTGGGAATAGATGGGAAACGGACTAACCACCAGTTTGGCGTAAGCAGCAGCTTTCTTTAAAGGTGTCCGGAACATGGATGTACACGGACGGGAGTCTCCCTCCACCCGGGGAATAGGAAGCAAGTTCAGAGGTGCTCCTGAGAGTGGAGATCTTTAAGTACTGGGAGGGATTAGAGGGCTGGGCTGATGGCTCTTGCTGAATGAATCCCCCGGCCAGAGTACAATCCCTAACACCCACGGAAAAAGCCAGGCTCTGGCCTGCATCCGTGCCCTACAGCGAGGTGGGAGGCCCAAAGTCCAGAGCCAGAATCTAGAATACACAGTGATGCACACCACACTGTGGAGGGCAGAACCAACTCCCAAAAGGTGTCCTCTGACTTACACACACACACACACACACACACACACACACACACACACACACAATTTTAAAATCCTAAAAATATTTATTGATCCAAATCTCTTAGAAAAGGCCTAAGCTTCCAAGAAAGAATTAACATAAACTTCATCTAAGATTTCCGGTTTATTTCATGGGAGGGGGTGTTGTCTGAGCCCCTACCCCGGGGGAAGACTCATCCAGAGAACTGAGAGCTTGTTTGACATGCAGTCTTCATGTATTTACTGGGCTAATAAAAATCTATTATTTTTTTGAGACTGGGTCTCACTCACTGTGTAGCCCTGGCTGGTCTAGAACTCACCATGTAGACCAAGCTGGCCTCAAACACACAGAGGTCTGCCTGCCTCTGCCTCCCGAGAGTAAGGATTAAAGCCCTGTGCCACCACACTCAGCTAATGGAATCCATCTTAATACCCCAGAGGCATGTGGACTTCAAGGAGGCTTTTCACAAGGCTTCTGCTGTGGCCAGGAGGTTCTAAAAAAGGATCGATACAGGAAGGTGACATCTGGAACCTCCAAAACTCCCGCTGTTTATTAAAAACCGTAAGGCTTCGTGTCAGAGAAACACAAGCAATTCAGCAAAGCACACGGAGGAACCTGAGGTGTGGGACACCTCGAGTTCTCAGCGCTGCGTCTGAGAGCCCTCGATGCAGCCATAGCTACACAGATAATTTTACAGTGAGTCATGCCACGCTTTCAGGCTGGACAGATGTTTTCCTCACTTAGCAACATGTGTTGAAACGTTCATTCTCTTAAGAGCCAGTGCACACCTGTGTTGTTCTTTTAGGTGACACATGGCATACCATGACATCAGTGATGGGCCAGCAATAGTCACAGCCCGCTTCCATCTTGATGCAAGGGACCTATAAATAAATACCTCCCCACACCGGTCTCAGTGAGTCCCCACTGTCTCCCCTCAGCACCCTGCCCTTTTCTATCGCACTACTCAATGTTGCGTTTACAGCTGTGTGCATTTGTCACCCTCTCCTCTGCCAGGGCTGGAGGACGTCAGGACAGCAGACCTCAGGCTGGCTTTATTCAATAATAGTGACCCAGAATACAGCACAGCTTTGGCACGTGTTACTCAATATGTCTAAAAGGGGGTGTGTTTTATAGCGAAGAAAAGTTCTAAACAAAAGTTGCAACAATATAGAAAGATGCTTCACGCCGTAGCAAAAAGAATAACCACCCTCAAACCCGCAGTGGAGACTGCATTGTGTGAGCGAATGTGAAAGAGTCCGACCGTGTCAGGTGGGGTAGCCTGGGAACAGGACTCTCTATGCTCACGGTGGGTGTGCAAACAATCGTGAGCAACAGGAGGATGCGTCAGTTAGAACAGAACATGTTCTAAATCCTCACCTTAGACAGAGACTCCTGAACGGCATCTGAGGACACACAGCTCTGTGTGCCACAAGCTGTGCACATTCATGCTGGGACCTAGTGATACAACCCAAATGCCACCACAGGAGAAGATGGGACCTGCATAGTGTTCTGAGGACAGACACTGTGCAGGGGGAGGTGATGACAGTGTGCAGGGGGAGATAATAAAAGATATTGTACAGTCACTGCCCTCGGTAGAGGGAGGTGACGCAGACACTGCATAGGAGGAGGTGACACACTGTGCAGGGGGAGATGACACAGACACTGTGCATGAGGAGGTGACAGACACTGTGCAGGAGGAGGTGACAGACACTGTGCAGGAGGAGGTGACACAGACACTGTGCAGGAGGAGGTGACACAGACACTGTGCAGGAGGAGGTGACACAGACACTGTGCAGGAGGAGGTGACACAGACACTGTGCAGGAGGAGGTGACAGACACTGTGCAGGAGGAGGTGACAGACACTGTGCAGGAGGAGGTGACAGACACTGTGCAGGAGGAGGAGACACAGACACTGTGCAGGAGGAGGTGACACAGACACTGTGCAGGAGGAGGTGACAGACACTGTGCAGGAGAAGGAGACAGACACTGTGCAGGAGGAGGTGACACAGACACTGTGCAGGAGAAGGTGAAAAACACTGTGCAGGAGGAGGTGACACAGACACTGTGCAGGAGGAGGTGACAGGCACTGTGCAGGAGGAGGTGACACAGACACTGTGCAGGAGGAGGTGACAGACACTATGCAGGAGGAGGTGACAGACACTGCAGTGGAAGGTGACGCAGACACTGTGCAGGGGTCAGTCCCAACAGAAGACTTCATCAGAAAGGTGCCAATGCAGCTGCATTTTAACATGGGTTCGTCATATCTTAAGCACGAATGGTTAAAACAAAGGACTGTGCCAACACACCACAGCGTGGGCCCGGCCGGGGACAGACAAGCACACAACCAGCAAGAGACAAAGGACACAATTAGCATGGGATATCCATAAATAAGCATCTTTTGTGAAAATATCATGCAGTAAAAATGAGCCAGGTATAACTAGGGATTCATTACCAGGGTGTTCTGGAATAATTGAATAGTAAGAGGCGTGGGGGGAAGGGGGTGTTAGAGCTGAGGTCATGGTAATAAAATTGACAGTACTGTGAGAGTTAATAAAATCACAGAGAAAAGGTGGGGGTCAGACGAGCACTAACGGGAGCGGGGACCGTGGAAGAATCTCGACGCAGGGGATAAGATGAAGGGGGTAATGCGACCTGGGGCAGATAACATGGTAGCCATCAGGGCGAGATGACCCAACACAATAACAACTGGGGACAGTAATGAAGGAGCGAGGGAGGGAAGGCTGGGAGAGGTGGGACGAGGTGTGCATGGTTTTGAGTTATGACCCAGGATATCCATAGGGTCCGTGAGGCTCTGAAGTTGAACATCTAAAGAACGGACCCAGGTTCCAAGAAGTGTTGTCAAATGTTCTGAGCTAGGACATAGCTCAGTGTAGCTTTTAGGCTTCATGGGTCAATGGAAGAACATATGTGGGGCACCAGAAATCAGTTGCAGGAGAGCCATCAGGGTGACCTCAGAAGCTTCACGGCAGCGGAAGGCGGCAATGGGGAAGCGTGCGCTCCACTGTGGTGAAATGAATTCACAGTGCAGTCACGCACAGCCAGAACCCGCTCACAGTAACCACACGGCACACGGCTTCCTAGGTGTGGATGCAAGGGACGCACAGCACCCGTGAGCCTTTCTTGAGGAAATTACCAGAGAATGAAACCCAGCCAAGCAAAAAACAAATCAGAAATAGAGAGAAATGCCCAAAACACCGAACTCCACTGGTGACCACCAAATATAGCTGAGTATGAAATGAAGGCCAGCCATCTGCGGACTGCCATAACGGTACAGAATATGAATATTGCCAACTCCAAGAACACAACGTAGACAGCAAGATCTGTGGAGTGGGGGCTGGGCAGAGGAAGCACAGCAAGTGTCAGTCAGTTGTCACTTGTCACCAAGCTCCACGGCAGTGAGCCAGCCTCTTCACAAACATCACCACCTCTTCAGCTCTGCCTGGTTCTCTCCATCCCTTTCACTGTGTTAATGTCCCTTCAGGGACTTAATATGTCGTGTGGGAAACAGACGTCTGAAGTTCCAGGGCGTCTTCCTGTCACTTGTGATTGACAGTGTTGAAGCAGGTGGTGACAGCTGGGACCCCAAAGCTACACCACTTGGACGTCAGGGCGTGTTGTGTACCCTCCTCCTGCCTTGGTGTTCTCACCTGAAGAGCCACTCACAGTGCCTATCATGTGGGGCCTGAATTGGTAATGCCAGGGCACCAGGGATTTGGCCTGGTGAGGGATGGCCCATGGACAGGGTTAATCTTAATGTCATATGACACTGAGGCTTGCTTTAATCCTGGTAAAATCAAAGACATTTAAACTAAAAGTGCATGTTAAAGGAGAGTGGTTTGTCGTTGTTCTTGTTAGTTTTTCCCTTTGAGACGTGGCCTTGCTGTGTAACTCAGGTTAGCCTGGAACTCAGATCCCCTGCCTCCACATCCACAGCCCAGCACCGCAATGCCCAGGAATGTTCTTCTCAGAGAAGCCTTTCTATCTTTGCCTGCTCGTTAATGCAGTCGTCTTTCTACACTTGAACAAGAAAGAACTCGAATGGTGGTCACCACATGCAGCCTGGGCTGCTCTGGGTGGGGGACTGCAGATGACTTCCTATTTCCAGCATGTGTTTTCCAGAGCAGCTCACTTTCTTTGAGGATTTCGTATTTTCTGAAGGTCGCATGTTTATGAACACAATAAGGTCATTCACCAAGAAGAGGAAATGATCTTGGTCAGTTTATCAGTTTATATGAACACGGTCCTTTCTTGGCTCCTTTCAACAATGCAAGCTTGTCAGTGTTTCCAGTGTTTTCTGCTGAAAAGTCCACATTATTAACTTGCAGAGTTCTGTGTACATTAGAAAGAGTTACTGAGGCTGGAGGGATGGTTCAGTGTCCTGTTGCAGAGGATCTGAGTTCAGTTTCCACATTGGGCAACTCACAATCACCCTATAACTTCGGCTCCAGAGAATCCAGCACCCTCTTCTGGCCTCCTTGGGTACGCACACACCAGTGCGCGCGCGCACACACACAAACACACACACACACACACACACACAAACACATACATATAAATAAAAATAAGACATTTTTAAAAGGCACAGTTATTATTCACTTGTCATCTGTGCCGTCACACTTTGCCAGGCTGGTCTCATGTTCACACAAAGTTTTACTGTACAAGATACGTTTTCATTTTCATGCCGTCTAACTCTGCATTCTTCCTTCTGGTTTTTAGGTTTTCCCTCATACTTGAAAGACAATTTAACTTCAAACTTTCAATTTTTCCCTTGGCTGGAGCTGCAGCTTCAGTTTGGTGGTAGAGGGCTTGCTCAGTGTGGTCCGATCCCCAATACCACAAAAATCACTTTCACCCACATTGCTCACCCTAGGTTTACAGTAGTTGCGATGTGTGGAGATTGCCTCTGGTGAGGGATTAATAGGTTACAAGCTTTCCTCCCAAAGTGTCTGGCAAACCAATTATCTTAATGATAATTTTGTCACTAACAGTGATGTTACAGTGAACAGTAATTTCATAGCTAACTTGCCCCTGTCGTGTAGTCACTGAAATGTCCTGTGCTGTGTATGTTAGCTGTGTGACAGCTTTAACTGTCATCTTGACATGACCTACTACCATTCAATGAAAGACTGTTCCTATCAGGTTGGCCTTTCTGTGGGAGATTGTCTTAAGTTAATTAATGCAGGAAGACTCAGCCCAGTGTGGGCAGCACCATTCCCTACGCAGGACCCCTAAACTGTGTATGAGTGGAGAGAATGATCTCAACACAAGCGAGTATCATGCCTCGCTTCTCTCTGCTCTTGACTGTGGACATGATGACTAGCTGGAAGTTCATGCCTTGACTTCCCCACGATGATGAAATAAACCTCTTTCTCCTCAAGCTGCTTTCTGTTGGGTATCTTCTCACAGCAATGGAAATAAAACCAGAACATTAGGCTGAACTCTTGGCACAGCTTGACCCATTGAAATTGCCTTCCTAACCCACACTGGCTGTCTACTGAGGCACCAGCTCTGTACTGCTCCAATTGGTACACCTCCACAGGGTATTTAAATGTAGGAGAAATCCTCAAGCTTAACTCTTCTAAAAGCACATATATAATCCAAATATAGAGACCAGAGATAATGACCAACCCCCAACCCAAAGTGAGAGAAGGCCTGTTCATTTATTCATTAACAACCAACTCTCAACCAAGGTCAGAAGAGGGCTCTCCATTCAGTCAAGCTTTCTTTTATGTCATACAAACAATTGTACCATCCTTTATATGTTTTCTGTATTTTTTTTAGTTAGTCCACAAGTAGCCCAGAGGATACAATTAAAATTAACTTCTCAGGCTGGGGAGATGGCTTTGTGGGTAAAAGTGAGTATCAGAAGACCTGAGTTCAAGTCCCCAGCAGGTATGTTATAGCATGGCCATGTATGCCTGTAGCCACAGTGTGTGAGGCCAGGGACTGGCAGATCCTGAGATCTCACCCATCAGCCAGCCCAGGCAAAATGGAGAGCTTCAGTTCAGTGACAAACCCTAACCCCTAAAATGGAGAGGGAGAGAAGTTGGCTGACATCTTCTTTAACCTCTGCATGGACACTCATGGGCTCTGCACATGTACACACATGTGTGGACAGCAAATACACACCACCAGACACATACCCACACACACATACCTTCCAGACTCATACCTGACATCCACATATCCCCACTTCTACACCCCAAACGCACACCTCACACATGCATACTCCAAACCTACACCCTGCACGTTTATACCACCGCCCCAGCACCCCACATTCGTACCTCATACCTCCATACTCCCACATTCATACCTTACACCTATGCACCCCCACATTCACACTTTACACCCCCACACATATATCACACCTACACCTATACACCCTACGCCTATGCACCTACACCTACACGTCCTATACCACGCACCCTACACCCACGCACCCTACACCTATACCCCCTTACTTTCACACCTATACCAACACACCCTATACCAACACACCCTCACAGTCACACCCCACACCTACACATCCCCACAGCCACACCCTGTGCTCACACACAGAATGAGCTTGGTCACTGTCATTAGTACATCCTGAGAAGAGGTCCCTGGCAGTCTGAGGGATGTGGCCGGGAGCAAGACAAAGCTTCAGAGTAACACCGTGACAGAAGTGGCTTCTGTGGCTGTCAGCTTGCCTGTGCTCACGCTTCGGCTCTCACCTCTTGGCAAAAGGTCTTCTCCAGGTCATCTAAGGAGTAGTTCTTCCAGATATCCTCAGACGACGTGGCATCAGTCAGCCTCTTGGCAATTTTACCTGGTTGATTCTCCTTCGAGGGTTCTGTGGAGACAAGACCGTGGCGTATTATTCACATTGTAAAGGCCATGCCTGGGCCGTTCACTTCCGATTATCACCTACATGGTAAAAACTAAGATGACTGGACGGGCAAAGGACGATCACTGGATTCATTAGACTGAAACAGGCTGATGAGTGAGGAGAAAAAGGAAGGAAGTTAGCCTTCTGTGTGCTACTGTACGCCAGGATAGACCCTGAAATGTGGGCTAGCCTTCTGTGTTACTGTATGCCAGGTTAGACCCTGTCTGTCTGGAAGGAAACTAGGGCCATTCTGTGTGGCATGGACTTCACCAGAGACAAGTCAGGGAAAACATCACAGCCAGAAACCATTCTCTGCTAGGCAGGCTCCATGGAGAGAACAGTGGAACGAAGTCAAGCAGGGAAACTTTTATTCACATACAGGAGCAGGAAGCCGGCTCATGGCCACATCTGTGATCCCAGCACTCAGGAGGCTGACACAGGTGGGTTCTGAGTTGACGGCAGCCTGGGCAGGTGAGTGCGAGTAACCATAGGTCAGGGGTGGAGGGGGCAAAGAACTGAAACATATAGTAAATGTATAAAAATGTTCAAATCACTGATAATTTTAAAAATCTACTAACAACAGCAAGGATAAACTACTCATCGTGGTGAAGATTAAGAAGGATGAGAACAGGGAGGCTCAGGGATAAAGTTCACACAAAGGCCCTGAGTTCAAATTCCAAGCCAGGAATGGCTCTACACACCCATAACTCAGTGCTACAGGCTCGGAGAGACGGGCAGGTATCGGGGGCTGAAGTGGTGGGCCCCAGGTTTAGTGGGTGTTCCTGCGACCAAGACAGAGACATTAGAGGTAGATACCTGGATGTTTCTCAACTCACTCAGGAGAATATACCTGCATATGTGTGCGAATACTTGTATACCACACACACATATAACACATATACAGAGAAATATACACACATTAACGTGCATGCAATAACACAGAAACATACAAATACACACACACACACACACAGAGTGAGAGACAGACAGACAGACAGACAGACAGACATAAGACAATAGCAGGAAGCAGCCCTCACTTGGCACAGAAGTGACCCATGGGCAAACATTCTGACTCTGAGCTTTACTGCTCACCATCGTGGAACAGCAGACCACCCAGCGAAGGCACGCATGTGAGGACACTTTCTGCAGTGCCAGAGAGAATCAAATGCAACTCCCCCAGTGGTGTTCACAGGGAGCAGCCTCACAAGGCTATGCAATAGACTACAACTGTCAAAACAAAGACCTGGCCTGAAGAGATGGCTCAGCCACTAAAAGCACTTGATTTTGCAAAGGATCCAGGTTCAACTCCCAGCACCCGCATGGTAGCTTACAACTGTCCCTAAGTCCAGTTCCAAGGAATCTGATGCTCTCATCTGATCCCTTGGGCAGCACCAAAACATATGAGGTACACAATGCATATAGCAAGCACCAAAACACACATAATAAACGGTGAGAGAGAGAGAGAGAGAGAGAGAGAGAGAGAGAGAGAGAGAGAGACTCTTATCTGTGACACAAACATGACAGTCTCCTTACAATATATTCGTTCACGACTTAAAGGGCACTTAACATAATTTAATTTTCATTTTCTTATTTCGTATGTCTTGTCTACCCATCATCCACCTGCTAATGCATCACTAAGAAGTAACTTGGGAGGATCTGACCCAGCAGAGGTGGAGGGTGAGTCGATGTGTGACCCAGGGTCAGGGGTTGGGTGTTTTTTGGGTTTATGCATTTGGCTTTTGTTCAGGAAGCCTGTGAGCGTCTCACAGCAGAAGAAGATGAAGTGCGTCTCAAGTGTAGCCATCTTCTCTCTCAGCGTCGGATGTGAAGAGGCACAAATGGCTCCCCAGATTTATTTCCTAAAATGTCTGCAAATAAGCCACAGCCAAATGAGGCGCGCTCGCTTCAGCGACAGCTAACAGGCTGCCAGTCATCTGGAAGCCCACGTCTCATCTCCAAGGGAGGAAAAGGAAAAACAGACCCTTCCCCAGGTCCCTCTGAGCTACATTAGAGACTTAGAGACAGCCTTTCTAGCGGGGGCTCACAGCGTCTCAGAAAGACTGGGCTGGGCTCTGATCGGCCAAGGCGGCTCCGGGTTCCCGGCAGGCTCTCTGGTACTGCATCTGATTCTCTACTTTGAGATCCTGGAACTGACTGACACACACACACACACACACACACACACACACACACACACACACACACACACACACATCGCATCCTCTAGTTGCAGTCCTGAGGGCTGCAGAGGGTGATGAGGCCTATCTGGGCAGGCCTGCTCATGAGGTCTCATCTCCTGAGACATTCTGTCATCCCAGGACTCGTCATTCTGCTCTCTCTCCCTTCCCATGATTTTTTTTCCACAGAGTTTGGTTTTTTGTTGAGAGGGCTAGGGGTGGAATCCAAGTCCTTCCCATGCCAGGTAACATCTACACTACAACGCCAGAGATGTGTAAACATTAAAGGCTCCCCCAGGAACGGCAAACAGAAACTGTCCTCGCCCCCATGTGACCACCTCATAGGCCCAGATAGATGGTGCGCTTGACATGCAAAGTAGCTATGATGGCCAGTGCAGTCAAAATTAATAGAAACTGTTGTCCTATATTCAGAAAAATCAAAGGTAACAATTTCTGGAACTCAGTACAGAGGTAGGAACAGCACCTGGTCCAAGAACTGCTGTCTCATCAACATGTGAGCATGTTCTAGCAAATTCTATCCATCCCATCAGTCAAAATTCACAGTGGAGGGTCACAGCAGAGACAGTGCCAGTGCCAGGTGTGAAGAATCAAGTGGACCCAGGAAAACAACCCTTATTAAAGAAATAGGTTATTTTTAAAGAATCATGTAAAGCAGGCATGCACATGGGGGGTGGGGAGAAGAGTTCTAGAAGAAGCGGGAGGAGGGAGCATAAGGGAGGGGAATGGGGTGGACAGGATGGAAATGGGATGATGTCATTACACAGGTAAAGGCAGGTACAAGATAGAGTGAGGCCTGTCACTGGACGAGAAGGGAGGATGGGCGGCTGGGGAGGGGGTTAGTTTGAGGGAAGAGGAGAAGACTGGACGGAAGAGGGGAAGCTGTGGAGAGAACATGGAGGCTGACATTAAGATTCCACTCTGTGTATTTACAGGTTGTTATGAATGTTTTTAAGGAATGGATGTGTACAGGGCTTTGTATGTTTAGGTGGGCAATTATATCTTTCTTTTTTTTTCTTTCTTTTTCTTTCTTTTTTTTTTTTTTCCGGAGCTGGGGACCGAACCCAGGGCCTTGCGCTTGCTAGGCAAGCGCTCTACCACTAAGCTAAATCCCCAACCCTGGGCAATTATATCTTATCAATCAGATAAGAGGTTATTGTATTGTGTGTTCTTTCATGTATCAATTTAAGTGTAAGTGTGGCAGCTGGAGACACTAGGCCACCATGGAATTGGGATGTGTATTTTTCTGGCCAGGTATCTTGGGGCACTATGGTTCTAGATCAAGTGGGGGCAAAAGACAGCATTTTATTTTTTAAAGGAAGTGAAAATTATTTTAGAAAATAAATTTAGAAAATTTCAAAAATTCTTTGGAAAAAGAATTATGCGTTGTCATTCCTAATTACAAAAGTGAACATTTAAACCAGATGCAATCAGATAGGACATTGCTTCAGTTCTTAGATGCCTGAGAATGTCTTCCACAAGGACGACACCCTATCGTATAGAAACATGTCACTGGCAAGGCACTGGTAGGTGAGGATGTCACAGCAGAAGAACTAGAGGTAACGGAGTGGGGACTGCAGTATCTCAGGAGCTTTTGCCCAGTGGGAGTTCCCAAGCCTGTAACAGCCAGGATATTGGACACAAGGGGCAGACCGTGCTCAACAAACGTGCCACCCGGCTGTCACTCCGGGCTCTGCCTGCCCTGGTTACACAGCCTTGGACTACTGCTCTCCCTAGCAAAATGAGAGGCGGTGTGGTGTCTGCCATGAGATTGCAGTCGATGACGTCACACTCCTTATGGAGTCTCAAAAGGTATCAGTTGTCTATCAGTTAGGAAGAAACTTCTTCAGTAACCAGAGGCCAGAAAGAAGGGTCTCCAGCAACAACAGGAGTCTCGGGTACAAATTAGACAGGAAAAACCACACCCAGGACAAATCGCCATACTAATGGCTACTAACCTCGTGTAAGATTTGCTGAGAGGACAGACGTTAACTGTTGCCACCACATACCAAAAATGTCTGCGTGAGATCACGGATGTGTTGATTAACTTGACTGTGGTAATCACTCCACACCACATCAAAACATCATCAGTGTTAAGCATAGCTGTTGATTATTCTCCAATGAAGTTGATAGTTAGGTGTTCTGGAACTGAGGAAGGCAGCTGAGCCCTGTTCTCCTTCCTCTACTGCCTGATGGATCCTCTGAGGTGTGAGCATGCAGCCTGACACAGTGTGACCCCCTGGCCTAAAGGACTGCGCTCCCTGAAACTGACCAAAACCAAACCTTTCTCTCTTAAGTATGGTCAAGAATTTTGTTAAAGCATAAAGAAGAATAAAACATACACAAATCACTACGAACAGGAAGGTCAAACTGAAAGGAACACAGAGCGACTAAATACAACAGAGGAAAATATTAAAATAAAGATTATATTAAGTAAGAAGGAAGCGTGGGGGAGGGAGGAAAGAGGAAGAGGGGGAAGAAAGGAAGGAAGGATGGGAGGGGGGAAGGGAAGAAGGAAGAGGGCTTATGCAAAAGCACTGTTTTAGAGAGAAGACATTTGACAAAGGTCTAAGACGCATGTAATATGAGTAACTGGGAAGAAAATCGAGCAACGGAATAGAACAAATACTAAATACAGCAATCCAGGAAATTATCCTGCAATCCAGGAAATTATCCTGCAATAAAAACGACTCAAGCCTTACCACACGACAGACCCAGGACATCGATTTTCGGTGTCTGTGACTGGGTTTTAAATTTGTCTTGGTCTTCATTGTCTGTTGGACTGGATTTGGAATCACCTAGGAGACACACCTCTGGGCCTGTCTGTGAAGGAACCTCCAGAGGTGTGCCGGGAGGAGGAAAACCCATCCTAAATGTAGGTACCACCAACCTATGGACTGGACCCCCATACTGAATCAAAAGGAAAAGTCACCGAAGACTGGCATTAATTTTTCTCTGCTTCCTATCAGTGGATACAATGTGGCAGGTTGCCTGGTTTCTCTGATCTCGTGCCTCCCACCATGAAGGAATATACCCCCTCAAATCAGGACCAAAGTAAACCTTTCCTTTCCTAAGATGCTTCTTTTCCAGGATTTGGTGCTGAGGCCTGGGGCCGTTGCTGTGATAAACATGCCTTAGGAAACAGCTCGGGCAAACGTGTTAGCTTGGGACTCTCTTGAGATGCTCTAGAGCTGAGTGGAGCATAGGGCTCAGTGGGCCAGTCTAGCGAATGTTGGAAGAACAGAATGCGAGTACAAGTACAGACAGTGAAGCTTGTGCCCATAAAGATTCAGAGGGGATCATAGGCGGGCGGGCAGGCACGCTCGCGCGCACACACGCGTGCACACACGCAGCTGCTTCCTACCTACACCCTGAAAATATGAATGAGGCTGAATTCAAGAGTGATGGACTAATTGGTTTGACAGAGGAAATTTTAAGAGCACAGTGTTTGGGCTGTGACATTGTTACTGTTCCCTGCTCTCACCCCAGGTCACAGTAAGAGAGGACTTACAACTTAAAGAGGAGCAGAGAGTTGTGGGCAAAGCTTTGGGTGGGTGGGGGTGTGAAGAAAGCAGCTGTAGCTGATTAAGGAAATCAATTAAGGAGAGGCCTTCCACTCTGCACTGGGACTACGGGCTTTGTCAGCAGGCACTCACTCATCTGGGAGTCCAACTCGTGAATATGCAAATTCTTTGAAAGAAGAAACTGTTGTACTTTGAATAGGAATGCTCCCCCACCCACCCACACACACCCAGAACTCCTGTTTGAATCCTTGGCCCATAGGGAGTCGCACTATTAGGAGGTGTGGCTTTGTTGGAGTGTTTGTGGCCTGTTGGAAGAAATGTGTCACTATAGGGGCAGGCTTTGGGGGTCTCAGTATCTCAGTTCACTTCCTGCTGCTTGCAGATCCAGAAGTCTCAGCTGCCTCTCCATCATGATATCTGCCTGAAGGCTACCATGCTCCCCGCCATGATGATAATGGACTGAACCTCTGAAACTGTAAGCCAGCCCCAATTAAATGTTGTCCTTTGTAAGAATTGCTGTCATCGTGGTTTCTCTTCACAGCAATGGAACCCTAATTAAGACCAAGACTGAGCGTGGACTGCCCAGCTGAAGGAGTTCCCTGCCCCTAAACAACTGCCTGGGTAGTGTTGCTCCAGGCTCACCCCAAGGCACACAGCCCGCTGTGCTGTGGAGACTGGGTCAGACCGCACTGAGCTGACACAGAACTCAGCACTACTGTCAGCATGGTGCTGTTTGAAGATTTGCAAAATGCCAAGAAGTACAAAGTCAAGGAGGCTTGCACTGAAGTTCCAAAAATTATGAGACTGGACAGCATGTGGCAAAGTTGGGTTCGTGGACAGGAGATTCTGAGATGCCACTGTGAAAAGGATGCCTATGTCACAATGGAGATATCAGGACCGTGTTAGGTCTCTAGTGGAGTGCCACAGGCATGGGCTGGATCTGGCTCAAGAGAGGCTATGTGTGCTTGTGACGAGGTAGAGGTGCCCTTGCCACTGGAATCCAGGTAAAACCAGCACAAGACTCAGACGCTGGGCATGGAGCTGCAGGGCCCAGAGCTTGTGTTGCTGTGGCCATTCTCACTTGTTGCTTCTCCATTCTACCCTCTGGAATGGAAACACTTACTCTCTCTGTATTGGAAGTATGCCGCCTATTTATTCTAGAATTAAGGAGTCTTGAGTCTCAAAGGAAATTTTGGGCTTTTGATAGTCTTTTTGAAATGTTCAAATCCTATTTTATTTATTTTTATTTGGTTATTTTTATTCATTTATTTTGTATTAATGTGCATATGTGCGAGAGCATGTGAATGAGTGTGTGTGCATGTGTGCGTGTGTGCACGTGCATGCATGTGTGCATGTATGCATGTGTGCATGTGTGCACAAGTGCGTGAATGTGTGCTCATGTGTGCATGTGTGCACGCGTGCATGCATGTGTGCATGTGTGCATGCATGTGTGCATGCATTGTTTTTCTTCTGCCATGTGGTTCTCAGAGACTGACTTAGATCATCAAGCTTGTAGCATCTGTTTCATCAAACGATCTACATCTCAGTGGCCCTCAGTGGCCCGAGACTGGGCTTTTGAGCAGTGCTGGGGACATTAAAGATTAGGGGACGTCTGAGGTTGGGTTGAATGAATGATGGACTGTATTAAGCAATGGCCAGGCCCTTTGAGGCTAGTGTGGAATGCTATGATTTAACAGCAATGTTTGGGTGTGACAAGGTGTCTTAGGGTTTTATTGCTGTGACCAAGGCAACTCTTATAAAGGAAAACATTCAGTTGGGGCTGGATTCGGAGGGTCAGTCCATTATCATCAGGGTGGGAAGCATGGCAGTGTGCAGACAGACACTGTGCTAAAGGAGCAGAGACTTCTACATCTTAATCTTGGGCAGCAGAAGGAAACTGGGTGTCATGCTGGGCGTAGCTTGAGCATGTATTTGACCTTAATGCCTGCCTCCACAGTGACACACTTCCTCCAACAAGGCCACACCTCCTAATAGTGCCACTCTCCATAGGCCAAGTATTCAGACAGGAGTCTATGGGGGCCACTCCTATTCAAACCACCACACAGGTACATACTTAGAACTGCTAATCAACTTGACTAGATTCAAAGTCAACTAGCTTTAAAGTGCTTTACCATTCTTTAACTTTCAGTGTCCTGAGTCTGCACCCTTTGCTCAATGTGAGAGACTCACAGGGCTGCTGCTGAGAGGTCCCCGTCTCACAAGCTCAGCCCATGCTAGCTGAGCACAGATTCTGATTAACAGAGCTGTATACAGAAGCCCCAGGACAGACAGGGAAGAAAGATGAGGATCAAGGCCTCACCAGGGAAGGCATGGAAAGGGCCTCCAGGTGATCTAAGAACACAAACCAGTAAGACCAGAGCTTGGTGAATTAACAACTACATGAGAAGTGACACAAGGATCCCATAGAGAGCTGATGAGCCAGGCAGAAGCAGCAAAGGGAACGCTGGGCCTTGGCAAGAGCCATACTCTATGGAAGACACAGCACAGAAACTGGAGAGTACGCTCATGAGAGGACGCAGGGACGTGGACTGCAGAGATGGTTCAATATAGGAAACAAGTCATTGTATCCCTGATGCCCCAAACCTGGAAAATGAAAGACTTATTAAAAATATGTCAAACTACTACAAAAAAACACCTTTGAGGTATTAAATTTGCAAAAAGAAGAGTCTCCATGTTCTAGAAAATATCTGCAGAAGGCTCAATGGTAAAACATGTCCTGCTGTGCTACTGAAACTCAGCGTACAAAGTTCTACAAGCAGCGGGAGAAACCCAGCCATCACTAAGAGCAGGCCTTGGGTTCACAGACACAGGCTGGGGACCAGAGCGGGGCCTTTGGAAAGAGAAACATGTTACTCTGGGTTATTACATCCAGCCAAGGTGGAACCGTTGCTTCCTTGGGTTTGTGTGTAACTTCTATTCTGCTGAAATTCCCAAGGAAGTACATTCCTTGTTAAACAGCCTGTGAGCTGATCTTTACGAGAGCCCCCTCGCAGTCCCTCGCTGCTCTCCGATGCATGGGAAGGTGCCAGGGTGAGGCTAACAGTGCTTCTTTCTGGGTGGTGGCATCGGTTTTATGGCTTACTTCAGCCTTTGGCTTGTCTGCCAGTGCCCGGTGGGGCTTCGGGAGATGAAAAGAGATGACAAACCCACGCTCAGTGGTGCTTGGCACCTGAGTCCAAAAAGCAGAGTCCTGGAACCAGCTCCAGCAATCTGGGCTAGCAGAACCAGCCAGAGCCTGAGAACAGTGGTGTTTTGCCTTGAGGGCACTTGTTAAGCAGCATTAAAGCAAGACCAGACAATAAGGACAGATTATAATCCACAGTGGGTAACCCCAGGTCGGGGGACAGAGGAAAAAATCCAAGTGACCTGAGTGTCCAGCTATGTGACTCAAACATTCTTCCCAAACAAGTGAGCCACAGTTCTGTTCAGAACCACTAGAAGTCGGACAGCTCCGGACACCTCCTTACTGCGGCTGAGAAAGACTCTAGGGAGGTGGGGAATCTTCCCCTTTGAGGACAGCATGCATGCATGGATGCTGGTTTTCCACATCTAATCCAGCTGCAAGTTCCTCTACTCAGTTCTCTCCCATTGGTTTCCTCCCCACTACAGAAAAGGCTTCACCTTCCGAACTCTCGGATGTTCAGAAGCAGTAGGAAAAAAAGGACAAATGACACCCAGAGGACCTTATTTATATAAGGACAGTCTGTGAGTTTGAGGGACATCCCAGGTTCCAGTCCTGTGCTGACTCTGTATGCATTTCCTTGGAGGAGCTCACTGTTCTCAGATATACATGCTCTGTGTGAATCCACATGCCTGTGTGTGTATTTGCGTGCGTGCCTGTGTGTGGGCGCACGCGTGTGCGTGCGAGCGCGTGAGCACAGTTGCCCACAGAAGCCAGAAGAGGGTGTTGGATCCTCTGGAGCTGGAGTTAAAGGGCGATGTGAGGCCCCGGACATGCATTCTGGGGATAGAATTTGGCTTCTCTGTAAGATCAGTGTTTGCCTTTAACCACTGCCCACCTCCAGCCCCATCCTTTCCTTCAGCCCTTGAATTTTTCTTATAAATTATGGTATCATGGGTCTCTCTGTAAAGAATATATTTTCCATATTGGGATATAATTCCTTAGGGAAGACCCACAAGGGGAAAAAAAAAGACAGTAAAGCCCTTAGCGACATGCTTGGGAAGGTAAAGCCCTGAGCGAGCCATGCTTGGGGAGTCCTTACCTGGATTGGACAGTAGGTGTTTAAAGTTCGTCTCATTTTTAACACTGAGATTCTTCAGGAAGGCATTGTAGTCTACCGCAGTGGTGCTGTTGATGTTGTACTGTTTGGAGAACCTGAAACACAGATGTTCACTGAACTCAGGCAGAGCCGAGGAAGTCCGGACAGACCCCTGCTATGACAAGCTCTGCCTTACATGGGCCAGCATGGATCCTAACGCCTTCCTAGCTGTAGCTACTTTGAACACGCCCATGGCAAATACTGCTGTTGGGATTCTTAAATGCAGACAGCTGGGGCTGGGGACATGGCTCAGTCAGTAAAGCACTTGCTGTGCGAGGGCAAGGACCAGAGTTCCATCCACAGAACCTACACGAAATAGGGCAGCCTGAGCATTTGTCTAGAATCCCAATCCCAGTGATGGGGAGGCGGAAGCAGGTAGACTCCAGTCATGGGCCAGCCAGTTTATCCCCCTTGGGGATGCCAGGCCAGTGAGAGGCCCTGTCTAAAACGAACAAACAAACAAACAAACAAACACATCAAAACAACAAATTGTCTCAAAACAAAAACAAAATGAAAAACAGATAAATTAAAGGTAGGCAGCCCCTGTGTCTCCAGATGCACGCATGTACATATACACATACAGACACAAAGACAGAACGCTATCAGCTTGCAGAGAGACACACAGAGAGAGGGACTGAACATCCAGGCCCCTTCTTGAGAATTCCCCAGACACAGATCCTACAGTTATCTTCCCTTCTGTGGTTGAAAAGGGAAGGACAGCAGATCCTAGGGCCCAAGAGGCCCCCTCCTCACCAGACAGCAGGAGCCATGACACCTTCCTGTAAGAAGTACAGAGACAGGGATCTGGGTAGTGAGCCAGTGAGAGTCACATTTCTGTCACCAGGGACTCCAGGGTGTGGAGGGTGGGGGATGGTAAGCAGGTGATTCTTATAACTGACAGAAGCCTATCGCCACAGGAGACTGAAACCTCAGCCCACAGAAGCACACGGTCTCCAAACAGCAAATGGCAGAGGGGGCCCAGCTGTTCTGGAAGCATTTGTCACGTATGATAAGACTTATTTTTCCTGTTTATTCTGAGACAGGGTCTTGCTATGTAACCGAGGCTGGCCTGGAATTTGCTATGCTCTAGCCTTGGTCTCCAGGTGCTGGAGTCATAGGCTTGAGACTACCACAGGCAGCTTAGAACAAGAACACACACACACATATAACACCTCCCTGTCTCTAGAGCACGCCGAGATAAACGGGATGCTTGGGTTTGTAATGTGTTTCCTATTATTCAGATCTGTGTGTGAGAAACACTTTTCTAGATGATTTCTGGGTTACTACATTTCTAAAGGAATTCACAGTTTTTAAATGTTTGGTTATGTTCTCCCCATATGTGTTGGTTTCTATAATTATCTAATTTCATGCTTTCTCAAAATTTAGTAATTAATACTTAAAGTATTTGTTATTTTCCTGGTTTCCAGATTGCACAGGGAGCGCCATGGCTTGCTTCCGCCTAGATGAAGCTTCCTATTGTCCTAATAGGAAAACTTATTCAGAGACATGATGGCTGCCAGGTGTTAACTCAGAGACTCCCTAAACAGCCTGTTTTCCTCTTAGCCCTGATCCTGTGAAAATGACCCAGAAGCTAGAGACCTGGGAGGTAGTGTCTACCAGTGTCTGCGTAAGTCCTGTGAGGCTGCCCGCCAGTGTGCTGCTCAAGCAAGGCAGGGAGCTTGGTGAAGGCTCGCCCAGCACTGAAGACTCCATGCAATGGCAGAATCTCAGCAGCCAGGGTCTGCTCCGGGAGGACCCAGGCTTGGGCTAAGGACCTGGAGTCCTACGCTCACGGACCTGCTGTATGCACATGGGGAACAGATGGAAGCCCATGTAGTAAGCCATGGGAGAAAACACCTTAAAGGGAAGCCTGGCCCTAAACAGAAAGGCAGGGCCTCAAAAGGCTTTTCGCAGGGCTTCGGAGATAGCTCAGGAGGTACAACATTTGCTATGCCAGACAGAAACATGACTGTGACCCCAGAGCCCACAGTCACAGAGCTAGGAGGGCACAGGGGAGTCTTTGGGGCTTACTGGCCAGCCAGTCTACCCTAGTCAGCGAGCCTCACTGGCCAGCCAGTCTACCCTAGTCAGCGAGCCTCACTGGCCAGCCAGTCTACCCTAGTCAGCGAGCCTCACTGGCCAGCCAGTCTACCCTAGTCAGCGAGCCTCACTGGCCAGCCAGTCTACCCTAGTCAGCGAGCCTCACTGGCCAGCCAGTCTACCCTAGTCAGCGAGCCTCACTGGCCAGCCAGTCTACCCTAGTCAGCGAGCCTCACTGGCCAGCCAGTCTACCCTAGTCAGAGCCTCACTGGCCAGCCAGTCTACCCTAGTCAGCTTAGCCCACTGGCCAGCCAGTCCACCCAGTCAGCCCTCACTGGCCAGTCAGTCTACCCTAGTCAGCGAGCCTCACTGGCCAGCCAGTCTACCCTAGTCAGCGAGCCTCACTGGCCAGCCAGTCTACCCTAGTCAGCGAGCCTCACTGGCCAGCCAGTCTACCCTAGTCAGAGAGCCTCACTGGCCAGCCAGTCTACCCTAGTCAGCGAGCCTCACTGGCCAGCCAGTCTACCCTAGTCAGCGAGCCTCACTGGCCAGCCAGTCTACCCTAGTCAGTGAGCCTAATCAGGTCTCATTGAGAAGTCCTGCCTCAGAAAACAAGGTAGTCAGTTCCCGAGGAATGAACACAGCTGACCTCTGCGTGACTCTACATGCATGTGTACACACAGGCAGGCATACACATGTAAACACACACACCCTCACAGAAATAAATATTTCTAAAGGTTTTCACGGAAAGAGCTTAGATGAACCTATTCTTAAGACACTATCCCAGATAATCCAACTGTAGGCAGCGAGGCCGGGGTGGGTCACAGCCTGAAGAAAGCAGCAGAAAGTAGAGCTCAGCACGGTAACCTGGAAAAACAGCTTCCAGGCAACCCTCGCACAGGCTGGCCTTCTACGGTTTGCTTGATTACAGGGCTGCTCATAAATGACTTCACATAGATTCAGATACTTCAGTTTAGAGAGAGGTGAGAGTGGGAGGCACTGATCCCGGGAGGGAAAAATCAGTGCACAGGATGCAGGGCAGTGCTGAGCAACCTGGTGGTGAGTTCATCTCTGGCCTTGGGTTGAGGTGCACTGCAGGCAAATGGCAAATTTCTAGAAATTTAACAGTGTAACATCACAGCTGTGACTCTGTCCACTGAGATGAACACCTGACACATGCAAGCATAACACGTGCATGCTACACACATTACATCATGTCTTCATCCCATGCTGTGGGCTGGGCTTCTCGGTGTCTATCCCATTTCCTACATGTGTGTGTGTGTGCATGTATGTGTGTGCATGTGTGTACGCATGCATGCCGATGTGTCTGTGTGTTTGTGTGCGTGTGTGTATCTGCACAAACATGCTGGTGAATATGCGTGGGTATGCGCGTCTGTATGGAGACCAGAGGACAACCTCCTCAGCTACTGCTCCTCAGGTGCTATCCACCCGTTTCTGTTGTTTTGTTTTGCCGACTATAACAGCCTCTCACAGGCCTGGAACTCGGCAAGGAGGCACGCTGGCTGGCAGGTGAACCCCAGAGATCCACCGTTTCAACCACTCGATCTCTGGGGTTACAAGCCCATGCCACCGCACCTCTGTTTTCCTTTTCTTTAATGTGGTTACTGGGGATCAAACTCAGGCCCCCTTGCTCACAGTGCCAGCACCCTGCAGTCTGAGCTATTTCCCCCGATCCCTTGACACCTTCTTCTTTAAGAGAAAATGGAGTCCTGGTGATATGTTAGTGTTCGGGGACCCAGAATGCCAAGCACAGCCTTGCCTTCAGAGCCTGGACATTCTTACCACACCAAACACCCAGTGCAGATCTTAAACAGAAGGAAGATGCTAGACTAAAATCCTGAAAAGGCACTGTACACTCTACTCCAAACTGCAAAGGGCAGACTCAACACCAAAGCAGCCCCAGGCGACAGCGTCCTCTGGGACTCCCACAAGGAAAACACTAAAAGCCCCGCCAGAAATCCGCTCCTTTGAGCCTCTGTGTGCATCTCCGAGAACCAATTCTATTTCGGGACGTTGTTCAGGGCTGTGGTGAGAAAGCAGCATTGTTTTTGAGGCTTGAAAGGAATCTCGAATAAAAATTTGTGGAGTTCTTTATTATTCAATACTTAAGAGATGGGGAAACAGACAGTAACTTTTTTTATAGATTTACTAGGTTGGAGACTGCAGTGCCAAACACGAGGTTTATTGTCAAATAAAAACCCGCTTTGTTTCTGACGGCCTGTTTTAGAAGAGGTCTGCCTCCGCTCTGTAATTGCACGCACAAAATTATTTAATTTGTTTTGTTTGGATCTTATTCTGGACACTTTCCCAGCCAGAAAGGATATAAAAATTAAAACATCTATTATGCCTTTTATATTCTGAGGTAGGTTATAAAGAGGAAGGAAGAAGAACACATATTCAAGAGTGGGAAGGATCCATTTTTTAAGTGTCTGGTTGTGAGCTCCATCCGAGTTAATGTCGCACACCTTCTGTGCTTCCTTGCTCCGGGCAAGGTCCCTCTACCGCCTGCAGCCCTGATCTTGTCTACAGCAGATGTCCCCTCAGAGCAGCAGCCTTTAACTCCAGAGCCTTTAGCTTAACTCTTAACCTCTGCAGAAACGGTCAAGGCTTGGTGCCTTGGGAGCAGGCTGAAGGGTCGAGACGTCCCTGAGCCACTAGGACATGAGCCAAAGTCCACCAATTACATGACACCGAGCTGCCTATCTACATATGTACACACGTGAGTATGTCAGTAGTGTGTATTAGGTTTTTCCCTATTAATTTATAAGCATACCGAGAGACCAGCAAGAATAAGTTAACAAGGGGACAGACAGCATACTCTGTGTGGCAGAAGGTACTCAGAATACATGAACTGCTTATTTCAGGACTCTCACTGAGCAGTTCTGAACCAGTGCATTGTGGGTAACTGATACCCCAGGAAGCAGAGGTAAGGCCCAGGGAGCAGTGGCTGTGCTCAGAGAAGAGGTTGGGAAAGGACAGGAAGAGGGCATCCTGTCAGCCGGGCACTTCATAAAGAAACACCATGGGGTCCTCTTCCAATGCTTCTCACGCAAAACTCACACAGATCAGGAGCCAAGCATCTGGCCACCCTTGAGTGCCGTGCTGCAGCCTGAGTCAGGAGCAGGTGGTGGCATCCCGCAAGTGTCGGGAAGCAGATAAATACTATGTGTTGACCCCTATCCTCTGTCACAACCCGCTGCCCCCAGGAACAACGACCTCTAAGGAGAAGAATACTTAAACCGTTACGCAAAGAGGCAGACCCCAAGGCGGGAGCCAACAGGTGTGTGAACTTCAACACTGGCCCCTTCTCCTCTTTGCCACAGGCCTGGGGTCAAACTCACTGTGAATTGGGAACACACAGGATGGGGGCACTTGGCAGGAGAGGATGACCGCAGGCCGGGGAGCAGTCAGTAAGCTACACATACCTACAAGCCGGATGGTAGAGCTCACCACACCCCCCTCAGGGACTATGAAGGGCTAGGTCTCGATTTTGAGAATTCACAGTCTCAGGAATGTGGGAGTGAAGATGAGGGGAGAGCTATGGAGGGAGGGAGGGGCCCAGCAACCTGCCACTGTCATCTGATCCTGGCACTGGCAGAAGGGTCACCACACCCTCCCCGGCCTTGCTACTCACGTCTCATAATCCTCATCCTTCATCTTCAGGCAGAATGTCTCCAGAACCCGCCTTAGCTCCTGGGGCTGCACCGTGCCGGTGTTGTTGACATCGATGAGCTGGAAGACTTTCCTGATAGTCCTCATGTTTCGGAAGATCTGCATAACGAACGAACGGGAAGGGGATTTGGAAAAGTCAAGAGGCCTGATGGTAAAAAACTCAAACGGCAACAAAACATGGAGGAGGTTTTTTTTTTTTTTTACTACTTCTTGTAAAATAAAATGTTTTCAAAGATTCACTGCAGTGCACACTGCACAATGACATCTTTGGAGAAAAAAAAGAACATTTTGCATATATTGAGAGTTTGCAAGGCAATTGTCTCAGTAAACGGTCTTAGCAAGTTTGTAAAAAAATCTCTTTTTAATGTAAAGCAGTAAGTCTCATACACAATTCATCCCCTTTTAGGGCCGTATGAAAAACTCTTTTCTGCTAATTGATGCTGAAAAACTAGTCCTGGCATAGCTGGACTTGTGTGATTTTTGCTTTTCATGGCCATATGCGAACTATTTTTACTGCGAGCTGGAAAATCTGACGGTCTATTTCAACCTCTCATTTTTTTTTTTTTTTTTTTTAAAGATACCACAGAAAAGTTTTGCAACGATCTCCGAATTGGGCAAATTGAGAGTCGCCGCGTGAGATGTTTGGCAGGGTCCCCTGGGAAGGATGCAAGGGCAGGGAGCTGGGTCGCTGTGCTGATTAGACTTCTATGGGTTCATCTGAGCCCTCAGAGCCCCGCCAGCAAGGGGGACCCCAGCATATCTGCATCTTCAGATATAGTAACTGAGGTCCAAGCAGGACTGACTCAACAGCTCACAGCTAGACAACACGACACCATCCTCAGCTCTGGCCTGTCCTTTCACGACAGTCCCCTGAAGGAAGGCTAGACACACAAACACAGTGTCACTGGAAGAAAACATCAACTGGGAGTAAGAGTCAGAGACGGGGAGGGCAGAGGCACGGGCCTTCGAAGGAACATAAACGATTCTGGCTAGTGTGGTCTGGGAGGCTTCCTGTAGGAGGTGGCACTGAGCTAGCAGGAGTGACTGACTACAGAGGGCACTGCCAGGAAAGAGAGAGAAACAAGAGAGAAGCCTGGGTCCTAGAGGAGCTGATTCCACAGTCAGAGGAACGGATCCAGCTGCGCCCAGCCTGGGTTCTAAGGAACTTTAGCAGGACTCAGAGTGGGGAGAACCACTAGGCAGCAAGGGGTTCCCTTTCCTCAAGGCTTTCTCCACAGGCCCCTAGGCCATCCTAGGCTGAGGGAGTCTGGCCTAACCATAAGACAGCCTCTCCAGGTCTCTTTAGTTTTGGCTGGAGGAGTCAGGATCTAGGTAGGGTGATGGTCTCCTAGAGCTGCTCCCAGTCCTTGCCTCTGCCTCACCCTGGTCACTTGTCCCTCCACCTACTGCTCTACCCCTCCTGCTGCAGGTGCCAGGGCCACATGAGTCCCCGTGCCTATGCCAACCATCCTTCTGACACCTGAGCTCCCTTCCAGAGGCCACAGTTCCTACTCAAGCTTTGTGCTGTGTTAGTACCGACGGCCACTGACCCTGCAAGGTCAAGGTGCTGTGTCCTCTGCTTCCTCGCTCACCCACCCAATGCCCAAGGCCCACCAGCCTCCGCCCCCTAGGTCCCCTGCTTACAGGGACCTCTCCTCTGTGCTCACTCTGCTTCTTCCTCTTCTCCTCAGCACCCCTCGAATGTGTCATTCCCCTTCTCCTACCTCCTCGACCATGAGGGACTCCAGCTCATAGCCTATTCCAAAGTAAGTGTATGTGTGTGTGTGTGTGTGTGTGTGTATGTGTGTGTGTGTGTGTATGTCTGTCTGTGTGTATGTGTGTGTATGTGTGTATGTGTATGTATGTCTGTGTATGTATGTATATGTATGTCTCTGTGTATGTGTGTATGTGTGTGTATGTCTGTATGTATGTGTATGTGTGTGTATGTCTGTATGTGTGTGTATATGTGTGTGTATGTCTGTGTGTATGTGTGTGTATGTGTGGGGGTTTGTGCTTAAATGTAGGTGCCCACAAACCCAAGAAGTATCAGATCCCCTAAATCTGGTAGGGGCAGTTGTGAGCCACCTGATATGGATGTTGGGAATCAACCTCCCTTCCTCACAAGAGTACTAGTGCATACTCTTACTGGTGAGCCAGCTCTTCCACCACAGAGGGATGGGCGCATAGATGGTGCATCTCCTGGTCCAACTGGAGAGAAACGTGCCAGTGAGTACGTTCTGTTCCCTCAACCTCGACCCCTCATTCCACCAGCACTGGGCACTGCATTCTGAGTCTTCTCTACTATTGTAGTGCATACACACACACACACACACACACACACACACACCACACACACAAGCATGCACACACGCACATGTACCACACACACACAAACACACACAACACACACACACACACACAACATACACACATATTAGGGTGGGAGGAATACATACTCATACATGAACATATATATGCACACATGTCAACAATATTCATACACCTACTTCACCTTTATCATTTTTGTTGTCAGTGCTGGGGACGGAGCCCAGGATAGTGCATACACAAGGTAGGTGTCCCCATTGCGTCTCTCCCAAGCCCATCCCCATCTTCTTCACTTCCCCCAGTCCTGAACTCCTGCCCCACCTTGTCAAGCTGGCTGTTTGCTTTATGGAGAGCACAGCTGAGTCCAGATAAGAACATCCAGCTGTGTGTCACATGCCAGTGACCCCTCAGAACATCCAGCTGTGTGTCATGCGCCAGTGACCCCTCAGAACATACAGCTGCCTGTGTGTCACATACCAGTGACCCCTCAGATTTCCCAGACTGGAACCACTCTTCCTCCATCCTCCCACCCCAAGAAAGGCAGATCCATGCCTTTTCTCTGGTACTCAGTCAATTCCAGTCCATCTGGACAGTCCCTCACAGGTCCCCGCTCTTCTACAAGACTCCTTAGAAGGTCACAGGACCTGTGTTGTCCCCTCAGAATGCATTAGCTGCCCTGAAGGAGACTCTCCCTGCTGGCTCTGGTCTAAGTGCCATTGGCTGGAATGTTCACGCTCAGGAACTGTTTACTGGAATAAGTGACTGGATCCTTCCACTGCCTGAGAAAAAAAGTCATATTCAAGGGAAGCCTTGTGGCCCAGCTGCACAAGGTCTTCTCCAACTGACCAGGGCTCTGAGGGCTCTGGCCCAGCTAAAAGGTGTAACCCTGGCATTTGCTTGGTGTTGATATGATGACAACCATCACAGGATCACTGGCTGACGGGTGCAAAGCCACGTACTGAGGACAGCCCACCGTTTTCTAATAGCCAGATCATACGCCTCTGATCCTATCCCAGACGGTACTGGAAAACAGACTAGCCAGCACATCCCTGGGTCTAAAAATGGAACCTTAGACATTCACAGCAATTGCTCCCAGGGTCAAGAGAAACTGCAGCGCCCTCTCTGCTGCTAAGTCCTTGTCCACTTCTTCTGGGAACGCGGAGGAGGACTGGAGCAGCACTCCGCTTTACAGTCCCATGGCAACCCATATGGGTCCTCTGCGTGGAGAGCCGTGAGCCACAAACCTGGCACAGAGCTCGCGCCCACCAGAGGTACCTCTCCAAGTTCCTTATCACTTGTCAGACGGAAGTTTGGCAGCAGCCACAGAAGGGAGCTGCAGATGGCGAGATGTAGCAGAGGCATCAGAGTGAGGGTCCTGGTGAACAGGACCGGTCGGCATGGGGTGGGAGAGAACAGAAAGGGAATGAAAAAGTAAATGACCAAGGCTACTCACCCTTCCCTGTCCCCACTGTCAATCAACCCTCACCTGCCATTGTGAGAGACTTGGAATTCCCATGCATCCGGTACTGGAAGACTACAAGACCCTGGATGAGCCCAGCCTCTCTCTCCTCCTTCCTCTATCCCAGCTGTGAGCACAGCCTTAGCCTTGCTTACAGTAGCAAGCCAGTACACACCACCTCTCCAGTTCTGGTGTTTTGTGCTGGCCCCCCACCCCCTTCATGTGGACCTCAGTCACACTGTGCCTGCTCAGCGGGGAAGCCAGAGCACAACTTGAGCCTGTTTTGACCACTCCCCTTGTTCCTCTATTTTCCCACTGTCAGCCTGCACCCTAGGTTTACTTCTTGTATGGAAGGAACATGGTCCTGCTCTACTGTGATGCCCTTGGAACTCAGAACTTCCTGGGCTGGACACGCTGTAGCTGTTGCCTAGAAAACCCTTCCCTTGCCCTCTGCTCTCCAATGAGGCAGGGTTTGCTTTGCTGTGGCTATGGGAAAATATTCTGACCAAAAGCTACTTAAGGAGGAAAGGGTTTATTTCCGTTTCTATCTCGGGGTCCCAGTCCATCATTGAGGGAAGTTAGGGCAGGAACTGAGGCAGGACCACAGAGGAAAAATGCTTACTGGCTTGCTCTCTGCCGCGTGCTCAGTTGCCTAGGGATGGTGCCACCCACAGAGGGCTGCGTCTTCCCATGTCAGTATCAGCTAAGACTATCGCTCACAGACATAGCCACCAGCCAATCTGATTCAGACAATTCCTTGATTGGGGTTTCTTCTTTCTAAGTGGTTCTAGGTTGTACCAAGTTAACTATTAAAAACTAGCAAGGGATTTTAGAAAAAGGAATCAAACTTAAACAAAAATAAGTTAAGGGAAAAAAACTAACAAGGGCAGTCTGGTACCTTCTCTCCAGCTTTCCTAATCACCCTTCCAGTTTGTCACTGTCCCCTGATACCTGACTCTGCTCTCTTCTAGCCCTTCAGAAGCCCCTGGCATCCCTTGGAGGAGGAGTGGGTACAAATTACAAAAGGGGGGAGGGTGCTTATAATTCTAACTGCCCTGTCCAAACCCAGCACAATTCTCAGAAAGGAAAGTGTGGACCTCATATCTGCCCAAGAGCTCACCTTCCTCAGGCCTTACCGCTCTGCCGGCCTCCCTCCCTAATGGAAACCTAAGTTGCATGTAGGTATGTGAACCACTGCCCACCACCCAGTTTTACACACCCGCAGGCTAAAATTGGCTTCAGGAGTTTTAAATGGTTGGGGGTGGGGGAGCATCAAAAGAAGAATCTTATCACATGTCATGTGAAGTAACGTGAATTTAAAATTTCACTGTCCACAAATAGATGTGAAGGACTCAGCCACGCCCATTCATTTGCATACTGTTGGGGCTGCTTTCCCCCACCAGGACCCAGGCAGCAGGCTGGAAAGATCCTGGGGACACAAAGACCAGGTGTGCTCTACCGTATCTACCTCTGTGCAAAATAAGACGACTGGGCACTCCGCTCTCCTTCCTGCACCTCTCTTGCAGACAGCTGAAGAGTGAAGCCATTTCAGGGAAGATGCATGTACAAGTACAGAGGATTTAGGCAGATGGCTGAAAGCCAAGTATGGTGGCACTCCAGTGTCTGAGGGAGTGCAGTGCCACAAGTCTGAGGTCAGCCTGGGGTATGTACTGTCTAAAAAAACAAGGGGAAAAAAAACCAGACAAATGGAAGACCAAAGCAGTAATATGTTTGCCCCTGTGGGGTTCACACCTGTAATCACAGCACTTGGGAGTACAGCCAGGAGGACTAGGAGTTCAAGGGCTACAGAGAAAGACCCAAACATCACTAGTTACAGCTGGAAGTTAAGAGTGCAGAAGGCAGACATCAACCTGCGAGGCTGTGCCCGGATGCTGTCCCCCGGTGTTCCCTTTTCATCATTTACTGTCTCATCCCCTGGGAACAGACCCCAGCTCCACCTCAGCTCCCCGAGGCCTCTGTGAGGCAGCAATCAGTGGGCCTCCAGTTTGTGCTGACCACTAGCTTTTTTTTTTAAGCAAAGGAACAGAATTTAAAGTGCCGTGTCCTGTAAGGCATTTGGATGACTTTTAAGAGGTCAGTGGAGTTGTGGTGGGAACTGCTGACCAGGGTGAAAGGCTCAGGACAGGGTGCTAAGTGACCAAGTAGCATAACCAGGAAGTGACCAGTAAGGTACTGCTCAACCCCACCCCAACCCCAACGCAGCAGAAGCCTAGAGGAGGAGGAAGGTGGAGTGAATGAATGATGGCTGGTGTGTGAGTTACTTGTCTCGTTGCCGTGATAAAATGTCTGGCAAACAACGTAAGGAAGGAAATGCTTATTCTGATCCACAGTGCAAGGTGACAGGAGCATGAGGCAGCTGGTCACACTGTACCTCTGGGAAGCAGGGGGGCAGGGGGCAGGCGTGAACGTTCATGATTGGCTGTCTCCTTTCCATCCAGTTCAGGCCCCCAGCTCATGGGATGATGCTGCCCACACGGTCAAGGTAGGTCTCCCTGCCTCACTAATCTAATCCGGATAGTAGCTCATAAGGAGGCAGGCCCGAAGGGCATTCCCCAGGCGATACGAGATCTTAGAAAGCTCACAAGCAATAGTAACCACTAGACATAGTTGCGGGGATGGATGGTGGCTGTGTAGACAGATAGGCAAATGGTTGAGGGATAATGGCTAGCTGACTGGCAGGACAGGTAAACAATGGCTGGGCGTTAGGGAGGTACATCTTGGGTAGGTGGATGAATTGGTGGATGCTGGCTGGCTGGCCGGCTAGACAGATGAATTACAGATGGATGACAGACTAGGATATGTGGGATAGGCGGATAGGTGGCCAACTGGCTGGATGGACAGATGTATGAATAGTGGATAAATATGTAGGTATATTAATAGAGGAAGCCATTGGTGAATCCATAGGGAACTGTGACTATATGTATGTATTACATATGGACATGTAGGCATATGAGTGAATAGATGGTTAGATTAATGAACTGTGGCTAGATTAAAAGATAATGGCTGTTTAGCTAGCTGTTGGACATGATGGATGGGTGGAGGATGAATGAATATATGGGTAGGTGGATGGAGAGATGACTGGTAGGTCGGATGATGGATAATGGCTGACTGTATGCATGTATGTATGTGTGCATATGTATGTATGTATTTATGTGTATGTACATATGTATGTATGCATGTATGTACGTATTATGGCTAAGGTAGGGAGATAGGTGAACAGACGGATTTGTGGGTAGATTAATGGATAGTGGCAAGCTGCATGACTGGCTGGCTGGTGGATGGCTGATGGGTGGGTGGGTGGACAGACTGACAGACGACGGCTGGCTGGCCAGATGAATGGCTGATGAATGGAGGATGGATGGATATACAGGCAAGTGGATACACTGGTGGGTAATGGTTGGCTGGCCAGCTGACTGGACAGATGAATGGATGGGTGGGTGGATGGATGGATGGATGGATGGATGGGTGGGTAGGTGGGTGGATGGGTGGATGGATGGGTGGGTAGGTGGGTGGATGGGTGGGTGGGTGAATGATGGGCAGGTGGATGAGACAGGCATAAGGAATAATCTGGGTGACCTAAGGGGCCTTTACAGGTGTGTGGCACAGGCGTCTCATTTCCATTAGACTTGGGGACCTATCTGCTCAGCGTCATCCTGCTAGAGGGACTGAGGGAAGGACTGGCAAAGGAGCCCAGTAATGCTCCCTGATGCTCCATGTCTCCCTGATGGGTTGAGCAGACACCAGGAAAGGTGGCAATCTGTGCTCTGCTTGTCCTCTGGGGCTGCTGGTCAGATGAGGGTACCAAGCATTGGGGACATACAGGGTGAACCACCAGGCATGGGAGCTAAGGAGGCCAGAGGGTAAGTTAGGCACCCGCACTGTTTTGAGGCTACCTGGGCGCGGTCCTCAGACCTTACTTCCCAGAAAAGTCATGATCCCTCCTGGATCACAGATGGCAAGACCTGAGGACACTAGGAACACATATGAGAGTCAGGACAGGCAGAAGCCAACCCAGGAGGGCAACCTGAACTGCTATGTGACAGAGACCTCTAACCCTAGGGCCTGCGCTGGCCTGGCTTTTCATCTACATGTGATCCTGCCAAAGGCATCTCTCAGTGACAAAAAGGGAGCTAGCTCTGTGTGGGCCTGCAGAGCAGCATGAGGAGGAAATCCAACTGCTTCCTATTTGTCCCCCACTGAGCTCAGACAGCTCCATAAACTGCCTGCAGTGGATGCGTTATTACTCGTTATTGCTCTGTGGGGCTTTGTTCCAAATGCTTGTACACAGTGTGAGCTCTGGGAAGAAAAGCCGCAAGCCCAAATAAATACGGCCACCCAGACTTGTGTGTGTGTGTGTGTGTGTGTGTGTGTGAGAGAGAGAGAGAGAGAGAGAGAGAGAGAGAGAGAGAGAGAGAGAGAGGAGAAGAGAGAGAGAGAGAACACACGGGTATGGAGAGGCCAGAGAATAAGAAACACCTCAGGAATCACTTCTCGGGGGCCATTCATCTTGGATTTTGAGAAGGGCTCTGTCACTGGCCTGGGGCTAGCAGGCCAATGAGCCTGAAGGATCCACCCATCTCTGCTTGGCCAGGACTGCGTTTACAAGCACACGCCATCAAACCCAGCTGTAAGCACCCAGACTTTAAGGGGCAGAGAACAGAAAATCTCCTCCCTGGAGCCTAGACCCGGTCTACCAGCCTGGCTCTGAGGAGGCTGTTCTAGAGCAAACCTGCAGACCCGCTGAGTCCTTCCCAGCTCTCAGACCTGCTGGCCAACAGGCCCCTCTGCTGGAGTCATTTCTTCCTGCCCAGCTCTGACAGAAGGGGGTCAAGAACTGTGTACAAAGAAGCACAGGCACACACACGCACGCACGCATGCACATGCACACACATGCACGTGCACACATGCGCACATGCACGTGCAGACGCACACGTGAGGGGCAGCCTGCAGCCTGAGCCCCACAGCAAGGAGCTGCTACTACCCCAATCTTGGCTCCCTGCAGTGTTCAAGAGAGCTCTCAGCAGCCCACTGCTGTCTGTCTGCCACCTTTCTGTCACCACCACCAAACTCGTTTCAAATTGAACAAGTGAACATTTTGAAATGAGACCCCCCCAAAAAAAGGATTCCTTTTACAATAAACACATCAATGCTCATTTTCCTTATTATTCTACTTTTGGCTATTTTGTATAAAATCTTTAATTAAAGTTTTTCTTTGAAATTGTCATTATCAACCCAGAAGAAAGGAAGGGGGAGAAAAGAACAACACAGCTGTGCAGATATGAAGCACTCACTACTCGGGGCTAAATGAACTGGAACGGAGTAGGCGCTTGACGGTTATGTTCTGAGTTTTGGCTCCACGTTCTCAGCGACGCAGTCTGACTTGTCACTTTATATCGATTCCATCTGTTTACACTCTGAGGAGTATTGGCTTCCCACCGTGAACATTTCCTATTTACCAGCTGGTAGAGATGAGCCAAACCAGATAGGAAAAAATTAGACTGCATTCAGAGCCTCATAAACACAGGCTCAACTCAGGGACGTGCGGGGGAGTGGCGGCCAGGCATCGCTCACCTCTAACAAAGCCCTCTCTCCCTGCCTGTCTGCCTGAGTCCCTGGGCTCTGCTCACTCTGGCGCTCACCCCCGTGGGCCCACGATGCTGCGTTTCTTTATTGAGCATATGCATACCCTGCTTCTACCAAAGCTGAACACGCTTACATAAAAAGACATCTGAACGGGATCCGCAGAAATGGAGAAGAGAGGGCAGACAAAAAGAGAAACGCAAATCAGAGAAACCCAGAATTCGCAGTTCCTGAGATGGAACAAAGACCAGGTTCTTGGTGTCCCCCACAGGGACGTAAGGAGGGAGGCTGGAGGCTGGGTACTCTGCAGCCACACACAAAACCTGCACTTCATTTCCATTGTTAAGGCCATCACCCAAGACTATAGTTTAGAAGACTCAGGACAAGAAGCCCACACCTGTCTACCAAGGGACTCCAGGTGCCAGGTCTCCTGAAACAATCCCAGGCGCCCCCCACGCCCTGGTCTCAGTCCCCTCCTCTCTCTCTCTCTCTCTCTCTCTCTTCTCTCTTTCTTTTAAAATGGTTGTTGCTGCTGTTTTTGGTGGTGGTGATGATGATAAGACAGTTTCACTATGAAACCCTTGGCAGGCTTGTAAGTTGCAAAATAGAACTGATCTTGAATTTACAGTAATCCCCCTGCCTCTGCCTTCTGAGCCCTGGGATTAGAGGCAAGCACCATCACAGCTGGCTTTCCTTTCTCACCATGCCTACATTTAGCGTAGTTTCTCTACCCAGGCAGAGTACCCCAGCTCACTCAGGACACAGCTTCACAGCAGGGGAGACTAGCCCGCCGCCATGCTGGCATCCACTCTTGGCTGCATGTCATTGGAAAAGGTCCTGCTCAGAAGCAAGCAAGCACACCCAAGGGGGCTCTCAGGAAACGTTTTCTGATGGGGCCAGCACTGGGTGCTGCCAAGAATTGATCCAGTCTAACCTCCTGAATAGGAGAAGGTCAGAATCCTGTCTAAAACAGACAAGGACAAGCCCTATCGCCTCCCCCAGCATGCCCTAGCGGTTCCTCTGCCTGCCAGCTCCTGAGCAGCACATAGAAAGCAAGAATGATGCCCAGGCGATGTCTGGGTCTCTACAGTGAGGCTTGTCTCTCTACAGAGATGTTGGGTCTCTGCAGTGATGTTGGTCTCTGCAGTGATGTTGGGTCTCTGCAGTGATGTTGGTCTCTGCAGTGATGCCGGTCTCTGCAGTGATGTTGGTCACTGCAGTGATGCCTGGGTCTCTGCAGTGATGTTGGGCCTCTACAGTGATGCCTGGGTCTTTGCAGTGATGTTGGTCTCTGCAGTGATGTTGGTCACTGCAGTAATGTTGGTCTCTGCAGTGATGTTGGTCTCTGCAGTGATGTTGGTCTCTGCAGTGATGTTGGTCTCTGCAGTGATGTTGGTCTCTGCAAGGATGTTGGGTCTCTGCAGTGATGTTGGTCTCTGCAGTGATGTTGGTCTCTGCAGTGATGCCTGGGTCTCTGCAGTGATGTTGGTCTCTGCAGTTATGTTGGTCTCTGCAGTGATATTGGGTCTCTGCAGTGATGTTGGGTCTCTGCAGTGATGCCTGGGTCTTTGCAGTTATGTTGGTCTCTGCAGTGATGTTGGCCTCTGCAGTGATATTGTTCTCTGCAGTGATGTTGGTCTCTGCAGTGATGTTGGTCTCTGCAGTGATGTTGGTCTCTGCAATGATGTTGGGTCTCTGCAGTGATATTGGTCTCTGCAGTGATATTGGTCTCTGCAGTGATGTTGGGTCTCTGCAGTGATGTTGGTCTCTGCAGTGATGTTGGTCTCTGCAGTGATGTTGGATCTCTGCAGTGATGTTGGTCTCTGCAGTGATGTTGGGTCTCTGCAGTGATGTTGGGTCTCTGCAGTGATGTTGGTCTCTGCAGTGATGCCTGAGTCTCTGCAGTGATGCCTGGGTCTCTGCAGTGATGCCTGGGTCTCTGCAGTGATGTTGGTCTCTGCAGTGATGTTGGTCTCTGCAGTGATGTTGGTCTCTGCAATGATGTTGGGTCTCTGCAGTGATGTTGGTCTCTGCAGTGATGCCTGGGTCTCTGCAGTGATGTTGGTCTCTGCAGTGATATTGGTCTCTGCAGTGATGTTGTGTCTCTGCAGTGATGCCTGGGTCTCTGCAGTGATGCCTGGGTCTCTGCAGTGATGTTGGTCTCTGCAGTGATGTTGGTCTCTGCAGTGATGTTGGTCTCTGCAGTGATGTTGGTCTCTGCAGTGATATTGGTCTCTACAGTGATGTTGGGCCTCTACAGTGATGCCTGGGTCTCTGCAGTGATGTTGGGTCTCTGCAGTGATGTTGGGTCTCTGCAGTGATGTTGGGCCTCTACAGTGATGCCTGGGCCTCTGCAGTGATGTTGGTCTCTGCAGTGATGTTGGTCTCTGCAGTGATGCCTGGGCCTCTGCAGTGATGTTGGTCTCTGCAGTGATGTTGTAACTCTGCAGTGATGTTGGTCTCTGCAGTGATGTTGGGTCTCTGCAGTGATGTTGGGTCTCTGCAATGATGTTGGTCTCTGCAGTGATGTTGTAACTCTGCAGTGATGTTGGATCTCTGCAGAGATGCCCGGGTCCCTGTAGCAGCTCCTGGGCTGCACTTTGCCAATATCTTTATGAATTCATGAGGCTCAGACAAGTCTGATAAAGAAAGAAGATATGGCAGACTCGGGACTGAGCCATGGACTGGGTACCAAGTGGATGTAGAGAGTGAAGGGCAGGAAAGGCGGAATGGAGCCCTGAGTCTAGCACAGGGAGCTGGGTGGACAAGATGGAGAGCACAGAGGTGCAGAGCTCAGCTTGTGCAAGTTCACTCAGGGCACACTGAGCTGGGAATGCCTTCATCGTCTCCCTTCGCCATGGATAACATTTCAAGTCTCCAAACCACTCTCTGCCTTCCTACCTTCTTCCTGTTTGCTCACACGGAGGAGCCGGTGGTAAGCACAAGTCCCTGGAGTCTTACTCTTCTTCAGGTCATGCTCCCCCGACACCCACTGTGCTCTAAGGCACCCAATGGTCATGGTCTTTCCCCTCTGACAAACCCACAAAGCCTACTATCCTTGTCCATCAACTTTGGCTTCCGCATAACACCAGACACTGCTTTATTTAAAATGAAATCTTCTTCAAGCTGATGAGGTGACCAGCAAAAAAACCAGAATACCTCTCATCAAGGACAATTGTCTTTGCAAAGGACACTACAGAAAACCACAACCAGGGCTGGAGAGATGGCTCAGTGGTTAAGAGCTCTGTTCTTCCAGAGGTCCTGAGTTCAAATCCCAGCAACCACGTGGTGGCTCACAACCATCTGTAATGAAATCTGATGCCTTCTTCTGGTGTATCTGAAGTCAGCTACAGTATACATATATACAACAAACAAACAAACAAACAAACAAATAAATAAATAAATAAAAATCTTTTTAAAAAAACGAAAAAAAAAACAAAAAACAAAAACAAAACAGAAAACCACAACCAATCAGAATGCAGAGCTGTAGAGCACAGTTCTAACTGACTTACCCACAGAGCAGCTCCTGTACCCACGGCCCAGGGGCATCATGGAAGAGGGGCGGAAGGACTGTAAGAGCCAGAGAACTGGAGAGTTTGCTGTGAGACTGTCTGCTTGGAATGTCAGAAGCTACACCTATAAAGCTACACCAACATGAGTGCCTAGACACGAGCTGAACAAAGACAACGACTCCACTAAACATGCCCATGTAGACAGGGAAAGCTCACAAGGCCTCAGCCCCAGACAAGGAAGCACGGGTAACCAAGGAAGGAAGGCTGAGAGCAGGAGAACTAGTCTTCCTTGGGGAGAAGCTCACCAACTGGTTATCCATGGCAAATGGTCAGCCCTGAGAACAAGTAACATTTACAGATTGAGCAAGCTGCACTTATGCATTTGGAGAGCTAAGTGTGTGTGTGTGTGTGTGTGTGTGTGTGTGTGTGTGTGTGTGTGTGTGTGTGTGAGAGAGAGAGAGACAATGATTAGTGAAAAAAGAGGCCATGAATTTGAAAGAGAGCCAGGAGTATATGGGAGGGTTTAGGGGGAGGACATGGAAGGGATGTAGTTATATTATAATCTCAAAAACAGAAAAACAGACCACCATCTCTATCTGAGCTGTTCTTTCATTGACTTCATATATCTGGGGGACAAGGATCGAGTCACAGTGTCACATCACCTGTCTCTGCCTGGTCCCCATACACCAGAACACACCGAGCCAATACAAAGAGTCATGAGAAAATGTGGCCGATGGTTTCAAAGGCCTCCGCGTAGGCATCCCAATTCCATTTGATCCCCTGTGAGGCTCCCCATAACACTACACACAGCCACATGCATGCCTTCACACCTTTCCCTGCAGGGCCATCCCCTCACCAGACCTTCAACACAGCCCCACATTAGGGCTTCCATCTGACCTTCAACTTCTTTTCCCCTAGTCTTGATTTTGAAGCAGACCTGTCCCATCTGCCTGAGATCTCAGGCTGCCTCAGAACAGCCACGGTTTTATCTTCTCTCTACCCAACTATGTCTCCACTATGCCCCAAAGCAGTCTCCTACGCCACCTTGTCCCAAAAGGCTACCCATGTTTGAACTGACTCCATCTGCCTTTCTCACCAGTTGTCCCTAACCACGCCCAGCAACTCCAGCTGCCCTCCATAACCGTAGCATCTAGTCAGCATTTGCTGGGCATGTGTCAGATGCCGGGTGCAGAGGCATCTGACGCAGTGAAGGAGCCACAGCCACAAGACAAACGTCCATTCACAAACAAACACTCATCAGAAGACCGAGTGTTGAAGACACGTACTCAGCATCTCTGGGAAACGCTCACGAGGAGATGGAGAGACGGCTCAATGGTTAAGAGTACTGGCTGCTCTTCCAGAGAACCAGGGTGATTCCCAGCACCCCCATGGCAGCTCATAACTGTTAGAAACTCCAGTTACAAAGGATCCTCTGACCTCCTTGGCATGCATGTGGCATACAGATACTTATGAAGGCATAACACTTATACGCACTAAATAAAAATAAAACTTTTAAGAGGAAAGAAGTGGGCTGAACAGAGCTCTTCTGACTATGTGTAATGATTTGAGTAAGAATGCCCCCCATAGGTTCATATTGTAGTGAGAATTTTGGGTTCTTTAAAACATACATACATACATACATACAGAGAGAGAGAGAGAGAGAGAGAGAGAGAGAGAATATGTGGTATCATTTCAGTCCCAGGTGTGGGGTGTGGGGCTGCTTCAGACTGTCCACAGCGGCTGACTGATTAGCCTCCTGCTCTGGCAGTGCCTTGGTTCTGCCAGCTGTAGATAGTTTCGACTATGTGACATTTGGAATTTTGAGGACTCTTCAGAGGGTATATAAATGCTAGGTCTTTGAGGTGGGTTGTTGGTTGGTTGTTGTTGCCTGTTGTTGGCTGAGGTTTGTTAAGTAGTTGTGTACAAAGAAGAAACAAGAATAAATTAGATATCCTGACAGCAAAGATCAAACTTGCACCAAGGAATCTGATGGCCCTAATTGACAGGAAGTAGTCTGACGATAGCACCACCCCTTTCTGATCCCAGACTTTATCCAGTGTTAGGGACTTGAAAGGGTGAAGGAGAAAGGATGGAAAAGGAAGAAAGAACAAAGTAGTAAATGCTGGCTACATCACGTGTTTCAGCTCTTAGTCATCAGGGAGTGGAACTCTAATTAGAAGGACTAGGAGGTGTGGCCTTGTTAAAGGAAGGGGCGGGGCTTTGAAGTTTCAAAAACCCACGTCAGGCCCAGGTTCTTGCTGCCTCTTTCAGCGCATGGATCAGGGTGTAGCTGCCAGACACTGCTCCAGTGCTGTGCTCCCTTCTAACTCTGTAAGCAAGCCCCCAATTAGATGCTTTCTTTCTTTTATTAGAGTGGTCTTGGTCAGGATGTCTCCTCACAGCACTAGAACAGTGACTAAGACACCATACTTCTCAGTCTCAGAGTCAATGATCAAGCAGGAGGAAGGCAGAACAGCCCAGTGTGGGGTTTGGAAGTCTCCAGGAAGAAAATTGTCCCGGGGCTAAAGAGAAAAGACAAGGCTTTCCCAGCTAGGTGTATTCAGAATGACTTAGGACTACCATGTGCTCTCCCTGGGCAGGAGAAGCCATGGGCATCCTCACCTGCAGCTGGATGAGAGCAGGTCCATGGCTCCCACAGTAACTCTGGCTCTCATGCAGCAGCATACAGTGATAAAGAGTAAGTGGAGGGGCAGGGCAGGCAAGACAGGCTAGAATGATGCTTCTCCTCTGGACACCTGTGAGGCTGGCACCCAGGAGGGGTAACCATCAGCACTGGACCCACTCTCTGCCCCTCCCCCCTCCGTGGCTTCAAACCACATATGTTGTCTCTCCACTTCTCACTGGTGTACCTGCCACATGCGGATGTTCCCTAATTTTCTAGCCATCTCTCTGAGCCCAGCACATGACCAGCTCTTTTATCTTTATTCTCTCACAGAAGCACAATCTAATGGCACCATTTCCTAGCTTCCCAGGTGAGCCACAGTCCCGGGAAAGACCCGTTTGCTCTGGGCCACTCAACACTGGGGTCCGGATGCCCCACTCCGGCAGCCTGGTTCCCAACTCTGTACAAACGTTTGACTCTCCCCACAAACTTCTGTTTGTGCTATTGGTTGGCCATATGTAGGATACGGAGCTTAAAAGTCAAAAAGATAAACTTCGCCTGAAATAACTATAAATTCCAATTGAGTCCTTGATACGATTTCCTCATGAAGCTTCAGTAAATTAATAATAGATCAACCAAAAATAGCTTCTGGGCTTGAAGTACTTTTGGTGCGAGTTTCCGATAGAGTGGCAAGTGGTTGTTTTGTGGTGTGAGTTAAGCATGGCAGCTCTTCATTTAGCTGCACGGAGGCACGTGGAGGAAGCTGTGACATTATTAATCACTATACTCGGTTATGATTGATGGGCTTTTCTGCGGGGAGGAAGAAGCGCCTCAGATACAATCTGTCCCAACAGCTCTGCGATATGCTAATATTTTCTTCAGATGAAAGCGGTGATGTGTTCAAATCCCTGCTGTAGCCGGTGATTCATACTGAGAGCTCCAGAGGGGCCAAAGAAGCAGGAGTGGGAGGATGGGCCAGGGGAAGCAGGGGCTAGAAGCCTGTGGCTTGAGCAAATGACCTTGCTTTCAGCTTGGCAAGGTGTGTGTGTGTGTGTGTGTGTGTGTGTGTGTGTGTGTGTGTGTGTGTGTGCGTGTGTGTTTATGCACAGGGGCTAGCATGCATGCAGGCACGTGAACATACCTATGGAGGCCAAAAGTCAATCTCAGGTAGCCTTCCTCAAGACCCAACCATATTTTTTAGACAGAATCTCTTACTATGTCCTGGAGCACACAAATAGGTTAGGCAGATTGGCCAGTAAGCTGCAGAGACAAACCTTCACCTGCCCAGCCCTGGGATTACATGCATGTGTTACAATTGGCTGTTTTACATGGATGCTAGGGACTGAACTCAGGTCCTTGTGTTTGCAAGGCAATCTCACTTCTCCAGATGAGCCATCTCCCCTGGCCTGACTCTAGCTTTGTAAATGCCTTTTTAAAGGAAATCTCACCTGTCTAGGAAGAATGACCTACCCCTGACTCTTGCGTCTTCTCCACTGGGGTAGCAGAAAACAAATAGGCAGCTCTCTTGAATGATTCACCAATTACGTCTGAAATGATGCAGGCTGCATCCTACAATTCTGAGGCACCGGGGTAATCCTATCAAAGCTGTATGGGATCACTCAGTGTCCAACAGACATGCTAGTCACAGCTGACTGGGTCGACCAGATGTTCCAGAATCACAAATACCCAGGCCCTGGAATCCTTTCTACTTTTGAGAGTTTCTTTAACTTGGAAAGCCACACAGTGTGAACAGCCCGGGCCTTTGGCTGTTTTTCCTTTTATGCCTCCTTAACTGTATGACATATGCTTGAATTCCAGTCTTCAGTTAAGAACTGGTTTTGTGTGTGGCAGGTTGAGAAAGGTCTGGATTTCTGCCTGTTCTTACTGTGTGCCTGGGCAAGGCAGAACCCTTGAGGCTGCTCAGCTCTCCTCTATACTCAGCAATTAGTGCTTCCCACCCGGGGGTAGGCTGAGGTTTTCTTCGCATCTTAGCCTCATCTTCCATCCCTACCGAACCTCATGCTGGGGTCCACAAATGACAAAACAGGGCAAAGACTGACATCATCACTGGTCTGACCACGCACTGGCATTTCCCTTTGATCCTTCTTTGTCCTACTGGAGTCCTGACTTCAAAATTATCGACTAAGTCTGAGGCCTTGGACTTATCTAGCACCCCAGGATGGAGCTGGGACCTGCAAGACAGACAAGGGCAAGGGAATAGGTAACTCGGCTGGGAAGGAGTGGAAAAGGGCCACGTGCCAGAGAAAACACGGGGGGAAGTGACGCTCCACAGACAGACAGGCGGTCTCATGGGCAGGGCAGCTTTGGTTACCACTGTGGTGGAGGCAACAGAGGCTGCTCTCAGATGAAGAGTGACCCTGGCTGGCTGTGGACTTGACCAGGTCTATGTCTGCCGAATGCAAAATCAGCCACAGCACGTTTGCTGAGAGACCCGGAAAGCAGGGTAGCTCAGTGTAGTGATAAGGAGGCTGGAGTTGGGGCTCCTTCTCTACCCAAAGCTGTGTTCCCATGACTGGGATGCTCACCCCTTCCTCAGTTTCCCCCAGGGATGAGAGCGGTGCTGCTTTGTAAGAATCTCTGGAGACAGGTTCAACAGAATGAAGCTCCTAGAAGATCCCAGTGAATGCTCAGTCTCTCACTCCTACTGTGACTAGAGCGAGCAAAAGTCACACACTGCTAAGTGTCTAAACAAAAACCAACCACCAGGGGCCCTCCCAACCCACCCCCTCTCCTCCTCCTCAACAAGCTTGCCACTCTCTTTTGCTGTGGTTTTCCTGGGTGGCCACCTGGTGCACAGGAGGGAGCCTGTCACCACATGAGAGGGCACACAGGGCTGGCTTAGGCTACTGGTGGTGCTTATCTGACCTCCAAATTCAGAAGTATGTTTGTGTATTCTTGGCTCTGATTCAACTACAGCCATGGGTGCCTGTAGTTAAATGAGGGTGCTTTCCTTCCTAACCACCTCTCTCTGAAGCCTGGAAGGAAGGCACAGAGGGAGCTGAAAAGGGACTTATGGGTCGGCGGCTGGGTCTGCTCAGTGTGGTGGCCCTGCATAGTGAAAGAGATGTTTTGTGTGGTTTTCTGGGCTCTGTCTCTCCTCACAAAGAAGCTGTAGCTGGCAGCTCACCTCCAAGCTGCCTGGCTTCCTCTTGGGTGGCACTCCCTCCAAGGTGAACACTGTTGCCTCAGTGACACAAGATTAAACCTAGTAAGAAGGCCTTGCCTGAGGCCACCTGGCTGGAAGATGGCAGTGCCCGAAGAGAGGAACCGGTCCATGATGGTGTCTAAGGTCAGTTTTGCTTGGCACAGTTGGGTTGTAGAGAGACCTGGAATGGTGACATCTACTGGTGATAACTCCTGGAATGGAGTACTCGTCTGGCCTTTCACCCCCATAGCCCCGTCCAAACCCTAACAGCGTTGACTCACTCATTCACAGGTGGCTTCCATGCGGAGGAATCAGACTGAAAAAGGCCTTAGGCCAAAAGCTGGAGAGTGAGGATCCCCACTTTCAGATGTGACCACAGGGTTCAGGGTGGGGAACTTCGCTGTTGATAATTTACAACCCATGTCCACAAACTGTGGACTCTTGGCAACACCTCCTATCTACCCAAAAGCTGCTGGCTTTCCAAGGAGCATTTTGTGATAAATACAATGTAGACAGAGATGAGAACCAAAACAGTTACTCCTCGTACCAAGTGCTTCTATAGAATAAGCCACGGGCTGGCTACACAGGGGTCCAGGCCAGGGCTCCAACTCAGAACAACTCATATGACTCGGGTTTGGGGACACACAGTGCTCTGAAAGGATCAGCTACAGGATTCTTCTGCTGTGGATAGGACAAGCCAGGGAGCTGGAAGCAAACATTTTGTGGCCCTCTGGTTATTTTTGAGTTTGAAATGTATGGACGTCTCAGAAGAGTTCAGAAAAGAAAGAAAATGTGTCCAATTTCAAACCAACATATTGAATTGAGTAAATTAAGCCACGATTCTCAAACTGCTCATGGAACTGACAGGCTCTGATGCATTTTAAAAAGGCGTCTCAGCTCCAAGCCTGGTATGGGTACCCCCACCCCCACCCCGCCATGCTGAGACCTAACCGAGTGGCGGAGTGGCTCTACCTCCTCCGTATGGCTCACACGGCCCACAGGGAGGCTTCCTCACTGGAAGACCCTGTGCTTGGTGCTGCCTGGTTATTTTCTCCACGCTGCTGCTTACTGCTCGGGAAAAGTTGTGTCCTCATCCTGACAAGAAACTCATGACTGACACAGAAACAGGACAGGCAGCCTGCTGACACACGTCCCGAGTTAACGCAAGAGACAAGATCACTGTCAAGAGCCGCGGCGTGGCAGGCCCACGTGACTAAGAGCCCTCAGTAGGGTCAGCAGCCTGGGCTGGTAACCAGTATGGAGTAAAGCATTTTTTAAGTTCCTCTTACCTTTTCAGTGAGCTGGATTTCTTTGAGTGTTTGTCCGTTATCTACCTCATTTTCATTTACCCTTGAAAATAAAATAAAAATAATTTTTGTTAACATTTCTCCCCGGAACAGATGTTGACACTGGACTTGTATAATGCTTTGTCACAGGCTTTCTGAGTGACTTCTCCAGAAGCACGAGCATCCCTGGCCCTCTGTTTCCTCATCAGTAAATGGAAGTACAGGATCTACCGTCCTCAAGGGGTGTGGGGACTTGATGGACACCAGACCTCACTTCAGCTAAGCCCACAGCACTGTTCCAGGCCTGGGCTCACCAGCTCTCAGCCTGTTTTCTATTGCCCTCGATCTGACTATAGTAGACTCCAGGTCCTATCTGACCCCAGGAGCCTCTTGGTAAAGGACTTCCGGGTCACCGTGTCATACATGTCTCCATCTGCTCTTCCTCTCAGCTCTCCTCGGGTTTGCTACCCAGCCTCAGAGCTTTCTTTCAGACTGACTGGTAGAGACGAGTGCTGAGCAGAGACAGAAGAGGCAGAGCCCGGGCCCCTCTCCTTCATGCCGGTACTCCATCACCTCCCACACAGTCAGTCAAGGCTGGGGTGGTGAGCGGGACACCACCCCACCTAGTGAGAGCCACGGATGGATAAAACAAGAGCATGGAGTGGTCGTGTGCCGGGGTGAGGATAATGGAGAATGGTGGAAAGCAGGAGGCCAGAAAATGGGTAATCTTTGGGGTGAAGGTAATAGGAGGCCTCTGCTCAGATGTCATGTGAATACAGATCCTTGAGCTGAAGGACAACACAGCTTCCTGGCCACACACAGGGGACCCCAGGCAGCTCCCGGGGCAGGAGCTCAGCCCTCAGGAGTCAGCATTAAGCAGCTGGAGCTGGATGAGTGGGTCAGAGACACGCAGGGCAAGTTTAGAGGCAGTGGGGTATTGTGGGCCATAAACGGGAATATGGACTTTAACTGAGGGGCAGGTGAGGTCCTTGGAGCATCTCACGCCACTTTTTCTGTGTAGGAGGAAGCCAGTGCGGAGAGCTGTTCAGTTTGGTGCCCACGTTAAAGGTAGGATGGGTCAGCAAACCAACTTTGTGTTAACGCAAGCTTCCTAATACTGCTTTAGTGATATACTCAGCCAATGAAAAATACTGTTCCTAGGATGTACTTAAGAGTAAAAATCGACAAGGAGTGTAGAATAGCACAACTTTTAGAATCTTTTCTCTTTTTCCCTTTCTGTGTGTCTATACCTACATTTTTCTCCAACTGGAACTGGTCAACCTTTGTCCTTTATGCAAAATGTTACAATAATTAAGTCTTATGATACACATTTCCTGTAGCCAGCAGTTACTCTAACTCTCTTTAGGGAGAGGAATTCCATCTTTTCTCCTCACAGCTTTCTCCTCCTACTGAAGCTATCTTCCTTTTTGAAGGCCATTGCGAGGCTTTATCCGGTCTGCAGCCTCCCCGCTTTACCGCGCGCTGACACTGTGTTGCATAACGCATGATGTGCATGGGAGTTTGGGGCTGGCAATCTGCTTTGTGGTCTGTATTTTTACCACTTGTTCTAGATTTCCTTCTCCTTTCTTATTTCTAGGTGAAATATTTTAAAAAAATCATTTCCTTTTTCCCTGTCTGGAAGTCGAACATTTGCGTCTGTGATTTTTTTTAAGTGGCCTAGCAATCACAGTGTACAGATCTAAGACTTCAGTGTGCACAGTTAAAGCCCCCAGATTCTTGCTCACAAGATTCCAATGCAGTCCGTCCACTCTGTCTCTGGCCTGGTATGTGAACTCCAAACCTTTTATTAAAGGCACAGAAACGCTGGGACCATTTGCACAGCCAATCGCGTTCTAGACGTTCATTGTTTTCTGTGCCATCCCTGAAACCTCAGGCCTTTCGAGCCTGATCATCTTTCTTTGGCCTCTTCTATAGTGCTGAGCCAGCATCTCAAATTGGCTGCCCATCTTCTCAAATGAAATTTAAAGTATTTTTATTTGGCCCCCAGTCTTCATTTTGTAACATGTTTCCCACTCCCTTTTTCTCTCGAGACTGGATGGATGTTACTGAGAACCTGAGCTTCACCTCCTCTTCTCCTTCCTCCACCCTGAGCACTGGCTCTACCTGCCCTGCCCAGACTGAACTGGCCTCGGAAGCATCCGAGTTCAAGAGATGGTCGCATACCAGGCTTTCTTCCATGCAGACCCTTTCCTTTCCTGAAGAATCTGCACTGTTGCCTCTCTGCAGCGAAGAGCCCGTCTCCCCTGTCAGCCCTACATCTCTCAGCTGACAGCCTTTGTTCTTCGGGTCTTCTGCGGTGAGGCTACCTGACTGGCACCAGCTCCGCATCCATCTGCCCTTTGAATCTGTGCTCTGCTAGTGCTGCCTGCCTTATCCATTTGAATCCTGGTTGCCTGTGTGGGGAAGCAACTCCACACCACCACACACCTGTTCTCTGATAGGGAACTCAGCTTTAACATAAGGATCATAGTCCAGAAACTTCTTCAGAACTCTGTGGTTAGTCTTCAAAGGGAGAGCTCAGAATGTTTCTTAAACATCACCAAGATCAGGATGGTGTTAGATGTGGAAGGCTATTACAATGCATCCAATCAGCACAGTGCCAACGCCATGGGGACCAGTCGCCGCACAGTGGGCTCACCAGAAGCAATCATGGTGGTTACGCGGGCTCTTCGAGGCTGAGCATGGAGCTCCCTGCAGAGCTTGCCTAGTGTGGGTGGCTGGTTCCCCTGAGCCCCACAACCCCTCCATAACATGTGGGAAGAAAAGGAGAATATTTTGTCTCTTTTAGGAAACCACTCCATGGTGTTTCTGTAGGATGGATAGTAACGGTGTCCGTATTAGAGAACACAAGCTCCCCTACACTGGAGACAGCAGTCCCCATTTTGAATGTATCATAGACTTAAATATCCCTGGGGTTATAACTGCGCCTACAGGCAAACTATCCCTTCCTGCTGCTGGCTCCACTCTAGACGGCTTGCCATGGGACACCCAGGAGCTCCAGTGGTAACTTTCATATGCAGCCGGTTCTGGGGTAGTGAGAGTGACCAGGGCAGGAGAGAAGTGATGTAGAACACTTCTGACTGGTCTTTCCTCGGCACGCCAATGCATGGAGTGTGGCCTCCACAACTGTCTCTCCAGGAAGGAGGTGCTGCAGCCACAGTAAGTCTCACCTCTACCACAGCGGAGACTTATTCTGCTACAGCCCCAGATTGGAAGTCTCGCAGCAATAACAGGCTGCCCCTTGCTTGATGCAAGTCGATAGGAATGAATCATCCGGGACCTGCCTGACACACACTGGCCTGAATACAGTGCAAAGGTGTGATTCTGCTGTCTCCAATGATGGATGCCCACTGCCGGCATGGAAACATCAAAGCTCCACATATGGGCCTTCCCAGCCTGGCCCCGCCCCAGAGCAGGTGGCCCATCCCTAGCTGACCAGAAGCAGCAATTCTCCGTTGCCCAGCATCACAGGACAGCTGGACCACAAGCCTCTAGCTCGCAGAAGACTGGGACTCAGAGGTTGTGTGATCATGTGACCGTTACATGTTCACAACTTCCACACGGTCTTAGTTATTTTCTTCTTGCAGTGATGAAATGGAGGTTCCAGCTGCCAGGCAGCAAGTGGTAGAACAGAGTCTGCTCGGCCGTGGCAGCCTGTAACACGGAGCGGTTTCAGGAAGTGCCTGGGTAGAGAGAGCCCAGAGGGTATACTGCCCCACCCCAGTGAGTCTATTCCTCAAACCAGACTACATCTTCCAAAGTTTAATCACAAGCTACTCCAGTGAAGGCGGAGTCCTCGTTATCCAATCACTTCCCCAAAACCCATCACCTGTCAATCAAAGCCCCGTTCATACGCCTGTAGAAGGCACTCACGGCACACTCACACATAGCATCATGAGGTTAAAAATCTGTAAGCCAGTGTCCTAGTCAGGATTTGTATTGCTGCAATGAAACACCATGACCAAAGGCAACAGAGAGGAAAGAGGTTATTCAGCTCACATTTCTATAGAGAGGAAAGAGGTTATTCAGCTCACATTTCTATATCAGTGTTTATCATCGAAGGAAATCAGGACAGGAACTCAAGAGGGGCAGGAACCTAGAGGCAGGAGCGGATGCAGAGGCTATGAAGGATGCTGCTTACTGGCCTGCTCCCTGTGGCTTGCTCAGCCTGATTTCTTATAGGACACAGGACAACCAACCCAGTAGTGGCACCACATACAAGGGGTGCCCCCCATGCCCCACAGGCTTGCCTGCAGCCCCATTTTACATTGACATTTCTTCCCTTCGGATGACCTTAGCTTGTGTCATGTTGACATAAAACTGTCCAGCACAGTCAGACCACCGCAGTGGTGGGCAGCTCGCTCCGGCACCAGTTACTGGGCATACCGCGGCACTGTGGCAAGGAGAGAGGGCAGTACTGCATCCCGCAGGGGGAAGCCTTGCTCTCATTCTTAGACAGCACAGAATTCTGTGATTGATGAGTCCTTTCTCACTGCCTTTATGTTTCTCTGATCTTTAAATGTTGATTAATTCACTTTTTTTAACACCATGCTTGTGGAGATACAACTTGTAGGAAACTATTATCTCCTTTCACTGTGTGTATTTTGAACTCGGATCATCAGGCTTAGCAGCCTGTGCCTTTACCCACTGAGACATCTTGCTGGCGCTCTCTGTGACGCTGACATTCTGCATCCATTCCACCATAATGTGACCAGTTAGGTAAGTGTTTCTTTGTCTTTATCTAGTTTAAGACTCCCAGCTGTTGCCTCTTTATTCCTGCTCTGCTCTCTCTCTCTCTCTCTCTCTCTCTCTCTCTCTCTCTCTCTCTCTCTCTCTCTCTGTTCTCTCTACCCCCCTCCGTTTCTACAGTTTGAAAGTTTGAATGTCCCCTCCAGACTTTGGTGCTCTGTACTACAAAGCGGGGCCTTGAAGAAGTGACCTGTGACAGGGTAGCAGGCACTCCTACCCCTCGCCATCCTCCAGTAAGATGCGAGGAGAAGGCTGTGGTGCTGGGGTCTGGATCTTGGGCTTCCTGGCCTCTGGACCTCTCAGTAATAATTTCCACTCTTAGAGACTCCCCAGGCTGCGTGTCCTGTTATAGGAACACAATTACTCAGGCTGTTAAAGACACACAGAACAAAGCGGGGCAGATCTTCCTGGAACAGCCATTTCTTGTGCCCTCTTCCTCCTTTGTCCCATGTGCCTGTCTTCTCTGCGTCTTTCTGTGCTACATCCCTACATCCGTCAGCACTGCCTTCCAGGCCGCTGGTCTTGTGTTCGGGTGGGTTTACTCCGTTTTCACCATCCTACTAAGTTTACTCCTCGAGTTCCCAGCATCCCAAGTTCCACCGTGAGCAAGCCCGCCGGCAGGGCTCTTCTCTCTGGGTCTCCCGCCATGGCAGCACACTTGGCTTCTTTACTTCAGATGGACAGTAAAACTGAGCATAGGAATTCACTGTGATGTGGGGAGGAATTCACTGTGATGTGGGGAGGAATTCACTGTGGTGTGGACAGGAATTCACTGTGGTGTGGACAGGAATTCACTGTGTTGTGGACAGGAATTCACTATGGTGTGGACAGGAATTCACTATGGTGTGGACAGGAATTCACTATGATGAGGACAGGAATTCACTGTGATGTGGACAGGAATTCACTATGGTGTGGACAGGAATTCACTATGGTGTGGACAGGAATTCACTATGATGAGGACAGGAATTCACTGTGGTGTGGACAGGAATTCACTGTGGTGTGGACAGGAATTCACTGTGATGTGGACAGGAATTCACTACGGTGTGGCCAACACCCACAGAACTAAAGCCAACTGAACAGAAAGTATCCTCCTCTGGACTCCAATTCTTACTTTAGGTTGGCCTCTTTGAGGCATCCTACTCCTGACAGCCCACCAATACATTAAAATGCCTCTATATATCTGACTTTTATCCAGCATTTTCATTGTGTTCCAGAGAAATGCTGTTCATGGTACATGACCTGCAGGAGCCGCGAGAAGACTTGATCAGAATGCATGGCCTCCTACCATCAAGAGGACTTGGCTTCACAGAGTCAGACTCTTTCAAGTCTAGTTTAAATCGTTAGCCTCTTATGGTTAAGAAAATAACTTAGAGTCCTTCTCATCTCAAGCCATCAGTCTACGGTTTCATAGTAAGATACACACACAGATTTGTTTTTGGTTTTTCCAGCTCTTGAAGGTTTAGGGTTTGTTTTGTTTTGTTGTTTTGTTTTTATTTGTTTCAGCTTTTCAAAACATCTTTTTAGTTTTTTTAAACAAAGAATATTTAAATAGGTCATGGTACACCCAACAATATCATCCTACAAATAGGTCAAGAGAATAGATATAGTCTGTATAGCACCAGGCCCTCTGAATGACTGGAAAGCACACAGTTGAACGACTTATTCAACATGGAACAGAGCACTGAGGCCTCCCACCCATGCACTATATGTAAGTGTGCTTCTGGTACTGTGACAGAATACCCAAGTCTGGGAAATTTATAATGGATAGAATTGTGTTTGGCTTATACTTAAGGAGCTGGTTTAAGAACTGGAAGGTCAGAGCTCAGGGTCTCTAATGAGGGCCTCATGCTCTTTCAGTAGGTGGCAGAAGTGGAAGGACAGGCGTGTATGGAAGAGAAGACGTGTGCAGGAGCAGGCGCATGTGGAAGGACAGGCAGGCATGTGTAGAAGAGCAGGCATGTGTGCAGGAGCTGACACACATGGAAGAAGGACCCTGAGAGCACCCTGGCTCCACAGAAGCCACTCCTGGAGGTAAATGATCTCGTCCCATGAAAGGAAGACCCCATAAAGGTGAAAACATCCTTCCCACACCATAGCTCCTACCCAGAAACCAACTGCTTTCCGTCAGGCCCCACCCCCAGCAATACCGAGCAGTGAAGGAATTAAGGTTGACCACGTGAACTTCCGAGATCTGTCAGCACAACTAGAGCTATCTCACTAGTGACTTTTTTATTGTGATTTAATGGGGGAAAGCCATAAAAATTTGTCTTTATGACTGGGGGTACAGCTCCATGGATAAAGAAAGCACTTGACTAGCATGTGTGAGGCCTCTGGGGTTCAATCTCTTATTACCACAAAAAGAAAAAGAAGGGCCACTGGACCATTTACACAGCTCAGTAGTGTTCAGCATAGGTGAGATGCTGTACAGAAGTCTTAAGGGACACAGCTCCTCACCACCCCCAGTTTTCCACTGCCCCCGGCTCCCCATCACCTCCCTTCTTTCTGTTACACTGGTACTTGTGCCTGAGCTGCAGGGGTCGAGGGAAAGGGAGTCAACTGTGACTCTATAAGTGCACTACTGAAAGGTTCCAACTGCACAGGATCTCATCTGTTTTTATTTATGTGTATAAGTGTATATTCATGCATGTCTATATGCCCATGAATGTGGAACCCATGGAGGCCGGAAGGTGGCTTTGGATCCCACGAAACGAGTTATAGGCAGTTATGAGCTGCCTGATATGGGTGCTGGGAACTGAGCTCAGGTCCTCTGAAAGAGCACTGTGGTGGTTTGAATAGGAATGGATCCCACAGATTCATGTGTTTGAATGAATGGCCACTATTAGGAGGTGTGGCCTTGTTGGAGGAAGTGTGTCACCGTGGGGCGGACTTTGAAGTCTCCTAGTGCTCAAGCTCCACCCAGTGTGGAACACGGTCCCCTTCTTCTGCCTACTGATCAGGATGTAGAACTCTCGGCCCCATCCCCAGCACCACGTCTGCCTGCACGCTGCCATGTTTCCCACCATGATGATCGTGAACTAAACCTCTGAACTGTAAGCCAGCCGCAATTAAATATTTCCCTTTATAAGCGTTGTCACGGCCGTGATGTCTCTCCACAGTAATAAAACCTTAACTAAGACAAGCAGCAAGGGCTCTTAAGCTGCTGAGTCATCTCTCCAGTCCCCAGATTTAATTATTGTAATTGTTTGCCACGCTTCACAGAAAACGAGGCTTGTTCAGAGTCAGAGAAGCAGTGCGGAGTTCCTTTCTGAAACTATTTCCTAAACTATAAACGAGAACCCAAAGCACTGCTGCTGGCAGAGGCACTGAAGGTTCTGTGGCAGCACCCACAGGCCGCGGTGAGCCAGTGAACCCCACCTCTGTGCTAAAATCCTGAAGCACTGAGGTGATCTTATGACACCTCTAGTATTCTGTCTCCATCCAAGGAAACACTCGCTTTCCAGTGAATGGCACAAAAATGTACAAAAGACAATGCGTCTCACATGTAGTATGAAAACCTGTTATTTCCAGATTTAAAATGTATTGTACAAGGGATATTTTAAACGTGACGTTACCTGCTATGTTTATGTTTGATTACAGCCTTATTCTTCTTTCTAAATAAAGTTGTCCGAGGATTAGTTAAGTGTTACACAGAGAAGCTCTGCCTGTGTGTTTTCTATGGGGATGCAGATCAAGCCGAGCCTCGTGGTGCATGCCGAAAGCCCCAGCACCTGAGAGGCTGAGGCAGGAGGATCATGAGATTAAGACCAGCATGGCACGCACGGCAAGTCTCAGTCTCAGAGAGAAAAGAAAGAGGTACAGACATGGATACAGATGTGTTACTAGGCCTGGCTCTAACGACCTGTGTCCTGACTCTATATATCATTTCAGATTTCAAATGTTAACGTGGCGAGAGAGAGAGACTTACCTCTTTATACCATTGATGTTTATATCAATTCCACCGAACCTGGAGAGGAATTCAAGGTACGGCACATTACCCAGGCTGGTGACCGGGATCTATGGTCAGATGGGAAGAATGACAACATGTTAGAGAGTTGAGACTCCAGCCACAGACAACACAGCAGGCTCCCCAGTCTGTAATGTCGGAATGCCGGAACTGCTAAGGGAACAGACACTGGTAGACATTTGTGAGTTCTTTCGGGGAGTCAAAACTGATACATGGCCTCAGGGAGCAAAGAACGAGGTTAGTCTGTGCCCAAGGAAAAGCCAACATGGGTTTACGATACTACCAAACATCTGACCTCAGATAAATCTAGCATTGACATATAAATCAAACAGAATCAGGGCAAACATTTCCTGTGCATATGTGGAACTGTTAGCTGTGGGAAGAGTGGAGACGTTCATCTAGTTTCAAGGTAGAAACTGCCACTGTTAAAAGCTACTTTCTAATAAATTTCTAATTGAGGTTCTTGATTTCTTGGGGAAGGGACTGTGTACCACAGTGTAGGTGGGGAGGTCAGAGGACAGCTTGGCAGAGGCAGTTTTTTTTCCACCATGTGTGTTCCGGAGGGTGAACTAGTTGTTAGGGTGATCGGTAAGCACCTTAAACTACTCCTGAGCCATCCTGTTGGCCACACTGGGTCAAATGAGTTGGCATGAGTTATAGATTAAATAAAATGCTTTAATCAATCGAGATTGGCACTGCACTGTGAGAAGTTAGTCCTTGTTGTTAAGAATTATATGAAGAACTGTGAGACTACCAACTTCTCTGATGTCTGAAGACTTTTCCCCAGAAAACAAAATGCACTTCAGTGTGTTGAAGGCCACACATGAAGATAGCAAGGACCTGCCATGAACGTCAGTCAGAAGAATTAACCTCATGAAAACAGTGGCTGCACTCCTGAAAGTGACTTACAGAGTCAGGGCCACCCCTGTCAAAACTCCAGTGGCATTCTTTACAGAAAGCAAAAAAAAAAAAAAAAAAAACAAAACAAAACCCAAAACATCATATAAAAGTGCAAAAGACCCAAATTACACTGCACAGCCATGGCAACAAACCCGGCTGACATAAACACAACCTACAACCAATAGGACAGTCTGAAGGACCCGGAAGGAAATCTACACACAATCACTGGCCCCTTATTCTCAGCCAGGAGCACACACTGGACAGATGTCAGCCTCCCCTAAACTCATGATGCTGAAAACACAGGACACCCAGAATCAGAAGACTGAGACTAGATTCCTGGCTTGCCCTGCACAAAAAATAAATAAATAAATAAAAAATAAAAAAAAAATGCATCAAAAGGCCCTGAGAGCTCTGAAGGGCAATGCAGGAAAAACACTTAAAGAAATGGGCACAGGCGAGGGCTTCCTAAAAATACCCGAAGCTCAGGGCCACAGCACACAGTTCAAAGCTTCTCTCAGCAGAGGGCCAATGGGCAGAGAGAAGCAGCAGGCACGGGTGGGAGGAAAGCTCTGCCAGCCAGCCAGCTGACAGGGAATTAGTATCCAGAGTCTATAAAGAACTTGAAAGATTAAATACCAAAAGAACAAGTAATCTGTACGCAGGTGAGTTGAACGAGCTGTTCTCAAGAGGCTAAGTGGCTAATAAATACGTAAATAAATACACACCCAACCTCCCTAGTCATCAGAAAAATGCAAATTTAGTCTACAGAGGGCCTCAGGGAATGGCTCAGTGTGGGTAAGAGTGTTTGTTCTGTAACCCGAAGGACCTGTATTTGAATTCTCTAGCACTCTCGAAAAGAAAGAAGAAAGAAAGAGAGAGAGAGAGAGAGAGAGAGAGAGAGAGAGAGAGAGAGAGAGAGAGAGAAAGCAAGCAAGCAAGCTTGCTTTAAAAAACAACAGGTATGAACGCACATGCAATTGGAAGCAGGGGGAATCCACGAGCTATCTGGTCAACCATTCCAGGCCAAAACAGTGAGTTTCCTGATCAGTGAGATCCTGCTGCAAGGCAGTAAAGTGGGAAGCCAGGGAGGGAGACATCGACAGTTTGCTCTGGCCTCTGCATATGCATATATGGGCATGTACCTGCACACTAGCATGGACACACAGAGAGATGCACACACACACACACACACACACACACACACACACACACACACACACACACCACTAAATTAAAATTTTAAGTGACAAGGGTTTTTTGTTTTGGGTTTTTGTTTTGTTTTTTTTTTTTAGCTCCAATGTTGTTTCTATCCCACTCTGGTCATAAAAAAATTTTAAAGGCTGATGGAAATTAGTGTAAGCATATGGAAATCAACATGCAGAGTGCTCGCAGAAACTAGAGACACAACTGCCATGTGACCCAGCTGTACCACTCCTGGGTATGTAATGAAGGACCTTAAACCTGAACGCCACAGAGACAGTTAAACGTCCGTGCTCATTGCCACACCATTAATAATCAAGCTATGGATGTAGCCCACATGCCCATCAGCGGGTGAAGGGGGAAGTGTGGTGAACATAGGCAATGGGGTTTTATTCAGCTCTGAAGAATGAAACTACGTCATTTTCAGAAAAAAGGATAGAACTGGAGGTCATCAGGTTACATGAGGTAAGCCAGACACAGGCAGACATAGCAAACATGCTTCCTCATGTATGCAGCTTAAACTTAAGAATAGAAGATACATCATTTCTCAGCCTTGCGGCTAAGATTACACATAAAAATAATACACGTGAAAGTAAAGGGAGGACTGCCAGGAAGAAGGAGGGATGGAAGGGAGGACTGCAGGGAAGAAGGGGGTGGAAGGGAGGACTGCAGGGAAGAAGGGGGGATGGAAGGGAGGACTGCAGGGAAGAAGGGGGGATGGAAGGGAGGACTGCCTGGAAGAAGGAGGGATGGAAGGGGGGACTGCGGGGAAGAAGGGGGATGGAAGGGAGGACTGCCTGGAAGAAGGGGGATGGAAGGGAGGACTGCCTGGAAGAAGGGGGATGGAAGGGAGGACTGCAGGGAAGAAGGGGGGATGGAAGGGAGGACTGCAGGGAAGAAGGGGGATGGAAGGGAGGACTGCAGGGAAGAAGGGGAGATGGAAGGGAGGGAAGGGAGGACTTCAGGGAAGAAGGGGAGATGGAAGGGAGGACTGCAGGGAAGAAGGGGGATGGAAGGGAGGACTGCAGGGAAGAAGGGGGGATGGAAGGGAGGACTGCAGGGAAGAAGGGAGATGGAAGGGAGGACTACAGGGAAGAAGGGGGATGGAAGGGAGGACTGCCAGGAAGGAGGGATGGAAGGGAGGACTGCGGGGAAGAAGGGGGGATGGGGGAAGGGGGGATGGAAGGGAGGACTGCAGGGAAGAAGGGGGGATGGAAGGGAGGACTGCAGGGAAGAAGGGGGATGGAAGGGAGGACTGCAGGGAAGAAGGGGGATGGAAGGGAGGACTGCCTGGAAGGAGGGATGGAAGAGGACTGCAGGGAAGAAGGGGTGATGGAAGGGAGGACTGCAGGGGAGAAGGGGGATGGAAGGGAGGACTACAGGGAAGAAGGAGAGATGGAAGGAGGACTTCAGGGAAGAAGGGGAGATGGAAGGGAGGACTGCAGGGAAGAAGGGGGATGGAAGGGAGGACTGCAGGGAAGAAGGGGGATGGAAGGGAGGACTTCAGGGAAGAAGGGGAAATGGAAGGGAGGACTGCAGGGAAGAAGGGGATGGAAGGGAGGACTGCAGGGAAGAAGGGGGGATGGAAGGGAGGACTGCCTGGAAGGAGGGATGGAAGGGAGGACTGCAGGGAAGAAGGGGGGAGGGAAGGGAGGACTGCAGGGAAGAAGGGGGATGGAAGGGAGGACTGCAGGGAAGAAGGGAGGATGGAAGGGAGGACTGCAGGGAAGAAGGGAGGATGGAAGGGAGGACTGCAGGGAAGAAGGGAGGATGGAAGGGAGGACTGCCTGGAAGAAGGGGAGATGGAAGGGAGGACTGCAGGGAAGAAGGGGAATATGGAAGGGAGGACTTCAGGGAAGAAGGGGAGATGGAAGGGAGGGCTGCAGGGAAGAAGGGGAATATGGAAGGGAGGACTGCCTGGAAGAAGGGGTGGGGGTGTGTGAAAGCGTGATGGGCGGTAAACAAAAAAACTAGCACTACAAATATGTATGGAACAGCACAAGGTGAAGACCTTGTTTTGTACTGTAAATCTTTACTGATAAAAAAGTATGCCCTGGGCTAAGGAGGTCGCTCAGGGGTAAAGAGCATTGGCTACTCCTTCAGAGAACCCAGGATCAGTTCCCAGAACCCACAGGATGCCTCACAACCATCTGTAACACCAGTTCCACGGAATCGAAAGCCCTCCTCCGGCCCCCACAAGCACTGCACACACATGGTACATATACGTACACACAGGCAAATAAATGCTCATACACATAAAAATAAATGTCTTTTTAAAATATGTACATTGTGCATGCCAAGTATATTGCTAGTGAGTGCATGTGTGCATGCGCGTGCACACACACACACACACACACACACACACACACACACACACACACACACACACACAGAAGATCCCAGGAGAAGAAAGTGAAGGACAGGCTGTATCACAGACAGTTCAAAGAGGAGGGGCCTGAGGACTCCTGTGCCATGAGTGCTTTTATGGATATTTTCTGTAAGTTCAGAATCATTTCTAATACAAAGTTGAACTTTTTAAAATGAAGATAATTGCCCAAGAAGGATTACAGATCTAAAATTTATATAAGTATAGGGTCAATAAAAATATATTCTTAAAGTCTCATACAGGTTCCTGTCACACAGCGTCCTTCACAGTTAAGGATTCCAAACTGAGTTGGTATTTACCTTGCCTTGAAGTGGCAAAGCCTAGCATGGTTATCTCAGTGTTCCCCAAAGGATACATTTCTCTTCCCAATTTAAAACATGTGTAACTAGGAAACGAGGCCAGAGGGATACGGGCTCACGGTGCGCCTGCAGAGAAGCTGGCCTGCGCAGGCGGCACCTGTGACTGCTGCTTCCAGTGCTGTGCGTGCTGCCAGACATGACAGCAGCAGGCAGTTCAAAGCTTTCCTAGTGTGACAGAGGATGGGAAGAACCTGTCAGACGTGTGGTTCAAGACTGGATGTTCCGGGTGATGAGATAAAAGAGAAAGGGGAGCTGGGGGCAGGGATCAGTAGGTAAAGTACTTACAAGGACCCAAGTTCAATCCCCAGAAGCCACATTTAGAAACCTAAGTTTGGGGACAGGGTAGAGATGGACTAGTCCTGGGACACAATGGCCAACCAGCCTGGCCAAGGAGGTAAGTTTCAGGCCAATAAGCGGGGCTGTATCTAACCACGGTGGGCAGTGCCTGAGAAACAGCATTTAAAACACACACACACACACACACACACACACAGAGAGAGAGAGAGAGAGAGAGAGAGAGAGAGAGAGAGAGAGAGAGAGAGAGAGAGAATATAAAAGATGAGAGAATGGTAATCTTGCCAGATTACCTCAATAACCAGGCCCAGGACAACTTTCAGGGCTTGACTGGAGCCACCCTAAGCCACCTGCAGAGTCCTTTTCCACAGTTCTTGGCCACCCTGCATGGTGCTGCTGCCAGTCAGGGCCAGAGGTCTGAGACTCCAGAGCCTATTGTACATCCTATGACAGAGACGTCAATAATCTCAGAGTCCCTGAGAGCGCATCTCAATTCTAACCGCAGATGCAGCCTGCCATGACTGGTGTCCAGAGCTAAGCTCCTTAGACAGAGAAAGGAAGACCCCGCTCGGCACTGAGCTCTGCGGGAGTTAGGGACCTGCTCTAAGTGTTTAAGACTCACCATCATCCACACACAAGTGGACTGCAGGAAGCAAGCTCTTAAGCTGGAGATGAGTGAGTTTCACAGTCTGTGTCTAGCAGGCTGAGAATTCCCACAGCCTTGTTCTCTCAGTTAGAGTACCACAGGGGCCGCACACAGCTTAGTTCTCTGAAAGCCATTTGCTCACAAGACTTTTTTATTTCTTTAAATTGCCTATGACTGGGCTGAAGAGATGGCTTACAGGGTAAAACGCTTGCTACACAAGCAAAAAGACCTGAGATCAGATCCCATGCCCTATGGAAAGACTAGGCACAGAAGCACATACCTAGAACCCTGTGCCCAGGGGACAGAGGGACAGGCAGGTGGTGGGGCTTACTAGTCAATCGGTTTAGCCAATCAGCAAGTTTAGTGTTCAGTGAAAAGACCCTGTGGCCAAAAATAAGATGGGGAGCAATGGAAAAAGGCAGCCAAGGTCGAACTCCTGCCTCCACAGGCGGATGCAGATGCAACAAGAGGGGAGACCAGGTTTGTACTGAGAGACTCCTCACGGAAACACAGAGCAGGTACCGCAAAGTCTAAGATGCCCGAACCTTAAATACCCTGATGTGGCTCTCCAAGACCACTAGAGCTTAAATATGTACAGACAGCTTCCGGAACTCCGTTCTAACTCCTGGGGTAGATTACTATGAAGTCTTTTACTGGTTTTATGCCTTTCCAGTTGTGTTACCAACTGAGGAGGAAGGGTGTCACCCCATGGACTAGTCACTCAGTTCATTCCCGGGACCTTGGCCCCCGTGACTGACCATGGGTCTGGAGGCTCCAGGTCCCGAGGAAGCCTGCCTGTTGTTAGAGGGAGATAGCCAAGGTCCACTCTTTAAACGGTCTCCAGTGCCCAGTATCTTCTTCTGGAGATGGTTGCTTTTGAAAGCACGTCTAAGCTGTGCTTCCTGTACTCTTCTCCTCCTGCATTGCTGCTTAGCTTGGAGAGGCTGCCTCTACTGTCAAAAGACATCAGACTGTGGCTGTAAGGACAACAGAGAGATTTTCTTTTGAGGCACCATTTCTCTGCGTAGCTCTGGCTGTCCTGGAACTGGCTCTGTAGACCAGGCTGGCCTCAAACTCAATCCACCTGCCTCTGCCTCCTGAGTGCTAGGATCAAAGATGTGTGACACTACGCCCAACCAGAGATTGTATTTTAATTCTCTATTTAGTATAAAGTGTTTGTCACATATCAGGCTTCAGAGGAAACACCCAGTGTTTATAAGGGCAAACGGTCTTCATATGTCAGAAATATTCCCATGTTAGAGCCACCCCAACCTCAACAGGTCCCCAAGAGAGTGAATCAGTGTTCATGGCGGCCATATTCACAAACATCAGAGGGCAGAAACAACCTGAAGACCCCAAAGGCTGGAGGCTTTGGCACACCCACACGTGGGGCCCAGCAGACAGCCTTGGAAGGATGCCAGTGCTGCCCAGCACAGGGGAGCTCTAACCATGCTAATGAAAGCAGCCCTTTTACGGAAGCACACACAGGCTGTGGGCATGCATGGGCTGTGGCTTAGTTAGGGTTTCCATTGCTGTGAGCAGACACCACAACCAAGGCAAGTCTTGTAAAGGACATTTCAGGTTCAGAGATTCAGTTCAGTATCATCATGGCGGGAAGCATGGCAGCATCCAGGCAGACACAGTGCTGGAGAAGGAACCGACAGTTCTATATCTGGTTCTGAAGGCCACTAGGAGAAGACTACTGTCTTCCAGGCCACTAGGAAGAAGGTCTCAAAGCCCACCCTCACGGTGACACACTTCCTCCAATGAGAACACACCTACTCCCATAATGCCAAACCTCCTAATAGTGCCACTCCCTGGCCAAACATATTCAAACCACTACAGGCTGTGATCCCATTTATATGATAAACGGTCCACTTTGACAGGTAGGAGTCACACACTCCATTTAAGCCCAGTACCAGGCAGGCAGAGGCAGGCAGAAAATCAAGGCCAGCTGCATCTCCTCAGTGAGTTCCAGGCACGCTAGGATTACACACTGAGCCACTGGCAAAGAGGAAAGAAAGAAAGGAAGGAAGAAAATAAATAAATAAACACGCAAACAATTGGCATCTCCAGTGTCAATGCATGGATGAGTCGCTCCCCGTAGATGAAGGGGTGGGAGGACGAGTCGGGATGAGCATGGGCTCCTTAGACATTCAGGGCATATACATTCGATCTTAGTTAAGCTGCTATTAAAAATGTAGACAGCCACCAGCCTCTCTGGCTCAGCATGCGACGCCCTCTGCTGTCAGGTTGCTGCAGGAAGACTGAGAAAAATTGGGGCAGCCTCTAAAACTAGGAGGAGGTGGGGAGAGGAGCCGGGTAACAGAAAGGCTGAGCAAAGAAACGTGCTGAGGATGACGGAGTCCGGACTCCTCACTCATGGAGCAGGCAGCGATGACACTGGGAAAGGAGAGGCAGGTGCCCCCTAGAATGCTGGCGGAGAACTGAAGGCACAGACAGGCTTGAACAGTGGGCTTTGTGTGACACAGAAGTGGAGCTACTGTCAGTGTGTGAACCATGAACTCCTAGAGCTGTGCTCACAGAGAAGGTTCTGGTGATGGCTCTCAGTGATGTGAGCCATCCCTGCCTAGACCCTGGCCCCTGGCATCCTCCTCCACTCACACACAATTAGCAGAGCTCTAGAGAGGTCCGCTCTAGCATCTCTTGATCTGAGACCCTGAGAATCACCCGATTCTAGGACTCAGGCAAGGGGGATACAGAAAGCAAGCAAATCCTCATAGAAATGGAGTTGTGTCCAAGGCTGTGGGAAGCGGACTAGAGGGGCTCCTGCCGGCCGCACGGGGATGATTTAAACACTGGGGTGAATTAAATAATGATTCATAACCCACTTACAAGGAGACCGCGAGTCCCTGTGAATATGTAAACAGTGAGTGAACAGATTGAAAGTCAGATGAGAAAAGGAATATTTACTCCTCTCCAAGTTTCCCTCATGGAATATTAACTACAGAGTGCACACCCCGGAAAGCCTGACAGATTTCCCTTCTGAAGTGGCTAAGGCAAGCGTCAGCAGCTCCGGGACACCATGGAATCAGGGTATCCTAAGCAGAGAACAAGGTTGCTGGACACATCGCTAGAGATGCTGCCAGCACATGCTCCCAAGGACGCCCCAGGCAAACCCACACGGGGGCTCCTTCAACAGCAGAAGGCAGAGCCAAGGAAGACAGGGGAGCTGGCTCATACCGACAGGGACCAAATGGGACCCTGAACCAAGGGCAGGGTCTCACCGTGACCCAGACCTACAGAGTGGGCATGGGGCAAATGCACTGTTGTCTGAGGCTTGCCTGGGAGTGGTGAGGCAAGGCGGGGCTGTGGCTGATGTGGGAACAACACCCTGGTTTGAAGGAAATCCATAGCACAGTGTCTGCCGGTAACAACGCAGCTTCTCAAATGGCTTAGGAAAAAGGTATTCTCTGTGTTCTACACTAACTTGCCTATGACTCTGCTTTCAAAACACAAGGCCGTGACAGTGGCAGAACAACAGTGGGAAAGCAGGTTTTAGAGGGGGTTGAAACCTAGAAGGGGCAGGGGGTAGGGAGGGGGCGGGATAGAGCTTCCAGTTCTCAATGGTGTTCTCCAGGCCAGGTCAAAGTAGCACAGGTTACCTAAAACCCAAGGGGGTGGGGAGGGAGGCAGCCTTATTCTGCTAAATGCACAGTGCATCAAACTGCTCTTGAAATTTGTAACCTAAACCCACAAATTAGTGCAGTTCCCAGACCTCATCAGTGACGTTTCTCTGTGCAGTAGATGGTGGGCAAGGCACCCACGATCAGTCAAAGTGGACAGAGTAAATGCCATTGGATGTTCATCCACAAATGGCACATCTATATTATACATGTACATGCACGTGCATGTACAATATGCACACATTCCCATATACACACAACATATACACATATGAACACACACATGTGCACATACACAAAGGTACATACACAGATATGCACAATAGGTACACACGTGCATGCGTGCGCGCATACGCACACACACACACACACACACACACACACACACACAGCACAAAGGCCCTAGTGGAAGAGGGGATGGATGGAAAGTTCCTGAGAACCAGAGGTTAGAGAGGAGCAGAGCAGAGCGGGTCTTCTGAACATGACAGGTCCACTGTGCTCAGGAACTTACAGCAGCATGACGGAAGCCCAACACCCGCCCGTGATCGAGCCAGCCAACATTCCAGCATGGAGGAGGATGGGCCTCACCAGCCCCCAGCCCCAGATGAGGAGCTGGGGCCAGTCTGTGGCACACGGGGAAGGAGAGACAGGTCGCAGGTCACCCATGGTCCAGGGGACAGTCACACCCAGGAGTATGGGGAAGCACAGACTGGCCATTAGAAGATGGGAGGACGTGAAGTTTGAGATTGGTGGATCTGGGAGGAGTTGGGGAGAAGTAAGGGTGGGTGTTATCAAAATACATTATGTACATAATAAATTCCCAAATAATTAATAAAATAGTATATTTAGAAAGACAGAAAGCTCTGTCTTTCTGGCCTGTGAGACCAATATGCAGAAGCAAAAACTACCACAGCACCTAAGGAGGGGGTGGCTGGAAGACACCCACCCTCTGACTGCAAGATCAGTCCACGTTGTCAAGCTGACCTCAGGAACCACGCGTGCACAAACGTCAGAGCAGTCGAGCTGAACATCGAAGATCTAAACTAGGGTATGAGCTCTGCCCTGTGCAGGCAGGACAGAGGGACATGCAGGCAAGACAGAGGGATGCACAGAAGCCAGAGGCTCCACAGCACACGTGGCTGCTGAGTACCAGGGATGTGGCCGATGAAAGTGACTAACTGCGTTTCACTTTATTAGTGCTAATTAACCTGAATTTCGAAAACCCCATTGGCTCTGTTATTGAGAAATATCTTGTGTTTGAAAAACTGGGGATGTTAATCTAATGTTTCAAGCCTAAATGTCAGAGTCAGTCAGGTCTGCGACACTGTGGTGAGCTGTGGGTGCTCACCATGTTTAAAGACTTCAGATGTTAAAAGAGGGTACAATACAAATAATTTCATATGAACAGTGATGACAGTGAAATGCAATGGCATTCGTGATTGAATAAAACCATTATTAAAATTAATTCCTGGGCCAGCAACATGGCTTGGGAGTAAGTGGGGCTTGTTGCCAAGACTGGCAACCTGAGTTCAATTCCTAGGATTCACAGGGTAAAAGGAAGGAACTGACACCCACAGTTGTCCACTGACCTCCACATGACACACAGACACAGACACACAGACACACACACACACACACACAGACACACAGACACACACACACACACACACACACACACAAATAGGAAGTGAAGTTATTTTTAGCCCATTATTCACCGTTTAAAGTAAATGCTAGAAAGTTTACCTGTAAGGCTCACACAGTATTTCACTGGAGAAATCTGGTCTATGTCATTACCCAAACATACTTGAATATGGGCAACCATGACATATAACCCTTCTCAACAGATGAGCCCATCCGCAGGGGCAACTGGGGGATAAGCAACATGTTAGGCTTCAGGGAAGGACTGGAGAGCAGCTCTTTCCACTGTGTTTAAGGAAGTAAAAGGCAAGCAGAAGAGGGAACTCTAAACAAGCAGAAGAGAGAGGCCAAATGAAGTGCTGGATGTTAAAACACAATGTCTAGGGCTGGAGAGATGGCTTGGTGGTTAAAAGCACTGACTGCTCTTCTAGGGGTCCTGAGTTCAATTCCCAGCAACCACATGGTGGCTCACGGCCATCTGTAATGAGATCTGATGCCCTCTTCTGGTGTGTCAGAAGACAGCTACGGTGTACTCATATATAAAATAAATAAATATTTAAAAGAACAAACAAATAAAAACACAATGTCTAAAGTTGCAGCCTCAGAAGATAATGGACCAATAGTAACGAGGGGACGGGAGGGAAAACCTAGTACATTCAGGAATTGGTAGATGCCTGATATCCACTCTGAAAAATGCAGAGAATATAATGTTTTAAAAACAGAGATCTGTGGGGGCCCACAGGGACAATACCAAATGCTTGAAAGAAGACAGAACTAAACATATCTCTGACTAAAAACGGTTGAGTACTTCCTGAAAGGACCGAGGAAGAACCATGAGATCTGCACAAGGAGAGACAAAAGCCCCAACACTCAACAGCCCAGGCTGGCTTCCAGCTCGCTATGTAGCCTAGGCTAGGCTGGAATTTGAGATCTTCTTGCCTTAGTTTCCCTAGTGTTGGGGTTACAGTGTGTTCTACCACACACTCTAAATTGAGCGATTTTTTTAAAGTCAGTGGGAGAAATGTGATGAACTCCTAAGGCTGAAACAAGAACTGGTAACATGTACTGTCCACTGAACTTCTATGTTTGTAACCTCATCCCCCTAGGTTAACATGTGCAAATCTACCTGGGAGAGCTGCAGACATCAAATTCTAAAATGAAATCTGCTTTTAAAAGCTCCACCATAGCATGAAGCCAGACTATGATTAAAAATGAAAGAGGAGGGCTGGAGAGATGGCTCAGTGGTTAAGAGCACTGACTGCTCTTCCAGAGGCCCTGAGTTCAAATCCCAGCAACCACATGGTGGCTCACAACCATCTGTAATGAGGTCTGATGCCCTCTTCTGGTGTGTCTGAAGACAGTGACAGTGTACTTCTATATAATAAATAAAATAAATCTTTAAAAAAAAGAATGAAGGAGGAAAGTGTGATTACATGTGTGTGGGTGCACATGTGCATAAGTTCAGTCCTTGAGCTCCCTATATCCTGGCTAATTCCCCGCTCTTGTTGTGATCCTCACAGACTTACTAGTGTTGAACACCCACTGACTTTACCTTCCTTTCCTTATGACCCTGAGGGCTTGAATCAGAAATCTTTTATTCTTGCCACTCTCCTGGTTGGGGCACACTAGGGACTGTCCCAAGGCCTCACCATGTGTATGCCTCCCTAGGCCCTGGCATCCCCCGCAGCTGCACACCGTCCACAATGACCTTCCTTTCTGTACCATTTCACTGACATCTGCCCCAAACTCAATGGCAGAGAAGTCAACTGTCTCTCTTGGAGTCCCAACCTCAGTAACAGGAAGTCGGCTCCCTGTAAGTCCAGTTGTCCCAGGCCTTATTAAACTCCATGTCTCCTGAGCTATGAGACCCTCGAGGGTGGTCAGGCCTCCCTCCAAATGTGCCCCACCCCAGCCCGTGCCCAGCACTGCTGCAGTACACAGTAGATGCCCCTTAACCTACGCGTTTCTTACATTTTTAAAATTTTATTTATTGTGTGCATACATTCACGTGCATGCTGTGTGTATGTGTGTGTATGTACATGTGCACACATATGCAAAGCCTCCTCTATCATTGGCTGGCCAGAGAGCCTCTAGATCTGCCTGTCCCCACCCCTCCCTTCGTTCCCACGACTGGCTACAGATGTATAGGACTGTGCCCATTTATTTGTGGCTCTGGGGACCCAAACTCCGATCCTCTTGTTTGCACAGCAAACACTGGACCCTCTAAAGCACCTGCTCAGCCTGGAAGGTCGTGACATCCCCACCTAGCAGATGACCTCGGGATGCCTTGACCACCAGACTACGTGGGAAACATTGTAAAGTTTGATATGAGAACAAGGGCTGAAATACATTCTAAAATACAAATTGAGGGGCTTGGGACTTACCAAAGCATACTGCTCCTGCAGAGAACCCCAATTTTGTTTCTAGCACCCATATCGGGCGGCTCACAACCACCTGTAACTGCAGAGAATCTGATGCTCTCTTCTGACTTCTACAGGTACTGCCCTCATATGCAATATAAACACACACACACACACACACACACACACACACACACACACTCTCTCTCTCTCTCTCTCTCTCTCTCTCTCTCTCTCTCTCTCTCAAACACAAATAGTTTAAAAAATATTTAAGCTGGTTCTGGACGTGCATGCCATGAATCTCAGCACTTGAGAGGCAGAGGCAGATAGATCTCTGTGAGTTTGAGGACACCCTGGTCTACATGGTGAGTTCCAGAACAGCCAGGGATACATAGTGAGATCCTCTCTTAAAAATAAAATTTAAAAAATCAAAAAGAAAGCAATCCAATCTTTATGCACATAAACTGACCAAATACTTTATATAGGAGTTTTTTAAAGGAAAAAATGAGAGCTGCACTGTTGTGTGCTATGAGCACCCGGACGCTGATCACGCCACCCAAATTGGCCAGAGCTTGAGTGAATTATGAACAATGAACAAGGCTCCAGTTGCTCATGCAAGAGGGTGAGGGGAAGACAGAGCAGGCCACGTGCTCCTCTGCCAGCTCCCCTGGCTTTTCCAAAACAGTCCACACCAAGCATTGCTCATCCTACCTGGGCCAGCAAGTCCTGGAACTGATCTTTGGTGAGCGGCATGAGGAAAGCCGTGATGGTGCGCTTCAGCTCCCCCTTAGTCACCGTCTGGCTGTGGTTTGGGTCGAGTATCTGGAAGACTTTTTTTATTTCATCCTTTTTACTGGAAATCTTTTGAGATAAAATCCGTTCGACGTCTAAGGACGACAGAACTGGGTTGGCGAGAGCGGTGGCTGTGAATGAGACAGAGACACCCAGTAAGTGCACTTAAACCAAGATGCAACCCAGGCTGCAGAGCCCAGCGGGGCTTCCTACGCATGTGTCTTCTCAATTAATGCTTCAGACAAGGAACTCTGTTCCCACCTCAGGAATTTGGTGAGCCCAGCCAGGATCACATCCATAAGGGAAAGAGGCAAAGGTGACCTTCCTTTACAAGGACATGGGATATGGGAAGAAAGCTTGAGTAATGGGAGAAATGTGTCCATAAGTCAATCTTTCTTCTTAAAGTTTCCTGTGTGTGCATGTATGTGTTATATGTGTGGGTGCTGGAGGGTCAATGCATGCATGTGGAGGTCAGAGGAGGGGGTTCTCTCTTTCGACCTTGTGGAGCCCAGGTATCAACAGTCTTCACTGAATCAATCAATCTATCTCCTCTCTCTCTCTCTCTCTCTCTCTCTCTCTCTGTGTGTGTGTGTGTGTGTGTGTGTGTGTGTGTGTGTGTGTGTGTGTGTCCTGGGGACCCTACCTCAAATTCTCAGGTTTGCTGGGCAAGCACCTTATTCACTGAGCCGTTTCCTTGGCTCCCAAATCAATCTTTACAATATCCTTTCTTCCTTACATGAACTTGACAGTTTTTTGCAAGAAAATCTTTGACTGCCTGGGATCCTTTTCCTTCCCAGGGCTGGAGATGTGAGCAGCATGGCTGTGCGGGGGCAGCATACAGATGTTCATCATGGGGTGTCAGGAGCCTCGCCATCCTCAGAGGTCCACATGTCACCCAGGAGAGGTACTAGGTTACAGACCTCCCTGACTCTAGTCCCAGACAGGGATTGTGGAGAGAAATCTAGAGCCCCAGGGCACCCATCAGGACCAGTGTGCAGGTCCTGGGTGCTGTCTGATACTCTGTAACTGGCTGAGAAGCTGAGAACAGCAGCCTGGTCTGCCCCTCATGATTACTGCATAGGCTTTTTCTCACAAAGCAGATTCCGGTGTTTGTCAAAGGCTTCATTAAGGCTTTGTCTTTTATACTCACAGGGTTAACCAGGGAGCCCTGCATCTAGCTACTTCCTTAGAATGCGCATTTCTTATCAGCCCTGAGGAGAGTGAAGAGTTTCACCCCAGGTGGCCTAGGGCAGACCAGGGACTCAGAGAACACCTCGGTAATGTGCAATCATCTCCAGGGCTCTCGGGTCACAGTGTAAGCTGCCAGGGTCATCTTTTGTCAAAGGTGGTACAGGGAAACAGTGTGGGCTCCCATCAAGCCACGGCGGACATCTGCCCCACTATCACCTCCTAAGGTCATGGGCAAGTCCTGAACTCACTTTATCATAGCCCAGAACTGTGTAAGCTCCCACTGGGGAGATAGGAGATACCGCTCATTCTCAGTGCCCAGAGCCTCCCAGAGTATCCGGGAGACCAGAAAGGTACAAAGACAAGCTTACATAACCTCAGGACAGTGAAGACCTCGAAATGAGGTGGCTGATTTGGGGTGACATGGTTGCTTCTAGAAGTGGTGGTGGTGGTGTTTGGAGGGGCTGTGGGACCTTTCAGAAGCAGAACCTACTTGATATCTACTACAAACAGATCACTAGAGAGGGGACTTTGGAGGTTAGATCCAGGCCCTGGTGTGGTCCTTCTCCCTCTTCTCCTTTCCCCCATTCCTGGACTGCTGTTATGTAAACAACTTCCACTAAACACTCTGTGAACTGAGCTGTTCCACCACGATGGACTGAAGCCTCTGCAGCCGTGAGCCTGAGACCTTTCTCCTTTAAGTTGCTTCTGACAGGTACTGTGCTCACAGTGACACCACACAGCTGCCACTAGATGTCCCTGAGGAGGAGCAGCAGGGAAGAAGGGAGTGGGGCTGTGGGAACAAACAAGAGGAGTCCAATCAAGGCAGCACAGCCAAGAACCTGGGATGGTCCAGACCTGGGTCCTCGTGTTCCGGTTATGGAACGTCACCATGACATTTCCATCAATAGGATGGCAGAACCCAATGTCCTTCCCCCACTCCACTCTTTACCACATGGAGGAGGAAGGGCAGGGGAGGAGGAAGGGCAGGGGTGGAAGATGATGAGGGGTGTAGGCCTGTGGTGTAGAGGCAGGTCAGGCTATCCCAGCTACTGAGGTCCATGTTTATGGAGCTATCCAATATGAAGGTCACAGAACAAAAAGTAAGAGTAAATTAGAGATTTTTTTTTTTTAATGTTTGATTTGATGAGTCATGGGAAGTGGGAAAAACAGTGAAGCCCATGAAGCCTGACAGGTGGTCATGGACTCCACTCAGAGGACAACAAACTGTTCAGAAGATGAACGTTTCCAAGATGGCCATGGTGAGCCCTCCCCTCTATGAGCAAAAGGATGTATTTCTCTCTGTGTCCCAGTGACAGTCTACCTCATCCCAGGTGACAGTCTATCTCTGTCCCAGGTGACAGTCTATCTCATCCCAGGTGACAGTCTATCTCTGTCCCAGGTGACAGTCTATCTCATCCCAGGTGACAGTCTATCTCTGTCCCAGGTGACAGTCTATCTCATCCCAGGTGACAGTCTATCTCTGTCCCAGGTGACAGTCTATCTCTGTCCCAGGTGACAGTCTATCTCTTCCCAGATGACAGTCTACCTCATCCCAGGTTACAGTCTACCTCATCCCAGGTTACAGTCTATCTCTGTCCCAGGTGACCGTCTACCTCATCCCAGGTGACAGTGTACCTCATCCCAGGTGACAGTCTACCTCATCCCAGGTTACAGTCTATCTCATTCCAGGTGACAGTCTACCTCATTCCAGGTGACAGTCTATCTCATTCCAGGTGACAGTCTATCTCATCCCAGGTGACAGTCTATCTCATCCCAGGTGACAGTCTATCTGTGTCCCAGGTGACAGTCTACCTCATCCCAGGTGACCGTCTATCACCCAGAGAATTCAAGGCAGCAGGAACCTGAAGCCATGGGCACATCCCATCCTCAGTCAAGGGCAGGCAGCGATGGATCAATGCCCTTGTGCTTATGCTCAACTCCCTCTCCCCTTCCCATGCAGCCCATGAAACAGTTTAGAAAGAGTCAGGGTGGATCTCCCACCTCAAGTAGCCCGATTACGAAAATCCCTCACAGGCACAACCACAGGCCAATCCAGTCCAGACAACTCCTCATGAAGCCCCTCCCCTGGGTGATTCTAGATTGCTTCAGATTAACAATTAAAATAACCATCGCAGTCAACTGTCCCTCCTCCCAGCAAGAATGGGCGGAGTTTTCTCCCAACTCTAACTCCTGGTTGCATATGGCATCAGCCGCACCTATCCTAGACCAGCAACACCATGCAAGAATTGTTGTTCTTTCAAGGAAGGGGGGGGGCCTCCATCCCCTGCAATCAACACCTGGGGCAGAGGAGTGGAGTGTCTAAGTGTGCATGCCCTCTTGAAGGTTCAATCTAAAATATGGAGATTAAGGAGGCTGGGGTAGGACAAGCCATGTGGGAGCCAGAAGCCTGCAGCACAGAGAGCATGGAGTGGGGCAGGGGGATGAAAGAAGGGGTGTCTAGGAACCCCTACGTTGCTGGAAATGGTATTCACCATTCCAGAGCTACTAGCAGGACACCAATCACTATCGGCCCAGTTCCTGGTGCCAAGAACACCACACTGGGCAAACAGGTCCAGCCTACCATCTGGAGGGGACAAGACAGACAAGGGCAGGCAGCCAGTATGTCACAGGGTGGTGACAGATGGTGGTGAGCGCAGCAAGGATGGCAAGAGATCAGCAGAGTGTGGGATGGTGGCACTGTGGGCTGGTCTAGCCAGACAGGTGGTCCAGGATCCCTCCTCAGGGAGTTTAGGAGCCAAGACCAGAATGTTAGAAACGAACCACGGGCTAGCAAGCAGAGTCGACTCCATTCCAAACACGGAGCAAAGCAGCCTTGGACGAGCTCTGTGTGGGAGTCCGTCTGGGAGAACAAAGAGGCTAGGATGACTGTGGGGGAAGCAGGCAGGCCCAGGGATCACCAGAGAAGCACCAACGCCACACCATTCCAGCCACTACAGAAACTGGACGGAAAGAACAAGAAACCGGGGAAGGGGGTCGGAGAAGACATCATGCATCGGACTATGAGGAGAATGGGTGTGGCTGGACTCTGGTACCATCCTGAATGTGGACGATGGACGGCAACCCGAGACATGGCGTGCTGGCTCTTACACTGACCAGGTTTGCAGACAGCGTGGCTGGGGATGGGCAGGGACTTGAGGAGCAGATCAGGATCTGCCTCCAGGCTTGAGGTGAGGACCTAGGCCAAGTGTGCTACTGGCTGAATACTAGGGCAAGGGGCCTGTGGAGCTTGTAAGGTTTCTGCAACTGAGGTGCAAACAGAAAGCCAGCCAAACAGCAGGCATGTGACCTGGAACCTGGGGGGGGGGGAGTATATACATGTGACGTTTCAGAACATGGAGCCAGGGAGGGACAGTGGGCAGAGGACCAAACACAGAGCCTGAAGGCAGAGGAACACTCCAAAGCCTCTCACCAGACCCCCAGGGATGCTCGGCAAGGTGGGGCTTCCACTCTCCCATTTCCTCTCCCAACCACGGAGACTCTCAGCAGCAGCTGGCTCCCACAGAGGAGCTGTGTGGTGCAACTCAGCTGGAGTGTGCAGCTCTTCCTGGGCCTGCCGGTGCCACAGGGGACCCTCTTGGCAGTGGATGCCTCTACCCTGAGATCTCTTCTCAGACTTTTTGTGTACTTTGTAATTGCTTTCCAAGAAGCCCCAACTCGACGCTCAGAATTGTGATTTAGAGGCAGCAGACAGAATCAGCCAGAAACTGAGGAAGTACTTAAGAGCAGCTTCTGGTTTCACAAGTCCAATGCAGGCCCTCAGATATGAGCCCAATGCAGCCCTCAGATACAAGACAGCCCCTCAGACACAGGCCTGATGCAGCCCTTCAGACCCAGGCCTGATGCAGCCGCTCACACACAGGCCTGATGCAGACCCTCACACACAGGCCTGATGCAGCCCCTCACACACAGGCCTGATGCAGCCCCCAGACACAGGCCTGATGCAGCCCCTCAGACATAGGCCTGATGCAGCCCTTCAGACCCAGGCCTGATGCAGCCCCTCAGACACAGGCCTGATGCAGCCCCTCACACACAGGCCTGATGCAGCCCCTCAGACATAGGCCTGATGCAGCCCCCAGACACAGGCCTGATGCAGCCCCCTCAGACACAGACCTGATGCAGCCCCTCAGACACAGGCCTGATGCAGCCCCTCAGACACAGGCCTGATGCAGCCCCCAGACACAGGCCTGATGCAGCCCCTCAGACATAGGCCTGATGCAGCCCCCAGACACAGGCTCAATGCAGCCCCCCAGACACAGGCCTGATGCAGCCCCTCAGACATAGGCCTGATGCAGCCCCAGACACAAGCTCAATGCAGCCCCTCAGACACAGGCCTGATGCAGCCCCCAGACACAGGCCTGATGCAGCCCCCAGACACAGGCCTGATGAAGACCCCCAGACACAGGCCAATGCAGCCCCCAGACACAGGCCCAATGAAGCCCCTCAGACACAGGCCTGATGCAGCCCCCCAGACACAGGCCTGATGCAGCCCCCCGGACACAGGCTCAATTCAGCCCCTCACACATAGACCCGATGCAGCTCCTCAGACACAGGCCCAATGCAGCCCATCCAACTAGAACTGAAAGCTAGACCCAAGCCTCAGCTGCTGCTGGGAGAACCAATCAATGCCATCTTCCTGGAGGGCACCTGGACAGGCTCTGCAGTGTGAGTTTAAGAGCTAGCGAATTACAGCAGACCACCACTCTAGGCCTACCACGAGACCAAGCAAGATGAGTTCAAAACCTGTACAGTTTCAAACCAAGCCAAGACCTGAAGATACAACAGAAACCAAACACCAGACAGGACAAGCTAGTTCTGGACAGCCCAGAAGGACAGTGTCCTCTCTCTATGCAGGGAGGAGGGGACAGACACACCACAGATGGATGGCACAGCAATAACTGGATACTCAGGACGCACATGTGGCGGTCGACAGGTCCCTCCTGTCACACCAGGCCCTTAGTCAAATGCATGTTAGGAGCAAGCCCAGCAGGCACAGAGAGCTATGAAACAGTTTCCAGCTCCTGAGGTCGCCCACAGCCGAGGCAGCTGTTCTCCAAAGGCTGGCTCCGGGGTGAAGAGGCCAAGCAAATCCCTACGGAACACATGGTGTCTCTGCCCAGGGAGCATCAGGGGCCTGCTGCAGGTTCCAGGCAAGGCAATAGTCAACAGCAGCCTCCGCATGCAGAAGCTGTTGGTGGAGCTGGAAAACTGTGGAGTCTGGGGGTCCCGCCCTGCCACAGCCACTCAGACTCAGGAGGGATGCGATACAGGCTTGGCCCCGGGTGACCCAACTGTCGGCTCATGTTCTTGGCTTAGTAGCAGATTCCATGCAATAAAAGAACCAGAAATGCGTGGTTGAAATATGAAGAAAAACATGCTTTAACTTGCGATTCTTAGCTGTATTATTTATTTATTCACATGTGCATCTGTTTGTGTGCGACCTTAAAGCAGTGCCCACAGGAAAAGGAGGACATCAGATTCCCGGGAGCCAGAGTCACAGCCACCATGAGCTACTTGATGTGGGGGCTGGAAATAGAACTCGGGTCCTCGGCAAGCACAGCAGGTGCTCTGAATGGCTGACTCGGTGCTCCAGCCCCAGACAAAACTACTTTTAGAAAGCAAGAGAGCGTATCACAGCGTTTGCATTTATTTACTGTTGTCTGCTTGTACAAGTTACACAGTTACAGCTCCAAATCCACGTGTGTTCATGGACCTCGGAGCACTGAGCCGCTGCTGCTGCCCACTGGGAGCAGAAAGCGGTGCTAGTAGACACACACGATGTGTACATGTGTGCATATGTGTGCAAGTTGCGTGTGTGAGTGTGTGTGTATGCACAAGTGTGCACGTGTGTACCAGTGTACATGTGTATGTGTGTGTGCCAGTGTGCATGTGTACATGTGTGTGTACAGGTGTGTGTGTATACGTATGTATGGGAGTGTGGGAAAAATGCACACGTACTAGGGTACTAACAGGCTCTCACCCTTGGCCTGAAGCTCACCCACTGAACAAGGCTGGTTGGCCGGTATTGAGGTCTAGGGACCTGCCTGTCTGGGACTGCAGACTGACATCCCCCGTGTCTGGATTTTTCACAGGGTGCTGGGAATCAAACTCAATCTTGCTTGTTCCAAAAGTACTCTGTTGACTGCATAGCCTCCCCCTGGCCGCCCCCTAGAAATAACTATAAAAAGTTTACATTTATTTATTTACTTTATAAATAAACAGATTTTTATTTATTTAATATATAATATATTTATACGTAATAATTATATGTATTATAAGTAAATGTGTGAGTGTTTGCCTGTGTATATGTATGTGTACCGCGTTAGTGCCTGGTGCCCCTGAAGGTAAGAAGAAGGCATCGTAGTTACCATGGTTATGAAATGCCTTATGGATGCTGGGAACCAAACCCAGGTCCTCAGCAAGAGGAACCAGTGCTCCTAACAGTTGATCCATTTCTCCAGCCCAAGAAATAACGTTTCAAAAGACGACACACAGCAGGAAATTTCTGAAACGATAACTGGCCAACACGAGAAACAAATGACAAAGGTGCAGCACGGCTGAGGCAAAGGCAGATGGAGGCTCGCAGCGTCGGCGACAAGCAGTTATGCCCACTGGAGATAAAGATCAACCCGCTGGACGGAAACAGGTGGTACAGGCGACTCATGGAGCCAGGAGGCTGAGCAGAGACCTGAGAATGAGGATTTCAACCACTGCTGAGGGAAGGTCATTAGGGGGCTCAGAGACGGCTCAGAGGATAAAGCTTGCCCTGCAAACACGGTGACTTGCGTTGGACCTCCAAACACTTCACACAGAGCTGACGGCAGAGGCAGACACCTGTAATCCCAGCACGCCCGTGACACTAAGACAGACTTAGAGCCGTAATCCCCAGACGCTTGCAGCCCAGCAAGTCTGGCCTATGAAGCAACGAACAGGAAGGGGCCGTGTGTAACTGAGGCGGGAGGTGAGGCCTCCCCCAGGCTGTCCCACACATGTGCTGTGGTGTATACAGGTGTAGTGCACGACATTTGAGTATGTGACCAGACGCACATACACACTATAAAAATGTAATTAAAACTTAAATGTAATTACTTCTGCTAAAAGACAAGATCTTGCAAGGTAATATTCTGTTGGGAAACTTAGAAACAAATGCCTCTTGTATTCTTTGGGGTAAACACGCATGTACCAGCTTCTGGGGGCTCCTTCAGTGATGTCTGAGAACTCTGACAGATGGATGCCTAGACTCAGTCCAGGCACACACACACACACACACACACACACACACACACACACACACACACACACACACACACACGAGTCTACTTTATAGGTTTGTCAAGCACACCTAGACCTCCATCTGTAATGCTTCATAGACACAGAGCTCTGAGCTATGGTGGGCCTACATTTTACTGTGTAACTTTTTTCATTGTTCTCCTCAACAACAGACCCCACTTAAGGGTAAACAGTGGCCATCAGAAATCATGCTATATATCCAGGCTTACTAATAGACACATAAAGTGCACTGAGTAAAGTCTCACCAACTACGAAGCCTGTGTCCAATGTGATTAGCGCCTGTCTGTGCTCATGGGACACGCCCATTTCTCCTTCATGATGCCCTCATGCCATCCTGCAGCCTTTGGGTTTCAGGCCTGAGCCCTCACTCTGTGTGTGCCTCAGTGTTCTGTCTGCTTCACGGTCCTGCTCCCTGGCTGCATTCCCTCAGGGCCGGCCTTTCACCCGGCCCAGCTCTGTGCTCAGTGCCTGTCAGTGCTGCTCACCCCAGACCAGCACAACAAAGCCTACTTACAAAGTAACAAATGTATGGAGGAGGGCAGGAGTGATGACCTAAAGATAAAGAATTTGGGGAAACATTAAGTGAAATGTTGTCGCCTTGGTGTAAAGACTTGCATCCCCACCAAAACTACTCTGCGAATAGGTATTTGCGCACTGCTTTCTCATAATTCCCAAATTTGGAAGCAACCACTTGGGGGAGGGAGGTAACAAACTTCTGCAAGGCATATGATGGACAGTTAGGGGACTCAGCAAGAAAAACATAAGGCACAGAGAGCCTCAGCTAACGGACATCTGGTGTAAAGTGTCTAGGGCTGGGCGTGTGGCTCAGTGGGTAGAGAGCTTGCCTAACATGCATGAGGCCCCGGGCTCCATCCCCAGCACCACAGAAATTGGGCACTGAGTGCACACCTATGATCCTAGAGCTCAGAAAGTGGTTACAGGAGGATCAGAAGTTTAAGGTCATCCATGACTACATTGTAAGCTGGAGGCTAGCCCAGGCTCCTCAAAAGAAGAGGAGGAGGAGAAGGAGAAGGAGGAAGAGGAGGAGGAGGAGGAGGAGGAAGAAGAAGAGGAAGAGGAGGAGGAGGAGGAGGAGGAGGAGGAGGAGGAGGAGAAGGAGGAGGAGGAGGAGGAGGAGAAGGAGAAAAATCTAGATGTAGACCTTCAACCCTCCATAAAAACACACAGTCTAGACATAAATTTCAAAACTATGAAATTAGAAGGTTATATGATGGAAAACCTAGATGTCTGAGGCAAGAATTACCAGGCAACATTTAGTAAGTTCTGTTCAATTCTTATGCAAATCTAAGATAATGGGGGACAGGTCTGCTCAAATTTGTACAACTGTCACTCACTGAGTAACATAACCATTAAGCTGACAGAATCCAGAATCACACATCCTGAGTTTGAATCCTGATCACTCACTTAAAAAGTACATACAACTTTGAGGAAAGTGGCTTGAGGGCCCATGTTTGTACTCCCCATACAGGATACTGGGAGGGTATGGGAACTCGACTAGTGCGTGATTTCAACCGAGCTCATGCGGGACAGTAAGCGGTATCTGTAGACAGTACTATAATCACTTTTGAGTACTCACTTGATGAAAAGGGTCTGCATAAATCATGGACGATAGGCCTTTGAATTCTGCATGGCGAGGAGTGGGGGCGGGCACATGGCAGCTTCCGGGTGTTAAAGTACAAACTATGCCATTCTGGTAAAGCCGACATTTTGTACATTAAATCCCTGTGAGAGGAAAGAGAGCATATTACACCACCTGCATCGTGTAAACATGGTCAACCTGCTGTCTGCCCCTTTCTGACCACTCTTTCTCCCCCCCCTCCCCAGAGCTGAGGACCAAACCCAGGGCCTTGCACTTTCTAGGCAAGTGCTCTACCACTGAGCTAAATCCCCAACCCCCTTTCTGACTGCTCTTAAGGGGACCATTGAGTCGTGTTAACACTGTTTGCTGCATGTCCAAAGAACAAGGGGGTAGAATAAGGATTATTTATGCATTTGCTTTCATAGGCCTCCTGTACTTAATCATTGGTCTAACCTTGATGTTTTTCCTGCTGCCTCCAAGTATTCCCTTCCAGTACCCTTTGCAGGGCTGGTTTTCTGGCCATCCTTCAACCCGCTCTCGCCATGGAAAGCTTTTCTTGTTCCCTCAACTTTAACAGATAGTTTTGCTGGGTATAGTAGTCTGGCTTGGCATCTGTGGGTGTTCAGTATACATTTTCAGTGGTGTATCAGTCCAAACCAGTCAACATCCATCACAGATAGGGGATGACTCATGAAGTCCCACCCCTGGCTACCAGAGCTAAAGGAGCCACCGGTGGCTGCTGGCTGCTGGAAGAAAGAGAATCAGTTGTCTTGAGGAGTGCTGGTAAGTTGTCTGTGCTCCTTAGGTGACCCTATCCCCATGCACGTACGCTGAGAGTACTAACTGGACAACAGTGGGCTAAAAACCAGAAGATATGAAGTTAGGCAGGAGCAGTGGGGAGCTCTGGGAAGAGTTGGAGGGGTGACTGTGATCCAAATATATTGCCAGTGTGTATAAAAGTCTCAGAGGATTCTTTGTTTTTAATTAAAGAGGCTTTAGCACTGCTGACTGATCTCTGGGGCAGGCAGTAGGAGGGTAAAAAGTTCCAGTTCTTGTTGGATGTGTTGCTGCCTGCCTATGACCCCAGTACCTGTGAGGCCTCTGAGGTGGGCGGCAGAGGGTGAGCTTGCTTCAGACAACAAAGCAAAAGGAATGCTCAGAGCCTCGGCTACTGGAGAAGAGCAGCACTGTACACAAAGGCAGCAGCAGTGACAGCGACCACTGTACAAAAAGGCGGCAGCAGTGACAGTGACAACAGTGACGAGGACTCTTCAATGCTCCAAATGGTGCCCATGGGAGCCTCCAACAATGGCTGGTGCCACAGAGGGGAACCTCATGTCAATCTGGTAGCACTGATTCACAAAACGGGCTGGCAAGAGGGCTCAAAGGGCAGAGTCATTTGCTGCAAAGCCAGAAACTTGAGTTCAATTCCCAGGCCCATGTGTCAGGAGGAAAGAACTGATTTCAGCAAATTTGTCTTTTGACCTCTACACATGCACTTGGATTTTATGTGCACACTCACACTCACATGCACACTCACACAACCAGAGAGAGAGAGAGAGAGAGAGAGAGAGAGAGAGAGAGAGAGAGAGAGAGAGGGGAGAACCCACTTCTGCAAGTTGTCCTCTAACATTTACATGTATACCATGGCATATGCCCACACATACACATGCTTATAGATAAACAAACAAACAAATATGATTTAAAACAATTTTTAAATTACCGCTTCCTAAATGAGTAGACAGTGATGCAAAAAATTTGCTAGCCAAAACCTTAAAAGGAAAAACTGAGGCTTTAGAGAGCTCCCATATTTCCCCAAAAATCTAGCAGGCTGGGATGTGGGCACACCCAGAGTCAGGTACATTCTTGGGAAGGCCCCAAACTCTGCCCTCAGGCTGACCTGAAGGAGGGAAGGCTGGGTGGAACTACATCTGCCTGTCTGTGAGAGGGGAAATGGATGTTCTAGCACAGGTAGCATCTAGACCCCTTGCTGTTCCCAAGCACTTAGAAAATGTCTTGTCACAATCTGACTATGAAACTAATCAACCGGACACTTGGTAGCTGTGCAAAGTAGGACAGACAGCAATAGAACATGAAGAGGGGTAAGAACATGACTGTCATAATCTCATGGATCTATTGTTTCAAATGCCAAGTTTTCAACAAAAGGTTTAACATGGGCTAGGGCTGGAGAGAGAGGTGGTTCAACTGTTGAGAACACTCATTGCCTTCTGGGAGGACTGGGTTCGGTTCTAAGCACCCACATCAGATAGCTCACAATCTCCTGTCAGTCCAGTTCCAGGGGATCTGACACCCTCATCGGACCTCCGTGCACTCCTGCATTTGTGATGTGCACGAACCAGACACAGACTCAAACACGCTTTAAAGTAAAAATTTAAAACACAAAATTTAAATTAAGGATGGCCCATACATACTTGCCTTCAGAAACCAGGCAATCCGTAAGAGCTCTGTGAAACACCGTAGGAAAAAATCTTTCAATGAAAAAAATGTTAAAAATAAAAGCTAATTCTATATCCAGCATAAAAAATAAGGGATAAATGAGGGTTTCCTGGGCCACATGAAAATTCAGATAATTCAGCAACAGCAGACCTGCGTGCGAAATCTCTCAAAGAACATTTTCCCGAACAAAGAAAAGTTATATAGGTTAGAAATAGTGCCAATAAAGCCATCGTGCTGCAGATAGACAGTGTGAAGGGGAATCAAGCCCAAATGCACTGGAGGCCGAGCCTAATCATGGAGGTACCTGACGTCACCAGACAGGGAAACAGACATTTCAGCAGCCACAGCTGGGGACTCCCAAACCCGCTAGTAACAATGGCAGAACCACCTAGAAGCTAGCCGAGGGCTGGAGAGATGGCTCAGAGGTTAAGAGCACTGGCTGCTCGTCCAGAGGACCTGGTTCACTTCCTAGTTCCTTCACCCACATGCAGCTCACAACACCCTGTTGCTCTGACTCGGATGGGTTTTGATGTCCTCTCCTGGCTTCTACAGGTATTGCACATACATGGTGCACAGACACACATGCAGGTAAACATTCCTATGCATGAAATAAAACCTTAAAAAATAAGGACAAGGCTTGGAAGTCACAAAAGCCCCAACAAACTGACGGACATGTATATAACACCTACTCGTCTGGACACAAATTCTCCTCAAATGCCAAGGGAAGTGTCCTGACAGACTACATCGGGAGATAGAACTAAACCACACAGGGATGATATCACAAGTCAGTAACAGATGACAGCTGGATCACTCACAATTGTGTGGTAATTAATGTGCTTGTCAACAGCCAGAAGGTCAAAGGCACCCAGCAGAATGTGTACATCATGGGGTGGGAGATGAAGGGGCCGCTCACAAGTGTTTGTAAAGTAACACTTAGACACGAGTGATACAATGTATTTAATTATTTTACACCATTTACATATATATATATGAGCTTATAACTTGTAGTCCATCAGCCAAAGATGCCAAGATAGGAAACTAGAGGCGGGACCTGAAGCAGAGGCCATAAAGGAGAGCTGCTCACTGGCCTGCTCAGCTTTCATTCTTAAACATCCTAGGACGGCCTGTCCTAGAGTGGGACTGCTCGTGGTGGGCGTGTCCTCCTAGAGTGGGACTGCTCATGGTGGGCGTGTCCTCCTAGAGTGGGACTGCCCGTGGTGGGCGTGTCCTCCTAGAGTGGGACTGCCCGTGGTGGGCGTGTCCTCCTACATCTATTAATAATCTGCCTCACGGACCGGCCCACGGACCAACCTGATGGAGACAACTCCTCAATTGTGATTCCCTCTTCCAACTCATGTCTAGGTTTATGCCAAATTATCAAAACCACAACAGTGGTACACACCGACAACCCCCTCACTGGAGAGGAAGGCAGGAGGGGAAGAAGGCCAAGGTCACATGTTTGCTTTCTAGCTGATGACCAAGGCTGTCCTGTGATTTTACAGAATTACTAAGATGGAGGACTGGGGGTATTGTGAATGCCGGGTCTCTCCTCAGGCGTGAGGGAACATCCACAATGGCACAGCCCTTGCCGTGCAGGCTGCTGCACAACCCCGGGGGTTTTATTTTCCCCATAAATCCCCTTCTTAATAACAATGCTGCCTGCCCAGGCTTTGGCCTCAGCCTTGCTGTGCCACCTGAGGAGTGAGATAATCAACCCCACCACTGCCTGAGGTGTGCTTTATTACTTCCATACAGAGCCATTCCATTCAGGAAACACTTAGCTGAAGGCAAGGGGTTGGGGGACAAACAAACAAATAAAAGCACCATCCTAGGAAAAGCCTAGCAGGGAATCACCCTTCTTCCCAGGGGAGGATGGCTGGGTGACCTGTGTGCTCTCTTGCAACTCTCCTTCTTACCGAAGGACTCTGCTACTACACAGATGCTCCAAAGAGCTCACCAGAATGGTTCTGAAAACAGGTCTATTTGATACGCAACCTAAACACGCATGATGTAAGCATGGTCCGAACTAGTATTCACCCACCAAAAGCTACAGGCAGCCACGGCTGCAGTGTAGAGAGGGAGGGAAATGTACCCCTCACACCTTCCTGCATCTTTCCGCCAAGTCAGCAGGTAGAAGAACATTGACAACATGTTTTAAAACAGTGAGTGGGCTGGGAAGTGATCACTCTGGCAAGCAGGGGGACCTAAGTTCGAGCCCTCAGAACCTGTGTAATAAGCCGGTCATGGTAGCAGGCATTTAGCAACCCCAAGGCAGGGAAGGCTGAAATAGTAGGCTCCCTGGGGCCCTTTGGCCAGCCAGTCTAGGAGATATGGGAGGCTCCAGGTTCAGTAAGGAATTCTGTCTTAAAAATAAGGAAGGAAGAAGCCATCTTTGCCCTCTATATACGTGTTCATACACATGGACTCATATGCAAACATATATACACGCAGGTTTAGGAACGAAGGGCCCTTCCCTCTAACAACAGCGGTGTAGAACGGAGGGACAAGGTGTTGTATAGAGACTGAATCGATCAAACAGAAGAGAGTGGAAGGAGAGCCTGGGAGCACGTGGGACATGACAGCAGGTATGGCTGAATAGAGAACCAACCTTGACATTGTATCACACTGGAGAGCAACTTCCATTGGCATTAACAACATTTCAAAGCAGCTAGTAGAGAGGGTCCTGGGTGGTCCAGACACCAGGAAATGAGGAGTAAGCCAGCTACCCTGTTCTGTTCCTTCCACACAGAATCCAGTTATCCAGATGGTGTATTGAGGCTGAGGACATAGATCAGTGGTACACCCCTTGCTCAGTATAAAGAAGGCTCGGATTCTATTCCCAACTCAGATTCTATTCCCAACACCACCAAAAATAAAAAGGTCAAACAATATTCTGTAAACTTATACAAATTACTATATCTATTAAGAATAAATATAGGGCTAGAGATATGACTCAGCGGTTAAGAGCACTGACTGCTCTTCCAGAGGTCCTGAGTTCAATTCCCAGCAACCACATGGTGTCTCACAACCATCTGTAATGGAATCTGATGCCCTCTTGTGGTGTGTCTGAAGACAGCTACAGTGTATTCATATAAATAAATCTTTTTTAAAACAGAGAATAAAAATATACATCGTAGAGGCTGGAGCAACGGCTCAGAGATTAAGAACACTGACTGCTCTTCCATAGTGCCTGGGTTCGGCTCCTAGCACACACATGGTGGCTCACACCCATCTGTAGCTCCAGTTTCAGGAAATCTGTCACCCTTTTCTGACCTCCATAGACATTGCACATACATGGTGCACACACATATGTGCAAGCAAAGTGTTCATACACAAACATTTTAAAAACCAAATACAGGTAGATAGACAGATATTATACATTATATGTATATATTAAAGAAACAGAATTCAGTGTTAGGGAGATAGCACAATTGGTAAAGTACTCCCTTGCAAACTTAAGGACCAGGGTTTGATCCTTAGAACCCATATAAAAGAAATCAGGCACAGGCTAGACAGAAGGCTCAGAGGTTAAGAGCACTGGCTGCTCTGCCACAGGATCCAAGTTCAATTCCCAGCACCCACAAGGAGGCTGACAGCCATCTGTAACTCCAGATCCCAGAGATACAGCGCCTTCTTGAGACCTCTGTCAGCACCAAGGACATGTGTGGTGCACAGACATACAGGCAAATGCCATAGACATGAAATAAAGACTAAAACAAACAAAAGCCAAATGTGTGCACTAGCCCAGCACTGAGGGGTGAGGACAGTGTCCCTGGGGTATCATGCCAGCCTCCCATGCCTTCCCTTAGAAACTCACTCTCAAGTGATCCAAAGCTGGACTGAACAAACTTGTTCGCTGCTTTAAAAATTCTAGAAGAGGATTGATAAACATAGGCCACGGGGCTTCCTCAGAGTTCACACATACGCATGTACACAACACACATACACCACACACACACACACACATACACACACACACACCACACACATACATACACCACAAACACACCACACAAACACACACACACCACACACCCCACACACACCAAACACACACACACACACCAAATACACACATCACCCACACACACACCCCACCACAACACACAACACACACAACCACACACACACACACAACCCACACACACACAAACACAGTACACACACCCCCACACAGTACACACACCACACACACACACACCACACACACCACACACACACCCACAATAACACCACACCACCACACACACACCCACAACCACCCCTACCCATCACACACACACACACACACAAACACACACACATCCACACACCCCCACACAACACACACACACGCACACACACACAGAGCACACACACATGTACACACACACACACACACACACACACACACACACACCACACACACACCACACACACACACACACACACACACCACACACACACACACACACACACACACACACACACACACACACACAGGTTCTAGCACCCTTGAGGAACCCAGGGTCCTAACAGGAACATGGGAAGCTCAGGCTGGTGTCTCACACTGCCTTTATCTTAGACTGAGGCATGGGGCTGCAGCGAGCCCTGGTCCACAGTTCTCAACATAGGAATAAGAAGGGTGTAAGCTCATCTGCAAGCAGCTTCTAAATGATAGGGTGTCTTTAAAAAAACAATTTAGCCAGCCATCTGAATTCAATTCAGCAGAAACAACCGTGCTCACAGACTGACCAGCCTCCATGATGGCAGCCTCCTGTCTGAGCCCCAGCCTCCTTCCCTGGAGTCTCTCACATCCGTGCATAGCCCACCTCCTTCATTCTGAACCCCAGCCTAAGAAATCTCTCTCTCTCTCTCTCTCTCTCTCTCTCTCTCTCTCTCTCTCTCTCTCTCTCTCTCTCTCTCACACACACACACACACACACACACACACACAGCACAGCATAAGACAAACCCCATCAACCCAACAATCAAACAAGCACAACTCCTAAAGATAATGTGTTTTAATGACCTGGAAATGGTGATTATGAGAATATATAACAACAGAATGCATTTAGAACAATGTAAAGAAAAGGGCCCAGTTGAGCACGCAGTCCAAACACCCTGATATAAATACCTACTTCCTCACATGGACGGCATGGAGAAGAGGCAACAAAAATAGCTACTCTGGGATGGTGGCGGCTGGGTCCTTTTGTTTCCGATGTTCTCTTAGAAGTGGGTCGTATGTGCTGGCTTCTGCCCACCCTGTGCCTCCCACCACCAGCTGCGCCTCCCTGCCATCCAACGTCCCTTGGACACCAGGACTACCTCTGCACTGCACCCACTGTAATTTGAAACTCTACTTTTATGTGGGAGATTGTAAATTAGACCTACAGCTCCATGAAACCAAGCAGCTTCTCTCAGCCCACATTCCCCACACAGGCACTTATCACACACACACACACACACACACACACACACACACATATATATATATATATATATATATATATATATATATATATATATAATCCACGCTCCACATACACCACACGAGCCCTCAACACACACACCCCACATATAACATACACCTTCACGCTCACGACACATATACACATCCCACAAATACCACATATACATTCACCACATACATACATCCACACGTACCATACACATACATGCACACACACACCACATATACCACACAGGCACTTGCCATACACACACACACACACACACACACAACATGCACACACACACATATACCACATCCTTGCCATACAGGTACTCCCCACACATATCATACACTCACTATAGTACACATACACTGCACACACCATACACTCTCACCACACACACTCCACACAGAACACATACTCATCATACATATCTACCACACATTCTACAGTCACACCTACCATACACAGCACACACACTTACCACATAGTCACCACACAAATGCCATACTCTCATCACACATACTACATGCTCACCATACACACACCTGACATGGGTCACATACGCTCAAAGCCCATATACACACCACATGCTACACATACTTCTCACACTATAACACATATTTATACTATACACACACCACACAGATACATACACACTACAGACACATGTTCAACTGCCTAAACACATACCACATGTGTGTAAGACACACACACACACACACACACACACACACCATTCCTTTCTTCCATGCCTGAAGATCATCCCACTGTCCAAACCATCCATGACCCCTCTCTCCTCCCTTCCCTCTTCCCCTCTTTGGGAAAGTGGAAAATATTAATAAAGTTTCCACATGATCACAAGTCCCATGAATTCCATGTGTCTTCCTTAGGAGGCCATGACATGGGGACCACGCCTCACACCTAGCACACATCAGTCCTCCAGAGAGGTAAATGAGCCAGGCGTGGCAGCACGCACCTTTGATCTCAGCACGCAGGAGCATCTCTGTGTGTCTCACACTGAGTTCTGCTTTCCCTGTCATGGACATAATTATCTACGTGGTGGATTTCCCAGCGCCCACCCCATCACACTGACAGACACAGACAGACACGGGGAAGAAGCAGGACCACAGTGGCGGCTACAGAGCTGTCCCACTCTCAGTACTTCAGAAGTGTAAGAACTGGAGACAACTCTCTCCCTGCCCTACCAGCAGACACGGCACGATTGGCATATGCTATTTATAGTCCAGCCATGTCCCCAAGTCCTCAGATGCAGCAGGCAAAGCTTCCAGGGCGGCTCTGCTTCAGGCAGAGCAACCAAACATTTGCTGCTGCTGCCACCTACGGGAAGAGGGAAGAGGTGCAGGAATCCTGAGTGGCCCAACTGTTCGCATGGGTGCTGTGGGGAAGTCACTGTGGGTGATGAATAGGGGCTGCCTGGTTGACGTCACAGTCTGGCCACTACACGTCAGAATGCACGAGCCTGGGCATTCCTGTGCAGGAAAGCTCCTCTATGCCAGGTGAGTGGCTGACACACACTAGAGGGAGGTGGCACCAAGAGCCTCGCTGGCTCTGCAGGCACCTTCCCAGCAGGCCTTGCAGCAACCAGATGGGGCTAGGCAAGGCAGTGACTCACCTTGCTTTTGTGCTGCCTGACTTGGTGCTGTTGACTTTAGCCGCATTTAGCCTGGCACCGTTGCGCTTCATTTTCTTCTAGATCAAATACTTGTGAATCTGAGAATTCTGAGGAAGAGGAGAACATGGGTTAGCACTCGTGGGCTGACCAGTTTCCTTGGTTTTCTGAGCCACAAGTAAAGCTATCCTGTTAACACTGTAGACACATTCCTCCTCCTCCCAGGTTCCAGTCACACACACACACACACACACACACACACACACACATACATGCAGGCATATACACAAATGCATATACACACACACAACCCACATACACACACGCACATGAGCGCACAGACATGCACACACACATACACACCTACATGTACAAACATGTGCACACATCCATATACACATACATACATGAACACACACAAGTGCACACACACACTCACTTCCATCTCTCCACACAACAGCCAGAACAATAAGTTGAAAGCTCTGTGGTGTCCTCTTTCTTCCAATCACTGTCACTGTCCCTTGAGCTTTGATACCCACGAGGGCACCACATCAACCGTGTCTTTTAGCAGTTGCCCCCCACTCCTGTTCCCACACCTCTACCACACTGGCCTCTGGTGGTCCCCGAGACACACAAGCTCTCTTCCACGCAGACACCTTTGTCTTCACATGCTGTCGCCTCTGTCTACACACCCACACTTCTCCCCTTCTCTCTCTCTGCCTAGTGAACTCTCCTTGTCCTAGAGATCACTGGTTCTCAAGCCTACATGTCCCTCAGAGTCACCTGGAATCTTTCTTAGAAACAGATTGCTGCACTCAGTTCTAGATTCCGATCACCATGAAGAGTGGGCGGGAACTCAGAATGCGTGAGTGTCCAAGTTCCTGAGGGCTGGCTGCTACTGACTCCACGGGCCCCCAGACGTCACTCTGGAAACGGCAGCTCTGGCTGAACGTCACTTCCCCGAGAAGCCTCTGAATACCTCTGACAGACCAGCCCTTCTGCAGTGACAGTGACCTCGGCCATCCTTCACCCACTTTGTAATGATGTCTATTGGTGTGAGACTCTGAGACTTTGAGGACCGAATGCATGGAGATGGAGAGATGGCTCGGTGGTTAAGAGCACTTACTGCTCCTCCAGAAGACCTTAGTTCTATGCCCAGAACCCACGGGAAGAAAATATAATAAAATGTAAGTACATGCCAAATCCCCGTGCTGGGGAAGGAGAGGCAGGAGAGAGTCTGGGGGATGCCTATGAAATTGATTTCTAAAAAGAAGACAACATTCCTAAGGGTAACATAGGTTGACCTCCTGCCTCCACGCTTGCATGCACCTCACACAAAAACAAGACAAAAAATACCAAATTATAAAGTACATTGTCAGCGGAGGACAGGGTGGTGGACACTCATCATCCTAGCAGAGGAAGGACTATAGGTTTAAGGCCAGCCTGGACAGCACAGAAGACCCTGCCCCTGACACTCCCGCCCGCCCACTCACACACACCTCTAACTACTACAGCCCATTGCTTTTCTAACGAATGCTGCCACATTATACACTTAAGCTGCAATAAGCCTGCCCCGAGACATGGGAGGCATGGGCGTTCTTTGCTCACAGATGCGCACTATCGAACTCACAGATGCTAAGCACACACAGTTGTCTCTTTGAGGGGAGAGGTGAATAACCTGTTTTCTGCCCAGAAGGCTGGGAGTGAATGTGGTCAATGACCTGGTGACCTCTGCACTTGAAGGAATTAAAATAAAAACTACAAAAAAACAACAGACAAGGGGACAGGACAGAACGGGCCTGAGATATGCCCGGACAAGCCTGAAAACAAGGTCATGGGATTGTCCCAGGAACTAGCTAGCCACTACCAAACTCCCTGCTCTACAAATAGAGATAAGACGCTCTCCTACATTATGAACATTCCAGCCCGCATGTACTGCTTGCTGATATGACCTTGTACCCATTTCCCTTGCTGATGTATGAATTAACCCATCAAGTATAACCACGCCGAATCCCCTTGCCTTCCCCTATAAAAATCCTTGAATTTCGAGTCTTGGGGTCGACTCCTCTGTCTCCTGTGTGAGATACGAGCCGTCCCAGAGCTCTGATAATAAACTGCCTTGTGTGCTTTACATCAAGAGCCGGTCTCTCGAGTTTCTTGGGGGAGTACAATCCCGCGACTGGAGTGGGGTCTTCCGAGAGGGGGTCCTACACACTCAGTACCTGTGTGGTCAGGATGGCACCAGATCCTGCCCAGACCCTTCTCGTAAGCTTGTATTTCTCGGTCAATCTATAAAACCTAGCTTTAGGGAAGATGTCAGGCATGCTTTACAAAGCTTCCATGCAGCCATACCTCAAGCTTTATGATGCCCCCATGTACTGCAGTTCCCACGGAGGCCTGCTGAGGGGCTAAACCCCATGGAATTGAAGTGAACAGCTGTAAGCCACCAACCATGTGGATGTTTGAGGGGTCGTTATTTATCACCAGAAAAATAATTCACCAAATTGTGCTGTACTTAAATGTGCCAAAAATAAACTACTCGGGGTCAGACTCTTGAAGTTCAGGTTAAGCCCACACCTGCTACTGAGCTGTGTTGAACAGAACTACCAGCCATCTTGCTTCTTGTGGACCACACTCTGCTGGCCAAGGTCATCTCAGATCCCCCCCCCACAATGGGTGGAAAAGAAAGACACCCCTGAATCCAAATAAAGTTTTAAATTCTGGGTTCAGTTCTTTTAACATTGTATCCAAGCACGTGTCCCAGTTTTGAAGACTGTACTATGGTCATCCTGTGAATGGTATCACTGGGTTAGGGGGAGAGGGAAGCTAGAAATACCCACTGTCTCTCTCTACCAGTTTTCTCAACTTTTATGCAAATATAAACAGTAAGTTATCAGAGAGTGTAGTCTTTATTGGAGACAATCAACTTTTAAGAGCAACTTGGGAAGGAAAGAGTTTATTTGCCTTAGAGTTAATATTACCAAGGGAAGCCACGCCAGGGGCTCAAAGCAGGAACTTGAGGGCACGAACTGGATCAGAAGTCATGGAGGACTGCTGCTCACGGACTTGCTTCCTCCAGCTCAGCTACCTTTCTTCTACATCCCAGGCCCACTTGCCTAGGAATGGTACCGCCCACAGTGGGCAGTCCTACCCATTAACTTGCAGTCAAGGAAATGCTCAGAGCCAACCTGAAGGGGCAACTCTTTAATGGAGGTGCCTTTGTCTCAGGTGTGTCAAGCTGACAACCAAGAACAGCCATCCCACTCTCCCTGGCACAGCTCGTCTTTGAAGATAAAAGATGCAGAGCCAGGCGTGGTGGCGCTCACCTTTAATCTCAGCACCTGGGAGGCACAGGCTGGTAGGTCTCTGTGATTTTCTTAGGCCAGTCAGTTTAGAGAGCAAGTTTCCAGCGAGCCAAAGCTACACAGTAAGACCCTGTCTAAAGCTGGGGGAGGGAGAGCTGGAGAGACCACTCAGGGGCTGAAAGCACTGACTGCTGTGGCAGAGGACTTGGGTTTGATTTCAAACATCCACATGGTGGCTTTCAACTGTCCTTAAGTTCAGTTCCATGGGATTTAGAACCTTCAACTGGCCTCTGTGGGAGGGAGCTGCTTGTGCAGAGTGTACATACATACATACATACATACATACATACATACATACATACATGCAAAACACTCATACACATAATAATAAATATTTGTAAAATATTAAAAAGACGATGCTTCTGTCATGAAGCTGTCCTATCTGTCATGTCTAACTTAAGCCTGTGAGTTTATCTCCTGACAACTTTGCTTGACAAAGAGAAAGTCACAAGGCCCAGAAGCACTTGCAGCTCCATTCCTGCGTTGGGGTCACAGACAGGGGGAGGGAGCCATGAATAGAATAATTCCCTGTCTGTTCCTCTCGCCCCATCTCAACATTCACTGATTTCTCTGCTTTTAGATTTTCTGTGGATCCAAGGGAACTTGCTAGACAGCAAGCCCTCTGGCAGGAAAGAGCCCAAGGGCTTCTGGACCTATGGAGACTGGCACAGGACAAGCACGATATCACCCTTTGTTCTTGATGGGCTACGGTGAACACCTCACACTGGGAGGTAGACGCCTAGGCTAAGGTTACCCTTGGTCTTGAAAGCTAACAGTGTGCTGAGGAGGACAAGACATTGTGACAGACTCTTCACATCTCGCGTCCCTAGCTACATCGTCATTAAGGTTTCCCAAGAAAAGAGAATCCTGAGACATTGACAAATTCAGAACCTGAGGGTAGACAGTGACGAGGACTGGAAAGCCAGTAACTTCTGACTTTCACATATTCTTTTTTTTTTTTTAATTCTCTTTGGTGTTCCGTTTTGTTTGAGACAAGCTCTCATGTAGCCCAGGTTAGCCTAGAGCTCCTATGTGCCAGAGGACTCGTCCTGCCTCTACCTCTCTGCCTGCTGGATCACAGGAGCGAGTGAGTACCACATCCAGTTCCCGCTATGCTTCCTGCCCACAGGCAGAAACCGCCGTTGTGGCAGCTAGTTCCCAGATCTATCTGTCCGTTTGCCAGAGGACTGATGTCCAGTGTTTAGCAGATGCTATTTACAACAGAATCCTAACAAAAGTACCATCCGTCTGCCTTGGCACCCAGAGAAACATAACTCAACACAAGGGTAAAATATACGCACAGCCAACACCAGTGACATCAGGAACAAAAACTGTTGGTTCTGGCATCACTCGGGGTAGGGGAGAGTGCTTGACTAAACTGGAAAAGGACCGTGAGCCGCACAAAAGATGTGGGCAGCTCCGGCTACATATTTGAGAGGTCTCTTGGAACATCGAGGGAGTGCTCTGTTCCACCTGAGAACGGGCGCCTTAAAACGGGTCGCCCCCCTCCCACCACCCCATGACCTTGCACAGGCCTTCATACGCACCTCAGTCACCAAGCACCTTCGTTTTTTGAACAGTGGGAAAAACACAGGGTGTAGGTCAGACGGTCGCTGCCATCTACTGTGCCACCTTGCAAGTTGATTCTTCTCCCGTCCGAGTCTCTCCGTTTGCAAAGTGGAAATAGCAGCTCTCTATCAAGTGAGTCTTCTCAGCCCGGATCCTAAGGGAGATGACCACATGTGAGCTCTGCTGACCCTCAACCAAATGCAAAAGTGTGTGTGTCCTGGCGGGCGGAACAGAGGGATGATCCGACTCCAGAGCTTCCCACAGACAAGGAGCCTGGAGATGACTCAGCAGTTAAAGATGCTTGCTGCGAGGCCTGAGGTTGAGTTCTGTCCCCAGAACCCACAAGGGAAAAGGAGAGAACCGGGGCTGGAGAGATGGCTCAGTGGTTAGGAGCACTGACTGCTCTTCCAGAGGACGTGAGTTCAAGTCCCAGCAACCACATGGAGGCTCATGACCATCTGTAATGGGATCTCATGCCCTCTTCTGGTGTGTCTGAAAATGGCTACAGAATACTCATATAAATAAAATAAGCAAATATATTTTTTCAAAAAAGGAGAGAACCAACTCCAGGGGCTGTCCTCTGACCTCCGCAAACAAGCAACATCACCCCCTCCAAAAAACAATTAACAATCTCCAGAGAAAACTTACTAAGGCCATTGCTCTCAGAGCTGGAGGAGGACCGTGGCTCACCTCAGCATGAGTGTTTAGCAGTCAGTAGAGAGAGAACTCAGAAAGCAGTCAACAGCACAATCTGCAGGTATCAGGATAACCAGGGAAACAACCGTACTCAAGAAAAACCACCTCGGGAGTGACAGTGAGAAGGCTAGGCTGACTCCATGACAGGCTTCAAATAGGCAGCTCAGGAGACTAGGCCTAAACCTCTGTTTCCTAGATCGGGGCAATTCCAAGTCCAGGCTCCAGAAGCTGCCCTGCCACCTGGCCTGAGGCAAGGACCATGGGTCAATGGCAGTTTCCAGACTTCCTCAGCTACTTCCTCAGTAGGAGTTTCCAGATCTCCACGGCAAGCTTCCAGCCCCCACACCCGGGTAATGGAATGTCCATAGAGATGGACCCAACAGATTAGCATAGAGGTCACCTATCCTGGAATTCCCTAATGTGCTTTAAATCAGGCCTGCGAGCTCACTTGTGTGTCTATATTCTGGTGGTAGGAGACCCCAGCATGCTGGACTTCTGCAGAATAAAACTCTGTGCATTTACATACTATTTGAGTCCAGGACATCATTTTTTTGGCGAATCATGGACCCTTACAACTGTAGTGTGGGAGCTAGAGGAATATGAAGCCCAGACAAGGGTGATCACAGGGCAGATGCTTACTAAATCATCGAGAAGTAAATAAACACAGAGTTAACCCAGGGGGACAGGATAATCCCACTTACCAGAGGGGACATTTTCAGAATGTGTTACTGGAAACCTTTATGATTCAGAGTTCTTTAATTTCAAATACTTAGTTCAAACTGAAAGCACATTCTCTCCTGAAAGTGAGGACACTGAGCCTGGATGCCTGTCATTTAGTGGTGATCCAGAGGCCTATCTCAGCCTTGCCTGATGAAACCCAGGAGGACCCTCCCTCCCATCTAAATGTGAGGGGAAAAAAATGTCTTCCTGGAAGAACTGAAGGCCTTATTTCCTGGATTAAACACATCCCATTTTGAAGGTGCTGGAAATCGAGCCTAGGGCCTCACACATGCCAGGCAGTACCTTACTGTTGGGTTATATGACAGTCACTGACTTTTTAAAGTCTGTTTTGCCTTGACAGGAAGCTCACAGTAATGTCAAGGCCCAATTTTACTGATTAAAAATCTGAACATTCTCTTTCTTCCCCATGATTTCCTTGTTTGCTCTAATTTCCTTTCTGGAACTGTGATAGTTTATAAATGCTCAGCCTAGGGAGTGGCACTATTAGAAGGTGTGGCCCTGTTGGAGGAAGTGTGTCACTGTGGGTGTGGGCTTTAAGACCCTTATCCTAGCTGCCTAGAAGCCAATATTCTGGTAGCAGCCTTCAGATGAAGATGTAGAACTCTCAGCTCCTCCTGCACCATGCCTGCCATGGATTCAGCCATGCACCTGCCTTGATGATACTGGACTGAACCTCAGCCCCAATTAAATGTTGTCCTTTATAAGACTTGCCTTGGTCATGGTGTCTGTTCACAGCAGTAAAACCCTAACTAAGACAGGAACCAAAAAGCAACTTAAAGAAGGAATGGATTTATCTGATTTATAGTTCTGAAGGGTTAAAATTTTTAAAAATTAGTCATGAACAAAGTCTGGCCATGCCTGAAAGAATTTGAGATAGGGCCCCAAGGACACGGCCATCTGGAGCTACGCCCTTCCCTTCCTTTCCCTTCCTTCACTCCCTAATATGAGTCATCCCTCTGCTGATCGAGATAAGCCACCTTGCCCATATTGCTGAGATGCTAGATTGTACGAATGCTTTGTTAATGCAATTCCACGCCAAAAGTAACTGTGCACTCTTTGTATTAGCCAATTATGTGTATCCGCACAAAACCCCTGGCTTTCCCTATATAAGCTCCTGCTTAGAGAGGCTCGGGGCTGGACTCTATCTCCTGTGTGGGATACGTGTCGGTCCGAGATCTCGTTAATAAAACTGCCTCTTGCTGTTACATCAAGACCGGCTACTCGTGTTTCCTGGGGGTTCCAGATCCCAGTCCATTGCTGAGGGAAGCCATGGTAGACGAGAGCAGGAACTTGAAGCAGAGACCACCGAAGAATACTGCTTGCTGGCTCACGTTCCGGGCTATTTACTGGTTCATTCTCAGAAAGCTTTCTTACACAGTCCAGGCACAGCTTTCCAGGGAATGATGCTGCCCACAGTGGGCTGGGCCCTCCCACATCAATTAACAAGCAAGACCATCCCTAAGGAAGCACCTTCAGGCCAATCCCTCAACTGAGACTTCCGGCTCAGATGACTCCAGGCTGTGTCAAGGTGGCAGCTTGAGCTAGCTAGGACACAGTATTTTTTCTTGTGACGATTTACATGATTTAGTTGAACACATGGTAGGTGTCCACATATGTCACCCAAAGCCCTCCTGGACTTCAGGTATGAAACCGGACAGCTGCTTGTCCAGAACACAGGTTCTACTACCGTATAATGCAGGAGAGAAGGCTCACTCTGCTAGTTCTCAGCTTTGTGACGTGCCTCAACCTGGCTCACACTATAGATTTTCATAGCTGAGAACTGAGGAGGAAATTTAAAAGGTACGTGAGGGCCAATAAGATAGCTCATTGGATAAAGACACTTGCCACGAAGCCTCACAACTTGAATTTGATCTCTGGGATTCACATGGTAGAGGGAAAGAACTGCAAGCTCTCCTCTGACTACTACATGTGCTCCCATGAACCTCCATTCCCTCTCCCGCCCCTCCCCCCTCCCTCCCTCCCTCCCCCTCTCTCTCTGTCTCTCTGTCTCTTTCTCTCTCTCTCTCTCCCTCTCTCTCTCTCTCTCTCTCCCTCTCTCTCTCACACACACATACACAACAACAACGACGACGACGATGACGAAGACAATGACAAGTGAATCTAATAACACTCTAAAATCCACGCGAGGCCTGGAGGACGCCTGACTCAGCAAGTGCTCAGAGCCCACACCAATGGGAGCAGTGAACAAATCACAAATCGGAGCAGAAGACAGACAGCAAATGGCATCTGAAACCCGATAAAACCGAACAGCAGTAAGGGTCAAAACCCAGGACAGAGCAAAACAGAACCAAAGGGGTGCGCACTGGTGGGGCTCTGGAACTGAGGCAGTGAGCACCGGTGGGGCCCTGAGAGTCGCAGGTCACAGAACCACAGGGTTCGACAAACACATCCCTTCCCTTCACATGTTCTCTTCCTAAAGAGTACTATAAAGAAAGGGGAATTAACACTTGAATATATTTCCAGAACCACACCTGTCAATACCTGTGGGCCCACACGAGGTATTTTTATACACACATACTTTACAAAAGATCACAGGAAGTATGTTAAGGAAAAAGGGTAGCTGTTGGTATCCTTTCTCCCAGTTACATCGTCTACTGCCTATGGCTTATGTGTCAGTCCAGGGAGAAGCCATCAGGAAGCCACCCTGACTCTAAGCATCTTCTATGACAGTGGCTCTCAACCTTTCTAATGCCATGACCCTTTAATTCAGTTCCTTGTGTTGTAGTGACCCCCAACCATAAAACCATTTCATTGCTACTCTATAAGTTTGTTTACTACTGTTATGAATCATAATGTAAATATCTTAGTTAGGGTTTCTATTGTTGCCACGAAACACCATAACCAAAAAGCATGTTGGAGAGGAAAGGGTTTATTTAGCTTACCCTTCCATATAGATGTTCACCAGAAGAAAGTCAGGACAGGAACTCAAGCAGGGCAGGAACCTGGAGGCAGGAGTTTATGTAAAAGCCATGGAGAAGTGCTGCTTATTGGCCTGCTTTCTTATAGAACCCAGGACCACCAGCCCGGGGTTGGCAACACCCACTATGGGCTGGGTCCTCCTCCCTCCGATCACAAATTGAGAAAATGCCCTACAGCTGGCTCTCATGGGGGCATTTCCTCAACTGAGGCACCTTCCTCTCTGATGACTCTAGCTTGTGTCAAGTTGACACAAAACCAGCCTGTATAATACCTATATGCTAAGTATCTAGTATGCGACCCCCAGGTTGAGAACCATTGCTCTGTGAGCTTTAACCCTTGCTCTTGATACAGACCAGTGAAGTTGATTTACTAAAGCAACTGCCTTATTAGCATCAGGATGTGCTGAACAGGCTTGCAGCACTGGTTCTCTTTGGGGGTGATGATTGGCTATAAGGGTCACAGCATGGTTGCTCAACTTCTGCATGGCTGGAAAGGGAGGGGGGCACAGAATATAGAGTGTACGTACAAATAAATTTGGCATGCAAAATATAAAATATAAGGTAAGCTTTGTGGGTTTCTTATTTTTGAGACAGGGTTTCAGTGTAGCCCAGGCTATAATTTGAGATCCTCCCACCTCAGCCTCTCTCAAATTCTGGGATTACAAGTATACACCACCATGTCCAGCTTCAGTCAAGCACTTTGTAAAAAAAGAATTTTTTTTCCTACTTTGAACCAAGCACTAAAATGAATGTAAACAAAGGCACAGATAACTCCAATGAATTCTTTTTCCTCCAATTCATCCGGCTGCAGTGAAGACACTCGTTCATGGAAACCCAAGGAGCCAATGGCAGGTTCGTTTTAGACCCCCTGGAGCTTAGACAAATGTTTATTGAACAAAAGGCAACGGATAAAAGACCAAGATGAAGTGTGGTTTGTAAAGATAGGATTTATTTACCGTATTTCTCTAAGTTCAGTCCTTCAAGGACACAGACACAATTTAAGAGAAATGAGTGCTTTCCCCAGAGTGATATAAAAGCCCTTTTGAAGAGGCAGACTTATGGGAAGTAAATATTTTCAGGAGGAGGCAGGTGCATCTCTGAGGTCAAGGCCAGCCTGCTATAGACCGTAAGTTTCAGGCTAGCCAGGGCTATGTAGTGAGACCTTCTAAAATTAAATAAAACAAAACGGTTTTGTTTTTTCAGGAGGGAAAAAAAAGGAATGGAAGGGTGAACTAGGGGGCAGCCTTCAGCCTGAAACCCTAGTACACTTCACAAAGTGCTTTCACATGAAATTTGGGCACTGGGGTTAAGGGAGCATTTGCCTGGAAGCAGAATGAGGCGGTTCTGCCTTTGCGACTTGTGTGGCTGACAGGTCTCTCACCCAAGTCCTCCTCAGGACCAAGCAGAGAACGTAGTGCTCAGGATCTAGGCGGGGCGCGAAGGAGCAGGGTAAGGAACTCCGCAAGCGGTGGGAAGTCCGAGACCGCACCTTCCGCGGGTGCCCGCCCGCCCGCCCGCCCGCCCGCCCGCACGCCCGCACGCTCCCCCTCGACTCTCGCTTCGCTCCGCGCAGCCCCGCACTCCCCTGGCACTCCCAGGCCCACGCTCCGCCTTACCCGGCTGGGTGGTCTCCACCTCGCTGCGCCCACACCGTGCAAAGATTGGTCCCTAGGTTCTAGGGGCGGGCGCGAGCCACGTCTTCAGGACGCTGTTGCCCCAGCAACCAGGGTGCTTGCCAGGAGGATGTTAAGTCTCCGCCTCCCACTAGTAGCGGAGTTGCGATTGGCCAAGAAAGGAGGCGGAGCCAGACGAGGCTTAGGCCCAGGAAGAACTTCCGCCGGAAGTGTTGTCCCTGGGAGAGATGAGAGCCAGGAGCCAGGTGTGGTGTCTCCCTGTTCTTTGTTTTTGTTGTTCTGTTGAATTTCTGTGTGATTGAAGCCGAGTCCCTTGAACCTGCCCTGCCTCTGAGAAGCAGGCTTTTTTAAAGAGTTATTTATTTTTACATTATTATAGCAAAATATTCCCGTGTTCTTTCTCTTGAATAATTGCTATATACATCAGAATTATAGAAGCCTATTTATATATGTATATATAATCTGTGTGGATTATATATACATATCTGTATGGATATACTCAATACATTACATTACCGTCTCAAAAAATTGTTACAATTAAAAATAAGAAAAATAAGAAAATAAATGTTTCGTTTTGCCCTCAAAAGATTACATTTATGTGTTTGAGTATGTGTCCGCATTGTGTATGTGCACTGTGTATATGCAATGCCCGCAGAGGCCAGAAGAGGGCGTTAGATCATCTATGCCTGGAATTACAGATGGTTGTGAGCTGTCTTGTGGGTGCTGGGAACCAAGCTTGGGTCCTCTGCAGGAGCAGCAAGTGCTTTTAACCACTGAGTCATCTCTCCAGCCCTTGTGGATAATGAATCCAGCCTCCCCATAGCATACTTCATGAGCCCTAGCTAGCTGGATCTCTGGTGAGCAAGATTAACTTAGAATTAGTATGTCTGGCAGAAGCCTATTTGTCTATTGTAAGGCATGACTCTATAAACACAAGACCTGCTTGCTTTGCCTACCTTGTGCCCAGCACATGGCATGGTATACAACCGTAGGGCCCTCACAAATGAATTAGTACCAAGAGTCCCTAGGCCCAGTCAGAGCACGAGGGATGACAGTAGTGATCATGAAAACAATGGCCCTTCTCCCTGGCTCTGTGGAGTCCTCTTCCTCAGAAACCCATGTAAGTACTTCATGTGTAGTTCAGTCTGCTTCTTCACAGCATGCTGATGAGATAGGTCTGGTGGAAGCGCACACACACGATGTTTTGTCCAAGGATTCACAGCTGATCAAGCCAGACCCAGAATGAGAATCCATATACCTGAGCCCACCCCCACCCCACCCCCGACCCCCTCCACAGTCTTCCTGACTTCTTATTTGGAGAGGAAGACATTGCTTCATGGGTAAGATGCCCAACACACATCTCTGCCAGCGTGTGAGTTAATGGGTTCTTTGCCCTGTGTTGTACAAATGGATCTTATGTAGCCCCTGCCTCCTGGCCTATTTAAGGAATAAGCACTCTCTCCCACCCACTACCAGGCTGTCACACTTATTTCTCTGATTGAATGACCAGGTCTCCCGTCATTAGGAAATAGAATCCACAAGCCCCTAACACACATGGCATATGTTCACCATTTCTTTGACACCCTCTCTTGTCCCAAAAGAGAACTGCTTTTCAGAGAGTCCAACTCCTGTACTGGTTGCCCTGGGACCCTTCACAGAGGACTGAGCGCCAGCCTTCTGGGCGACCTTTGCTTGTGTTTGTAGCCCTTTTGGAGGATCTGTGGTCAAAACTATTTCCTCATGGAGCTACGACATTACTGGATTTTTCAATTCTTCTCACCTAAGTGAAGCACTGCAGGAGGAGACAAGATCAAAGAAGAGAATCCAGCTGCCTGTTAATAAACAGATTTGCAAACGCCTTCTTTTGTTGTTTCAGGAAATATTATTTTCCCTAAAAGCTTAGTGCACACGCACATCCCGGAAATTTCCAGAAACCTTTTAGGGAGGAGGAGCTATAGTCTGCAAATGAGGGGCAAGCAGGCCACAGCCTGGACCTTCATGGGCAAACTCAGGGTCCCTTTTGAGCTTTGCCCACACCTGGCCTTTCATGCTTGCTAGGGACTCCAGGTTCCAGGTCCATAGCAGCAGAGAGCAGGGTCTCATCCCTGACAGGAAGTGTTAAAACGGAAACCTGGAGATTTGGTCATATTTGGTTTTATTTTTGTGTCTCTCCCCCCAACCCTCTTTACTCGGTAGTGTTTTCCTGCTCTGGCAATTTCTTCCTTCTGTGTGAAGAGTTGACTCTTTCACAAGGAGCTAAATTCAGCTTGTTTATTGCCCAATGAAACCATAACACCTATTAGTGTGGGTTTGATCGCTGTCCAAACACAGCAAGTTCTGTATGGAGACAGTGGCCCTGGGCGGCAATTTAATGATTGTCATCTCTTCTGGGAAAACTTTCCAAGCACCCTGCTGGTTCCCTCAGAGTCAGGGGTGAGGGGAAGTGGTGCAGGATGTCCCGCAAAAGGCTGTCTTCAAAAGGGTGGGGCCTGGACGGGGACCGTGGTGTTGGCATCCTTCCCCATCTCCCAAAGCACCATTTACACCAGGAACTTGAGGGGCTCGCTATTGGCTTACAGACAATTCCGATAGGCTCCGCCCAACAGCTACCCGCCCACAGCCCTTACTATCAGCTCTGCAGCTGCCAGGTGTGGCCTCTTATGAGATAACTGCTCGCTAAGCTACCCCTTTTTTCTTCTTACTTCTTCTACCTCTTCCTTCCTTCCTCCTCTCCTTCCTCCCTCCCCCCTTCTCTCTCTGTTCGCAACCACCTCTCCTTTTCTCCTTTTGTCCCTCTCTGTTCCCCCTTTCTCTGTCCCTACCCCTTTTCCAGGTCCCCGCTCCCCTTCTTCCCACAATAGCCTCCTTTTTACTAGGCCTGTTGTATGATGTGATTTCTCAGGGGGACACCTTGGCAGGGACCCCCAGGTATTCCCCCACCCCAACCCACCCCCGGCCATATCACACATATCGCGCCACTTTTATATTTTCTAACACTCACCTCCCAGGAAACTTACTCTTCTCTATCCACCACGTGCATCTGCTGCCCAAGGCCTCTGGAGACTCCCCTGAAAAAGTCAGAAGAATGCTGCATGGCCGGAACCTCTGGCCACTCTTGAAGGTTTGGGCATTCACGACAACCTTCTTCCCAGTAGCATGTCTAAGAGAGGGGACCAGAGCGAGCAGCTTGTCACCCTGTCAGGCCAGGAAGAGGGCAGGAGAGATTATATACCTTTGCACTGAAGAACAAGCAGAAGAAGTGACCCAGCCCTGAGGAGCTGGGCTGCTCTCCAAGGAGGCCAATGCTGAAGGTTGGGGCAGTAATGCCCCCGCCTTGCTACGGACTAATAGCATCACCAGGAAGTCTGAACACTCTGCTGTTGGTGGCCTCCCAAAAGGAGACAGGACTCTACTCAGCTGTCCTTAGGAGAAAAGAAATCTCAGAAAAATAAATAAGGGGGAGGGGTTGAAAGATGGCTAAAGAGTACTGGCTGCTCATCCAGAGGTCATGGGTTCGGTTCCCAGCACCCACATGGTAGCTCACAAGGATCGGGAACTACAATTTCCAAGCGATCCGATGCCTTCTCTGGCTTCTGTGGGCACCAAGCCTACACACGCGGTGCATTCACATGCATGCAAGCAAAACACCCACACCCATAAGATAAATCTAAAATAATTGAAAATTAAAATAAATGAGGTGTGAGTAGCTCCTGCTGCAGTTATTTTCCTTGACTAAAAATAGTCCTCCCCACCTCCATCTTCTCCCTCCCTCCCGCTCTCCCCCTCCGCCTCTGGATATTTACCTTGACAGATGATAGGCCTCCTCATTTTAATTCCATCAGCCAGAAACTAAATCGCACATTTAAAACACTGTCACCACCAATAACTGACAATAGCCTGTAAAATGGGGGCTATTTCCTAGAGCATTTCAGAATTCAACACGGAGAGTGCGGCCCGGTGTGGTAGGAGAGTGCGCCTGGTGTGGTACTTTTATCTGTCCCGCCCCCCCCCACTCCTTTAGTTCCATTGAGCCCCTCCCCCCACTTAATAGTTGCTGACTCTCCCCTTTCGTGGAAACAGGAAGGGAAATCCACTTATCTTGCCCCTGAACAAGACCACACAATGAAATGCACTGGCATTTTCGAATTTCACGATTCCGTCCCATCCCCAGCCCCCACCCCACCGTGCATCGCGCTGCAGTCCTCTTAGGAGGCCGGGCCTCCTCCGGAACCTGCAGTTAGAGAGGAGCAACTTCACGACTCATCCACCTGGGCAGCAACAAACCCCGGCAATCACCAGCCGTTCTCTTTGCTAAGAGCTGGGATCTTGCAACAGCTTGTAATTAGTGCTGTTTAACATTTAATTTGCCTTTAGTTAGCTAACAAGCGTCTATTGATTACCTGATAGGAAAGGAAGACTACACGGAGCGGGCTGGTAGAGGGATGAATAAGGCCTCCCGCTCCACTTCCGGTCTCCTTGGGACCCTAAACACCCACTTCCGGAAGGAAACTGAAGATTGGGTTAAGAAATGGAAAACAGACAGTGTGCAGTTATAGAAAATTCTTCCTTTTATCAAATTCGGGGCTCTAAGTCCTGGTATGTTCCCCTCAAGGGACGACGCTTGTAGCCACATCTTGTCTCGGGGTCCTTAGCACAGGCTAAGGCAGTCTCCGGCCTTCCCTCCCTCTGTAACTGTCCCAGGTATGGTAGGGATCCAGGACAGCGACATCAACCAGCCTGCCAGCCTCACTTGCCCATGCTCTTAATTAACATCACAGATAAAACGGTGTGTTGGGGGGAGGGGCCCGGTCAGCAAGCCAAGACTCATCCTTAAGACTGCATTTATGGTGTGGGCTGGGGGACACACGTTCGGTCTTTGAAGGCCTTGGATTCCACCCCCAATTCCAAACAGAGAAGCAGGGAAATTTTCCAACAGGATAAAGTGAGGGAGGCCAACATGAAGTCCAAGAAGTCAGTGTGTGGTGCGGAGGACCCCATGGCAAGGAATGGTGCGCTATCAGGGTGAGGGGTGCTGGTGGCAGAACACTGCTGGGGGACCCGGCCAAGCTGAATCCCGTGAGCAGTGGGCTGGACAGGGGGTCATTTAATTCATTTTGTTTTTATTTCTGTGTGCCTGCAGAAGCTGGAAGAGGGCAGATCGCCTGGAACTGGAGTTACAGGCAGTTGTGAGCCACCTGGGAACTGAGCTGGGATCTTCTGCAAGAGCAGCAAGTGCCTTTAACAAACCCCGAGCCATCTCTCCAGTCTCGGTTCTTGCTAACACCAAACATTCTTAACACCAAGGGAAGTAAGAGCTATTGGGCCACTGTATCGCAGCTACGTTACAGAAAATGAAATGTCCACCAAAAGTAAGCTCACAGCCTTCACGCTCTGTGCAGTTGGACTGAGACGCGGCTAGGAAGTCCCAGTAGAAGAGCTCCCTCCCTCTTTGAACATTGTAGTAGACTGTGAAGGACGAGTGGGCAGAAACAACAGCCGAATGGCTGTAACCATTCACCAGCGGTTCCCATGGGCACACAGGGAGACAAGGGGGTGTGTGCCTCCACAAAGGTGGCCTGCCATGAAGCATTTTCAACTTCCTCACAGCTGGTACCCAACACCACACATCAAGGTAAAGATGGTGGCTCCAAAAAATACAAGATGCTGGGGCCAGGAAGATGGCTCAGTCATACAGGATGTGCTGCCCAAGTGTGAGAACCCAGAGTCCACATTAAAAAAAAAAAAAAAAAAAAAAAAAAAAAAAGCCAAGTTCGGAAGTAGAAATGGTTGACTCCCAAGGCTTCACTGGCCAGCTAGCCCAGCCGAATTGTGAGCTCCAGGCTCCATGAGACCCATCCCAAAAGAACAAGGTGGACATTTCAGAGAGCAATTGAAAAAGACACCCAACATGAACCTCTTGGCCTTACATGCCTGCAAACACGTGTGTTCGTGTGCTCATGTGCGTGCACGCCCACACACAAATAATAATTTTTAAAACCATAGGATACATTTCCTGGTTGCCTTTCAGGGACACCTTAGCAACTTCTGGTTTCTCAAGAACCATCGTTAAAAGGACACGAGCTCCCTCGTGTGGCGGCGGCAGGAGGCTCCCTTCTGAGGCAGGATTCAGGGCTGCAGCTCAAACACCACACCAGGATCCAAGCATGAACCAGATGGTCCTCCCACGTGAAAAGCTGGCAGAAGCCCAGCATGCCTCGGAGACCATGACTATGGCCACACTGTGTGGCAGATGTTTCCGGCTGTCTCCTGCTGGCCCCAGCCCCACTGGACAGCAGTTACAAGCTTCACGATCTGCTACCCTCTCCAGACAACTGTGCCCAAAGTCACAGGAGGCTCCCGGGGCTGCACATTGGGACCCCTTGTCAGAGATGAAAGGTCTGTCCTTATGACCCCAAGAGAGTTGGAGGGGCTGGGCGACCCAGGTAAAGAAATAGCTTCCTCTTGTTTCCCTATGCTGTCCCATCATTCCCTGCTAGGCCACCCGTTTCCAAACCCTGCTCCTGCCTGTTGCTTACACCCAGCAATATCTCCACCCTTCCTGAGGTTGCTCGTTCTGAATCTTCAAGGTCCTGGCTCTGCTCCCCTGTGAGGCTCCTCTCGTCTGCCTGGCTGGCTAGAGCCTGGTTTTTGGTTGGCAGAGCAACGAGCTCCTCAAGCAGTGGTTCTCAACCTGTGGGTTGCCGCCCCTTTAACAAACCTGTCTCCAAAAATGTGCACATTACAACTCATAACCACAGCAAAATTACAGTTATAAGGTAGCAACAAAATGACGTCATGATCGGAGGTCACCACAAGACGAAGAACTGTATTAAAGGGTCGTAGCATTGGGAAGGTTGAGAACCACTGCCCTAGAAGAACAGAGAAGAGGACTGGAAGTGAGCGAAGATCTAGAGAGTAGAATGGCCACATCTGTCCGCAGCACTCAGCCTTACAGTAGCAGGAGCTCGGCGAATGACGTGCAGCAGAGGGGCGGGGTGGCAAGTGGAATGCAGGGGGGGACTGAGTTCTGGGTGTGGACCTGGAGGAGGGGCACCAAGCACAGGCTCCTGTGGTGACTGACAGGCTCCACCTACAGGGATGGGAGGGTCTTCCTTGGTCATTGGGAAGGCCAGGAGCCCGGAGCCCATCCTGGGCCTGAGATGCAACGCTATTCATTCATCAGCTGCTGGCTAGGCAGCACATCCCTGCTCCCAGGGCAGCCCTGTCCACAGGGAAGGGGGATGCCAGGAGGTGACATGGGTGTTAGGAGGTCAGCAGGGGTAGGGGTGCAGAGGAACCAATGCAGTGCAGGACGGGATGCTGCCTTGGTGGAGGTGCAGGGCTGGGAAGCTAAGGGGAGGGAGGTGACCATGCTAAGGGTCCTTCAGGCCTAATGGAGACACCGTCTGCTGGGGACACAAAGGACTGTTCTGAGTTGAGGTGCTGAGGTCATGGGATCACTGAGCTGCTAGGGTCAGAGGTCATTCCATAGCTATACCCACACTGAGGTGCCGCCCTGTCCTAACACATGCAGCATGCAGTGTACAGCAATGGATGGCATTCTGGGAAGGGGTTACCGAGCTCCAAGCAGGGCAGGTTTGGCTAGCTACGCAGAGGAGGACTAGCAGGATGGGGCCTGCTCTTAGCGGTGTGTGTGCCCACATAGGGGGGTGGTGTCCTTCCCACCCCACTCCCCACCCCTTGGGCTGTGAAAACCACTAAGCCCAAGCTGTGAGATGACAATCCCACTACAGCCACCAGGTGGCGCTGGCTGGCCTGCAGCTTGGGGATGGGCAGGACTTGCTAGATAAGGGTTTTCCTTTAAGTTTTAGTTCTGTTTTTGTTGTTGTTGTTGTTGTTGTTGTTTGTTTGTTTGTTTCTTTGTTTGTTTTTGTTTTGTTTTTATTTTGGAGAGTCTTGGACTGGTATTGAATTAACAAGCTTCCTGCTTCAGCCTCCCCACTGATGGGCTTACAGGCGAGTAACACAGTGCTGGGCTTGGGAAAGGTTTTGTGTAATTTATTCAGCTTCCAAGCCTCCCTTCGGTGGTGTTCCAGACTACTGCACAGAGTGAGCAAGATGAGTTATGGTGCCTGAGTAGCTCACTGACTATAAAGTGTGGAAGGCGTTTAGGTGCAGAGAGGCCCCACACACCAACCAAACTGGTGAGGCAGAGTAGGAGCGCTCAGGACTCCTCATCAGGAGAGCTGCAGCCACCTGAATGTCCAGTTCTCAAAGAAGAGCTGACACCTCTGCTTTCTGGGATTTTCTTCTGTGAGCCCAAGTCAGGCAACCACTGACCTGCCCTCGGGGCCCTACCATCGGGGAACATAAACAGGGTCATTCTAGCCTGTGACTCCGCCCTTCTCTGCATAGCCTGCTCCTAACCTCAGCCCAGCTCAATGCTCCTACACCAGCACAGCTCTTCTCCAAATCCACTCAAGATACCTGTCTCTCACCCTGCGTTCCCATCGCTCTGGCAGAGGCAGGAGCCATGTGGGAATACCTGGGACTCCCAGGGATGCTCCAGAACCCAGCGTCTGGACAAGGGACAACTAAGGTACAACCAGGGAGGCCCAGGAAACACTGACAAGGTAACATCCTCCTGACTAAACCTTCCAGGCCTTCCCAAAGCTCTCATGTTCTAGGGGGCACCCTGTGAGCAGATGCCCAGCTCACCTCTGTACAGCCCCTGTGTAGGGCACCCTGGGGGTTTGCCAGCCCTGCTCTCCCACAATCCCCTACTAAGCCCAAGTCCTCCATGTAAACTTACCAGCTGCAACATCAGTCTTTTGGGAGATGGGGGGAGGGGATGTGTGTGGTGTGCATACATACTTACATAAATATGCACGCAGGTGCACAAGTATACGTGGGGAATAGGGGATTTACAGCAAATGCCCTCTTCGCTTGCGCACTGCATTATAAATTAAGGCCGTCTCTCACTCAGCCTAAAGCTCACCAATACAGGCTGGACTGGCTTGTCCTGTGAATCCCATCTCTACCTCCCAAGTGCTAGGATTACAGGTGGCTGCACTGGCGTACTGCTGAGCTGAATGCCAGTCTTTCTGGCACAGCACAGGCTCTACCCACTGAGCTATCTTGGTCTCAATGGCCCCACGACATCGCTCCTAATCCTGAACTAACCCTAAGTCTTCTTGACTTATCCCTGACTGGAACTAAAGCTTCGGAAGGCTGGGTCTTCTTGCTGGCTAGCACGGTGCCACGGCAGCACTGAGGCCCCTGCATAAGCCGAGGGGTTATAAGTGCAACAGGCAAAGGACTCCATCACCCAGCTTCCCCTGCGCTCCCTAGTATGTGTGTGTCCAGTTTGGAAATGAGTGACTTAAGGGCAGATCCTTCTAGGCACAGTATGGGGACCCAAAGATGGCTATCCAGAGTTTGCATTCACTCCAGGCTCCCCTCTCTACAGAGGAAATGGTGCCCAGACTTCACTCTCTTATATAGAACTAGGGAAGACAGCCATGAAGGACTTGATCAGTCTCCATCCCACAATGCCCTGGACGGGAGCCAGAGAAGGACAAGCTGCAGAGGTGGAAGAGATCCACAGGAACACCAGAATCTCAAACCCTTCCTTTCACTTCCGGGGGGATCAAAGGTCACTGAAGTAGTATCTAGGCTTCAGCTCTCACTGAAGCTTGCCCGGGGGTGAAACAACCAAATTCTGCCTCATCAGAACCTACTCCAGGCCATTCCCCACTGTGGCCACTCCCAGGGGACAGGGCAGGAATGGGGTTCCTACTCGTCTAAGGAGAACGCTCAGGGACCCTTCTCCACCCAGCACACAGACAAGACACGCAGACAGGGGAGGTGTCTTTTATTAAAGATGCAAGCAAGCACAGAGTACCGTGTGTGGTTCCAGAACATCCGTACAGTACTAAAAATAGAAAAATAGAAAGAAAATTTCACAGAAAGCAGCCTTCCTCCCCAGACACACAGGAAAGGCACTGCCATGCCCACCTCAGAGAACCATGCACCAGACCCACACGAGCTTTCCTCTGGACAGAGGTAACGCTGCTACAACCAGACCTGCTTCAGAGATGGCGCACAGCAGGCACCTTCCACAGCCAGAGCCTCCCCCCACCACGTTAAGACTCTTCCCATCCTGGTAAGGAACAGAATAAGTTGGTCCCCACAGGCAGCAATCTCCTGGTCCACCCATCATCTGGTCATCACTTGAGCCAAATTGGAGCTGGAAGACAGAGCTGGTAGGTGTCAGGGTGGACAGCACATGGGGCCATTGCTCCCTCAGACACCCTTGAGGGCTAAGGTGCCCCCTCAGACAGGTGGGCTTGCCAATCCTATCTGCACGGAGGACAGTCAACCTGCAGACTGGGTCTCCCGAGCGAGAGCCTTGGCACAGGTGGCACAGACGTGACGATGACTAGGGACTTCAGAACCATGGTATGCCATATCTCTTGCCGTTGGGAGTGTGCCAGTCACGGCCTTGGGGAGCAAGTGAAGGCTATGAGATATACTAATTCTTGGTGCAGTCTGGTGTCTGTGGGGATGCTTCACACACCACCGATGCCTTCAGATGCCATCCGCAGCCTCAGGCCAGCTTCCCTTCCAGAACATTCTGTACTGGGCTCAGAGACCTGGGACAGGACCTGGCTTGGTGTCAGGATGGTTCCAGAAAACTGAACTCCACAGGCTACACCCGCCTCTCCAGCTCTCCCCAACCTGTCCTTTGATCTCGGAACAAGGTGGGATGGCTGTGCCTAGAGAGAAGACTATAAAAATTACAGTGACCCCTGAGAGCTTCCTAGCATCCCGGCACAGCTCGCTCCTGCTCCCCCTTGGAAATGGACTTGCATTTGGTTGACATATTTATTTCGATTTTCAGTGAAAAGCGCTATAAAATACAGTGAATAACATGGGGTACAGGGGCAGACATTTGCCTGCCCGTGCGTGTGGTATGGCCAGCACGTGGAGACTCAAACGCTACGGCCAGGCGGCTGCTGTAGACAGCATCATCTCACTCCTCGGCTCTCTCCACCAGGCTCGCCCCCTGCTGTTTCCAAGCAACTTCCGGAGTGTCCAGCAAGGAATAAATGAACGCAAACAGGACTTTTAGCTAGTAGAGCGTCTGGGGACCGTGAGCATGCAAGTTTGCGGATTCTGGTATTATAAATAAAAGTCAAACGTGAGGTCACACTTCCCCATCTTCTGTTTATACACTAGATCAAACTTCTCGTTCATGGAGACAGTGAAGATGTCCTTCCACAGCCCGACTCTTCCTGCAACACAGACCAGAGTAGAGCCGGCTGTATCCACCAGTTTCGGAACAAAAGGCAGCCTCGGGAATGGCTAGACCCCTCTGAACTTGGCCTGCCACGTGGGAGGCACCACCTGAGCTGGACCAGTCTTGCTTGTGCGGAGACTCAGGGGAACCAACTGCCCTAAGTCTGAGGGAAGCTCTCCTCTGTCTCCTGTCAACTATGTCCCAGGCATCACACAGACCTGCACCTGCAATCTGAGAGGGACTTCACCTCTTGCTCCATGTTAGCTCCCAGAACCTACCACGGCAGGCGTTCCTGCCGTGAACCTGCCTCAGAGGAAGTACTGGGGGCTAAGTGCGTGCCATTGGTGTATCGGCTGCCTTTGGAGAATTTGCAAAATAAAAAAAAAAAAAAAGAGGAGCCAACAGGAAGCTCTCCTGAAAGCATCAAGGGTGGAGATTTCTAGAAGCCTGAGTTTTAAAAAAAAAAGTTGGGGAGGTCTTAAAATGAATGAAAATGCCCACGGCATAAGCTGGTTTTCCAGGCTGGATACAAAATGTGTCACTCGAAGAGTGAGTGAGTCTCTTCACAGCCTCAGCTGCCGTCCTAGACTGCCTAGAGCTGGGGGAGGAGGGGTGGGAGGGTAGGGGAGTGTGTGTCTGTATTCCTGTGTGTGTCTGTATTCCTGTGTGTGTCTGTATTCCTGTGTGTGTGCACGTGTGCAGCAGGGTGTGTGTGTGAGAGAAGGGGGCGGGGGGGGGAGATTAGGAGTTTGTATTCTAAACAGTTTGTGGGCTGGCTTTGTGCTTTTATACAAGTGGGACTTGGGGGAGGAGGGCGGCAGCTCTAAAGTCAGGACTCTGTCATCTCTAACAGATAGACCTGTATGGAATTTGTCCCAGCAGGGCTTCAGGTCTGCAGCCGCAGCCCTCCAGTAGCTGAGCTAAAACAACTTACACATCAGGACTTTCCCTTTGCTAATGAGACATCATCGGTCAGTGTTGGAAAAGTAAAATAAAATTCTTCTTGTCACCTTCTAACAATACCAAAGGGACCAAATTAGAAGCTTCTAGACCAACCACACCATAAATATATTTTTTTCCATGATTATTTTTTTTCCCAGCGGAGAGCTTGTCAGAGGAGTCACCCACCTGGTTTAGGATTTGGAATCAAGACAATTTATGCTGTGACATGAACCAAATTTAAGCAATGCAGCCGGCTCCCCGAGCCCCTGCATCCTCGCCACCTCAAGGCGATCTTCTGAGTAAAGAGGCAATGTGCTAAAAGAAAACAAAACCACAGAACTGAAGTAAAGCAAAACCAAGGCCAACAGACGGAGCAGACGCCTCTGAAGGAGTGTGTGGGCGCCCAGCGGAGCACACGACCTGGCGAGCTACACACAAACCACACACTCACATGCAAACAAAAGGGGGCTGAGGAGACGGTCCCAGAAGGGGTTAACAAAATAGGGGGAAAGCAAAACTAAAGAATGGCAAATAAAATAATGAATGCTTGTGAAGATGCAGCCACAGGACAAGGGATGTGGTTGGGGGAGCTGCTCTCGGGAGGAGCAGAGTTCATCCTTCTCTCCAGCAAGGCCCAATGCGCTTGGCCCATAGCCACTGCCTTTGGCCCCTAGCAACTGTCATTGGCCCCCAGCAAATGCCTTCGACCCCTAGCAACTGCCTTTGGCTCCTAGCAACTGCTTTTGGCCTCTAGCAACTGCCTGTGGCCCCTAGCAACTGCCTTTGGCCCCTAGCAACTGCTTTTGGCCTCTAGCAACTGCCTTTGACCCCTAGCAACTGCATGTGGCCCCTAGCAACTTCCTTTGATCCCTAGCAACTGCCTTTGACCCCTAGCAACTGTCTGTGGCCCTAGCAACTGACTGTGACCCCTAGCAACTGCCTGTGGCCCTAGCAACTGACTGTGACCCCTAGCAACCGGAACTTACAGAATTTACAGCTGTTCCAGAGCTGACAGAAGATACATACCTGGAGGCAGCCAGGCTGCAATCGGAGCCCAGCTTCTCTGTCCACCTCAGGCACCACCCAAAGTGGAGTGCTAAGATCTCCATTCATAGCTCTCACCCTCTAGAAGTGTCCAGTTCACACTGCTGACAGCTGGCTGCAACCCTAGACCATACTTACCTAGAGTGGACTTGTGGAAATGGCCACTGCTCTGAGACATCCCAGGACTTCAGTACCTAAGCTGCCCCACCAGGCGGCAGCTAACACACGGCCTAAAGAGCTGGGAAACTGACTCAGTGGCCCTGGGAGGAGGACTGTCTGGAATGTCACACCCAAAGTCTGCCTGCCCACCAACTGTTCTTGCTACCATGGAGGTGTCCCGCCTCCATCTGGCTTCTGACTACCCATGCTTGGCTGCCTTTAGGCTTGGTCTTTGTCATGTGTCCCACTCAAACCCGGAAGCCCCTCTCTTGGTCAGCATCCTCTGGGTTGGGAAGGGAAGAGGGCATCTCCTCACATGGAATCCATCTTCCAATCCACCACAGCTCACGACTCACGGACACTAGAGGGAAAGCTTCTAAGTCAGTAACCTGCCCTGTATTGCAAAACACCTTGGCACCACAGTCCTGCCTTAGGTCTCCTCTGTGGACATTTGCCTGGAGACAGTGGGAATGGCTCTGTGTAAACACACCTTGTCCAGAGCCTGAGTCAGCCCCAGCAGCTGCTGCCCCTTTGAACTAGCACCACATGTGCAGGCGGGCAAAGCGTGCCCTACTCTTGGAGCACCATGCCCTCCATAGGCGATGGCCGGCCAGCAAGTGCTGCTACGCAGAGAGAAATTAATCCAGAAGGTGCTGAGCAGGGAGAAGGGAGGAGACACATACCCCGGCCCACAGGCAGGGCCTCGGCATTGCAGCACTGGTCCACCAGCTGGTGGCAGTGCTCGATCAAGGACTCCAGCTGGGCCTTATCACAGGACACACCCAGGAATCTGGCCAGCTGCTCCACCATGGTCACCAGGTCCTGAAAGATAAGGAGAGAGAGCAGAGCAGCCCTTGAGAGGCAGCATCAGGACACAGGGCTGAGGTGGGAATGGTACTCATGGCTTTCTTCCCCTGAGGTCAGGCAACCGGTCTAGAAATCAGCCACGAGGGTAAGATGTTGACTGGCCATTCAACTCAAAACCTGCAAGTCTGGGATTTGAACTCATGGCTCTGAGAAGAGGGAGGTGGGAGGATACACATAAGAGGTTTATGAGAGCTGCGCCTCATTTATAAACAGCAATAAAGAATATCCCACTGCTGGCAAGATCTAGCTACCACCCAGCTTCTGGAATCCTCTGCACCCACAGGAGCCCCAGTGGCCCATGCTCCAGCCACCTTACCTACAGAAAAGTGGACAGAGGAAAGTTAGTCCTACAAAGTTTCACACTGGACAATAAACCACTTATGGGTCCCACAATGCCACAACTGAAGTCAGAGTATAGTTGAAACAGGCACACCACATGTCCCCACAGCAGCCATGCTCTCCCTGGGAAATTCTGAGGAACCTCCTATTCCCAGTGGGGTCCTGGAGCTGTCACTCCTAAGTCCCCTAAAGCCCACTGGCAGCTGCCTCGTTCAAACATTAGGAAAATGCTTGAGGAGGACTGAACTGGCTGGAAGAAGCAGTCATTAGGGGTGCGCCTTTGAAAGGAATCCCCAACCCCTGGTCCCTCTTGGCTTCCTGCTCTTCATGGGGTAACTGACTCCTGAAGCACACCCCTACCCCAAACACCAGAGTCAGGATCAACAAATCACAGACTATGGACAGAATCCCCTGAAATACACCCATCTCCCTGCGGTTCTCTGCAAACTTGGGTATCCAGGCTCCAGGAATCTTCCCTTGGGTGTGGGGTTAAAGGTCAGGCCTCACTACCCTGAGATTCTCAGCTGCCAATAGCAGCCATGTTGTCAGCCTGGTGCCCACTGCACCCCTTGCAGCTCTCCCAGCAGGATGGCTGGGTCCCACCAGGCAGCCAGCACCCCTGTGTGGGCAAGCCCCACAGCACAAGCCTTCCCTCTACTTCCCCTACAGCATGCTTTCTGGTACTCATGGGCCCCCAATGCACAAGCCCAGCCTAGAGTCACAGCATAGGGGATATCCAGGATGGTGAATGAGGAGTTACGGTGGATACCACACCACCGCAACCTCTACTCAGCCCTTCCCTGTGCTCAGCAGCCATCGTCTCCCAGGTCCCTTTATGAGCCCCTCACCCAGCATCTTCAACACATTCTCGATCAGATTTCCAAGGTCACGTGCAAGTCCACTCAGGCTACCACGCTCTAACACACCTCCAGCCTCTCTGACCTCTGCTTAACCACCCTATCCCCCATCCATCCCGCCTCCCCAGACACAGTGGGCAGCATGACTTGGCCCTGAATGTCCCTGGTTCAGAACCTCAAGAGGACACTTGAACCTAGCTCTCTGCAGCCCAGGCCTGTGTACCCTGAGGATGTTGTAGCAAGAGGCCTGCACAGGCTTTTGACACTCAGCACCTCAGTCTTCCTGTGGGAAGGGGGTAGGTGTCTCCACCCTGCAGGTCACTCTCTCACTCTGAAAGCCGTGGCTGAGAGCCTAAAACCTGTCAGCTATTGATTTGAACACATGAACACACAGAAAAGGGGGAGGGGCCTGCTGACAAGGCAGCCTATGAGCCGCCGAGACAGAGGTGAGAGGGCAGCCCACGTAGATACCTGAAGAATGTTCTGGGTGGCAAGAGCAAATGCAGAGGCCTGGCACAGAACAGGGGACAGGTTCAAGCAATAACGAGGCAGTCGGGGAGATTAAGGTATCCAGGAATTGGGACGATCGCCCACAGCCCACGGCTGTGACAAGGCGAACAATGACGAATTTTTAGCAGCAGTAGGCACGGTCGCTGTGATGACAGATCTTGGTAGAAAGGCTGGGGAGGAAGCCGGGCATAGAGGATCAGATTATAACTCAGTAACAGGATGAAGAGACGCAGGCACAGACAGAAAGACGAGCAGACCCGGGCACCACTGGTTGTTTAAGTGTGAGGACTTAAGTACAGAGCCAAAGGGGCTTGGGACACAGACGCACAGTGTGAAAGTGATGCTGGGACAAAGAGAGAATTCCGCCTGAGCAACCCCGGAAGGCAGAGCTGCTTGCCATGAACCGAGATGAAGGACAGTGAAAGCTTGGTCTGGGGGCAACAGGGCCTCGGTCTCCCTTGGACGAACGACACAGGTGTGTGTCTCAGGACACCCACATCCAGCAGTGTACCCAGTGGCAGCAGTGTTCCAAACGGCAAAGGAATGAGACCACAGGAAGCGAACAGAAGATGAGAAACAAGGCCAGGGCTGAGGCCTGCGGTGTGAGCATCTGCAGTCAGGAGATGGGAGAACAGCAGGACGCAGGCTGTGGGGCTGGAGAGGCGGCTCAGCAGTTAGAAGCACCGGGTGCTCTTGCAGAGGACCCAAGTTTCGTTTCCAACATAAACACAGTGGCTCACAACCATTCCTAACTCCAGACCCAATACCTTCTTCTGGCCTCTTCAGACACCCGGCACGCACGTGGTGCTCATACTTACATGCAGGCGATAGATAGATAGATAGATAGATAGATAGATAGATAGATAGATAGACAGACAGACAGACAGACAGATCGATCTGAGAGAAGGGAGATGAGGGTGGTATCTTGGCAGCCAAATGAAGAAGGGAGAGGTCGTGTCAGATATCATTAGAAGGCTGGGTTCCAGGAACCCAGTGACCATTACTTGCTGTCGTGAAGTAGGGAATCACTGCAGACCGTGACAGCGCAGCTTGGGAGTTGTGGGGCCAGGGCAACGAGAGGCTTGAGACGGGAGGGTGAGGGTTTGCTGTGAAGCGAGGATAAGGGTAAGATACTGAGAGGGAGCGAGGTCAAGGCTCGGCGTGCTCTCGATCTGTTTTAAGAGATAAACCACTGGGAGACGGTAGCATACACCTTTAATCCCAGCTCTCGGGGGGTGGGAGCAGGCAGAGCTCTGAATTTGAGGCCAAACTGGTTTACAGAGTTAGTTTCATGGCATCCAGGACTACATAGAGAAACTCTTCTTCCAAAAACAGAGAGGGAGGGAGGGAGGGAGGGAAGGAGGGAGGGAGGGAGGGAAGACAACACAACTGTCAAGACACCTAAAATGCTCACACACTGAGTGTTCTCCACCTCTACAGCCATACCCAGCAGAACCTGCACAGAGTAGGACTTCACATCCACATCAAACAATGATAACCTCCTTCCCTGAGTGCCGAGGAGGGACAGGGAGGGGGCAGCACAGGCCAACACACACTGTCACAAGCATCCCAAAATCCGGAGCAGAAAGCAAAGAGTCCCAACTACCATGGTATACCACCTCACACGGTCACCAAGGTGATAGTATTGAGACAGCAAATGAGAATGGCCAAGACCCTACTTCTGTTGCTAGGACACTAAAGCTAAGAAACAGGCTTTCCATGACATCACTGGGAACCATCCTGTCCCAACAGAGGCCATGTGCTGGACCAGGGGCGTAAGCCCACATGCACCCCTGGGGGATGGGATTGGACAGATCTCTCCATTGTCTCCACTTGGTGCTGACACCAGAAGCCCTAAGCACCACGGACAGCTCCAGCACCGTGGACAGCGTCTCCGGGCTGGATGGACAGAGTACCTACCCCCAACTACTCACCCGGTGCATGTCTTCATACTTGAGGAAAAGCACATTTGCGTCCATTCGATGTTCCCAGAATTCCTGAACGTGCTCAAACCAGGAGCCATAGCCCACTGTGGAAACAGGGAAAGGGGCATAGCTAGGAAAGGAACTGTGCAGGTGTTCCTGCCCCCACAGGATGCCCGGCTCCTGCTCAGCTGCTGGGACGGAAACTACAGGGCCTCCTAGAAGGAAGAAACCATTAAAGGCCCTCGGCCCTCCTGTTCCTGTCAATGATCTTCACCCCTACCCAACTCAAGTGCGGATGCCCTGACAAGGCAGGAGACGCTCTGAAAATAAGAGGACATGGTCCATAAGCTAGTGCCAATGAGAGAAAACGCTCGGAGAAATCAGAACAAAGAGGCCAGTGGAGTAGGCTGGGGTATGTGAAGCTCTAAGACAGTTCCAGAACAAGGCCCTGCCCCATGACTTCTGGTTGACTCCAGGCATTCTCAGAGAAACCTGCAATTAAAGAGAGGTGGGAACCCTGCGCTGTCTGTCACACAGGCAACACGTGCCAGAGCACCTCAGGTCTGGGCTAGGCATTTGGCAGGTGTAAGAGGACTCGGTACAGTAACAGCATTCCTAGTGGCAAGTTCCACTGTGCTCCCATCTCTTTGGCTAAACTGTGCAGTCCCACAATGGTCTTCGTGCCATGCTGCTATGGGGGATCCCAGAGAAGGGATCCGTGAGATGCTATACACAAGTGGTACCCAAGTAGTAGGAAGACGCAGAGACGTAGGTGGGGCTCCACCCTCAGGGCCACCTGCAAGCCCCCTGGTAAGGAGTACTGGGGCACAGTGGACCCACAAGCTCCCTAGTAAGGAGTACTGGGGCACAGTGGAACTGCAAGCCCCCTGGTAAGGAGTACTGGGACATAGTGGACCCACAAGCTCCCTAGTAAGGAGTACTGGGGCACAGTGGACCCACAAGCTCCCTAGTAAGGAGTACTGGGGCACAGTGGACCTGCAAGCCCCCTGGTAAGGAGTACTGGGGCACAGTGGACCTGCAAGCCCCCTGGTAAAGAGTATTGGGGCACAGTGGACCCACAAGCTCCCTAGTAAGGAGTACTGGGGCACAGTGGACCTGCAAGCCCCCTGGTAAGGAGTACTGGGGCACAGTGGACCTGCAAGCCCCTTGGTAAAGAGTACTGGGGCACAGTGGACCCGCAAGCTCCCTAGTAAGGAGTACTGGGGCACAGTGGACCTGCACAGACACACCTGGCTGACCTCTGCAAACTCCTTTTAGGAAATCTATTCATTTTACAGAGATGAGTCTCAGAAAAGGGCAGTGGCAGGCCAGGTCACGAGGGATCAACTGCCATGGGAGCCTGGACCCTGGTCTGGATCCGTGTGAACTGGATCCGTGCAGCTCAGTTCAAACAGATGAGGTCCTGGGGCAGGAGGAAGGCAAGTGGTCTGGTAAAGAAAGGGGAAACTCTTCCCCACTCCTGGAGAAGGCACAGGACTTCCAGATGTCCTGGACCCCATTGATGCTACACAAGAAAGGCCAGCCAGGACCATGAACCAAGCAAGGCATGCTGACTGCTACCAGGGAGATCAAGAACATCCCACTGTCTCTGTTCTTGGGGTCACAGAGGAAAGAGATACACACATGTTAGTGGGAGCTGAGCCTCCAGAGAAGAGGCCCTGTCACGATTCTCTGCTTCTCTCCACACCTTGCTATAGTAAGACCATGAAGCCACTTAACCAGGGCCTGCAGGGCTGCTCAACACAGCCCCACCTAGAAAGAGGCCACCTTTCGAGTACTTCCCATGTGGCATGGGTCAGTGTCAGACCACTGACAACACAGCATCTGTTAAGTGACCCTGTCCACAGACTGTCCACCATGTGCTTGTGTCAGAGGAAGACTGTCCAGAAAGTGCACCATACTATACCACTGGCCCTGTCCAGAGGTTCCACAGGCATGTCACTTGACCTGGACATCCCTTATCCCAGCTCTGCAGTCTCAGGCCACCAACACTCTTCTGCAGATCTTCCTCACGGTGCTACTCCATCCTCTACTCTGTCCTGTACTGGGGACACCGAACCCGGGGCCTGCCATGCTAGCCAAGCCTGCCTGCATCCCCAGCCTTCCTACTTTCTTTCACTTTGAGACAAGGTCTCATTAAGTTGACCAGGCTACCCTTGAATTCACTCTGTAGCCCAGGCCAGCCTTGAGCCTGCACATCTCCTGCCTTAGTCCCTGAGCAGTTGGGATTGTGGCCCTGTGCCACCGTCATGGTCAGGAAATAATGTTCTAATGCTCCTTCTCTGAGCGGCCACTCTCTTTTGAGCTTTGAACAGGGAAGAAAAGTCAGCATGTTGCGGTCACTGAGAGGCTAAGAGCAGAGCTAGGGAAGTGAGCACCCAAATCAGACACTTTGAAAAGAATACAGAACAGAGTGCATAGCCTTGAACCTGGGGCTTTGCAGTGAGCATGGAGATGTTAACACCACTGGCTGAGAGTACAGAAGATGATTGTGGCAGACTCCTGCTGTCATGAAGGTGCTATTCTTGGGCACCTATGAGGCCAGAATGGGCACTAGGACCAGAGGGTACGATGCCATCAACTGGGAGGTGGCTATTCAAACACCTGCGAGACGGCATGGGACACCCCAATAGTGCATAGGTAAAGAAGCTGGGTGGGAACCTGCAGTAGGCTCAGGGACCCCAAGAAACAGGTGCTGCAGTTTCCCAACACAGATGGGAATAGGGCACCAGCTCTGGGCATAGGCCATGGCTGAAGTCATGTTTAACAGAAGGAAACCCTTTGGACCCCTGTGGGTTTCCAACTGCAAGCAGCCTACTGTGCCTGCTGCAGCCCATTCTACACGGTGTCTGCACCACAGCCTGGGTAGGAGGCTCCTGGAGGCTACCCTGAGGCCTACAGCACCCAAGGTTTCACTGTTTCATATTCTATTCTCATCTTGACTCACAACCTCCCTGCAGGACCCCCGATGAGCCACATGGAGCAGTTAATGTGTTTTCAGATCCAGGGAAAGGACAGGTTCAGTGTCCTCTTCCTCGTGACTGAGTGCACACCACACTGTTCCTGTCAGCCACAAGACGCCCAGGAGTGTGGGACAACTGGTGGGAGCATAGCCAAAGAGGAATTGCTACAGTGGTTCCAAGGAGATAGATGGCCTGCAGGGTGAAGAAAGACAGAGATGGGGACGGGACTGCTTTCTCCTACAGTCCCTGACTTCCTAGAAGACAAGTGGGATGGGATGGGATGGGGTGCATGCAGAAAGGAGCCAACAGGGAGTATACATCCCAATCACCCTGCTCTGTGTCCACTGCCAGTCCCTGAAGTCCAGCCCGAGTGATGACTCACCCCCAGTGGCAGCCTTCCCACCAGTCTCTACCATTCACAGCACAGAGATCTGAGCCTTGAAGTTCAAAGTTACCATTCTCACCTCACTAAGAACCCAGGCAGGAAGGACAGATGTGTAACTGGAGAACCTGCAGGGTGGTGGGTGGGGAGCAGGTCTCAGAAGTCCCAGGATCTGCACCGCCTCTAAGATCCACAGCCCCCGAGCCTCTGCGTCCCCTCCATTCGGTGATAATTCAAGCTCCATGTGCACAGCGGGCTCGCAAAGGTGCAGGTGAGGGACCATTACGGGCTCCCGGGAACCAGCACTGGCTGGCGGTTACAGGGTAGGGCACGCGCGCCCTCCAGGACTTACATTTGTCGTTCATGAACCTCCGACAGAACTCCTGGAAGGTTCCTCGGTAGCTCATGGTCCGCAGCGAGCGGTGGAACTGATAGTAAGATACCACCAGGTCCTTGGGGTTGCGAGCCATGTAGATGACCTGCGGGTAGCAGAAAGATGGGTCACCCTGATTCCTGCTGGCCAGGAGGCGTCCCCTTGCTCATTCCAGGCACTGATGGGCTGTGCCCCCACAGGCTGAGTATGCTGGGTAAGCACGTGACTGTTTTACTGCAATGCTTTACCTGGGCACTGCTGTAACCTGTAGGAGACAGATGCCCTGGTGAGGGCTGCTAGCCTGGGAACTGTGTGACTGAGGACAGAGACCAGACACAGGGAGCACGGTGAGCTCCATCCTCCGATGTTCAACTGTGAGAGAACACCCCCTACAACCTGGTAAGCATGGAGAAAGAGCTGCAGACATGATCCAAGATGGACACTGGGGCAGGGAGAGTGAGTAATAGGCCCGGGGCAGAGGCCTAGGGTTCTTAATGGGGAAGTGGGGATGAGAGATGTGGGGTAGGTTACCTTGGAGTCCCCCGTTGTGGAGGTCAGAGGGCAGGAAGCGGTAGGGGAGGTGGCTCTTGATGAGGCGGGGAGACGTCAGTTCCTGCAGGAAGATGTGTGGCTGTTATATTCATGTACACACACACACACACACACACACACACACACACACACACACACACACACACACACCTCTTCTCTCCTCCCAGGGCCTTTCTAATAGGTCTGGGAGGATCCTGACCAAGCAAGACTTAGTACATGCTCTAACCAACTACCTACTTAAGCCATCCGGACATGGTACCCAGCTGGCTGGACCCCTGAGTTGTATTGAGAATCCCTGTTCTCCAGCCTGAGGGGTCCAACCCTTATGGCCACAGGGGTTGGATTTGAGTGGCTGAGAATGAGGAAGGGTCTGCGGGGCAGGGGAAACATGAAGCACAGGTATAAAACTGTGCCTGTAAGAACATGGCGATGTCCAGCTTTAAAGTGTCCAACTATCCTCAACTCTGACCTCAAAGCAGCCCAGAGGATCATGGGCAGGAGCTTTGGCTTCCTCAGCCCTCTGTGCAGAGGCCCTCATCCTGTCAGCGCCCTGTCCCTCTCTTCCTTCTGCATGTTCTTTAGATGTCTGCTACCTCCTTGTGCACTGTCCGCAGCTCTGTAGCCATCACGACTCCCTGCCCTATGAGGTGGGAACTGTCAGCTCACTACCACCCCTGATGCAAGAGCAGCACCCACACATGGGGCACTTAGAGAAGAGGCACCCCACACTCCCAGTGTTTCCCGGGGAGGAGTCAGTGTGACCAGTACACACCACAGACAGGAGGGCAACCCCCAGGGGTCAGCTAGTCAGGAACAAGCTCGGCAAGAGCAGGAGGCATCTGTGGCCATGACATGTGGGCTCTCAGAGATATATCCCACAATGCTTATCGAGCAGAAAGGTGGGTGGGTGAGGTGAGGGCTGCAAAGCCTGAACTACAGAGGCAGCAGGGGATGGAGTGGAAAGAAAGGTACAGATACCTCTAAGGGACAGAATGTACAAACCCTCTTACTGTTGAGACAGGATCTCATCACACCCAGGCTGGCCTCAAACTTATTCTCCTGCCTCAGTCACCCCAGTGCTGGGGCAATAGGTAGAAGCTACCACATCTAACTAATTTCATTCTTTTTTTAAAAGATGTATTTATTTTATCTATATGAGTACACTGCTGCTGCCTTCAGACACACCAAAAGAAGGCATCAGATCTCATTATGGTTGTGAGCCAACATGTGGGTGCTAGGATTTGAACTCAGGACCCCTGGAAGAGCAGTCAGTGCTCTTAACCACTGAGCCAGCTCTCCAGCCCCACTAATCTCATTCTTGATACCAAAGATTTTATTCAAACATGTTCTTCCTGGCTCCCTGACAGATGAGGAAAGGACCAGGATCTGTTTCATCACCAGTGGTCTCCAGGCCATGACCAAACACATGTTATTTCCTCTCCACCTCATAGACTTCCTGCTGCTGACATCAGTCACCTGTACCTGACGGGTCCCAGGGTCACAGTCAAAAACTCAGACCTGTCAGTCTCTTCCCCCTGGCCAGCTGGAACTGCCAGGAGGCCCTCAGTTGTCCCATGAGCTCTCAGGAGCCTTTTGAGAAGCCACTGTAGGAAGGGGTCATACGGGTACCTTGATGATGTCCAGCCCGGGCTGTGGGTACTCCAGTACTGGCAGCTGCTCGTCAATGTTCATGAGGCCAATTTCATCAGGGTCAGCCCCCTGGCTCACCAAGTAGACCACCTCTTGCAGCAAGCTCGTACCTGGGTAGAGAGGCAAGGAAGGGTGCTCAGAGGAGCCACTGGGCCAGCCTCACGGTCAGCAAAACTCCTGCTGCCTGAGAAGTAGGCACAGAGCTCAAGGAGCAAGAAGGACCTGAAGAGGGACAGAGAGAGAGGCCCAAGCTGGACGTGAGGCCTGAGTCCACTCAGCCATCAGTGCCCAGCATGCAGCTTTCCTCAGCATTCACTGGAGCAAGACAGCTGGGAAAACAAGCAGGACGTGCCTGCCACCCACCATGGTGGGTACCAAGTTCAGCTGAGGCTTCCAAGAGCTAAACTTCCCACCGGATTCAGGAGTGACCAAGCTCAGAAGCTCCCACATGATTCCTTCATGTGCCCAGGGTCTGCTCAGCTAAGACTACATGCCGCCATGCTCCTCGAGGTAAACAAGACAACAGGAGCCTTCCAGATCATTCCTGGCTTTGTCATTCATGAAACGCACAAGGCCTAGAAACACTGATGATCACATGATGGGACACACCTGGGCAAGGAAGGACAGACACACAACACCCAAGGTGGGGAGGAGCCAGGACTTTGGTGCAACCCTGACTGCTCCCCTGCAAAAGGAGCTGAGGAGATGGAGACGAAGCCAGAGGCTACTTGAAGTGGTCACTCGCTCAGAGACAAAGAGGAGCAGGGCCTCAGGTCTCTCACTGCACCTCATGGGAGGCATGTAGAAGTTGTGTTTACGAAGAGACCCAAACCACTTCCGCCTGCAGCAGCCTGCTCTACAAAGCCTGCTCCACAAGACAGCAGGAGATGGCCAAGGCCAAGGCCAGAGCTGAGCCCACACATGAGCTACATACACAATGTAGAGAGGGACCCACCAGGAGACATGGGCATAGTAGCGCAAGGGGCTAAGGACCTGTGAATAAACCCGCATCTCCCCAAAGCAGCATGACACGGATGGGTCCCCTGCTGGGTTTGGGGACCATCAGTCCCCTCAGACCAGATCCCACTGTCTCCAACCTATGTTACTTCCACAAACTTCCCCTTGTTCACAAGGCACCGTTGTCCAGGCTTAGCTCCCCTCCTCACGAACTCATCCTCTCAGGTGGCTGCAGCGTCTCTACCCCCACAGCCTGCCTTCTCAGAAGCCCTAGGACACTCACGGCACACATTACCATCCAGACCCTCACCGCATTCCCACCATGCTAAGCCTGGCCACCCCCACTGCATTCTAAGCCCTGTGCATGAGTCACATCAGCAGGATGTCTGGGCTCTGCAGAGGCACACAGTCTAAGCTGGAGCCTCAGGGCCAGGCAGGTCAGCCAACCGACAGCCAGCAGGAAGCCGAGGGAGGCAGGCAGGCATGTCTGAAGTTCTCCAGCCCCTGTGCCTTCCGGTTCCCAAGGCATGGGAGCGGGTAGTTCCCAGAAAGCTAGGCTAATCTCCCAGGAACTCAAAGAAGAGAGGTGAACACATTGTCCCTTCTCTTTGAGCTTTGGGTCCTTCCTCTCTTGTTCTCCCAAGGTGGCCCCATACAGACCCTCCCACAGTAGGCCAGGCCTTGTGGATAATGCACACATCCCACCAGGCCAGTGGAGGTGGAATCTTCTCTGCAGCCCTTCTCCAGCACCTCAGCGATCCACACCTTCAAAGGCTGTTCACACTGAACAGCCTCACGTTCCTCACACCTCGGCAAACCGCGACCCCCACTACAGGTGTGGCCAAACCTGAGCTTTCCCACTACAGCAGTGAGTAGGAAACTTCACACCTAGACTAATTCCTGAGAGGCCCACACACCTCTCAGAGGCTGTCCAGTAAACATGTCAGACTTGATTTCAAGGTAGTAGAGTCAGGGCTTAGACCTGGAACCCATCTATTTCCAGGGTGCTGTGCACTTCATAAAAGTGAGAACTTAAACCATGTCTACTCGTACACACACACACACACACACACACACACACACACACACACACACACTCGTATAATCCAGCACTCTGGAGACTGAGGCAGGAGGATTGAGTTGGAGGTCACCCTGAGTTACAGAGCAGGATTCTACCTTTAAAAAAATATATTTTTTTTTAGTTAAAAAGCAAGAATTTATAAAGTCTTTGCACTGTGTGTATGTGTGTGCACGTACACACGCCTGTCTATAAGAGATTAAGAGAGAGGGAGACAGACAGAAACAGAGAGACAGAGAGACCTTTCCTCCTTCTCCTTGCTGCTCCTCAGTAAAAGCCCTTTCTCCTTGCCTTCCTCCTCTACATATCTAGCAAATGTCACCCATCAGCAAAGGCCTGCTGTCCTTCATGCTATTCCTGCTATGCCAATAGCCCAGAAGCCACACACCCCAGGCCAGATCTTAGCTATAACCAGGAAGCCAAGATGTTTCAGTGGTCCATCCATCTCCAAGGGCCTGTCACCTGGACACAGCTCACACTGAGCTATGCAGAACAGACAAGAGGCAACTCGGGCAGTAGGAACCAAAGTCACCAGTGAGGAAACGGCCAGTAACACAAGGCTTTTCAGTCACATGTGGAGGGTTCTAGGCCAAAGCTGGAGAAGGAAGATACCACATACACATACGCACGCACGCACATGCACATACATGTATACACATGCACACACATCCATGTACACATACATTCACACATGCACACATTTACAATGAGCCTGGAATGCCAGAAAGTGCCAGGCTCTGGTGAGCCAGCTTTCCTGTCACTCCTGGTGAGTACTGTCCATTCAGGCTCAGCTAGCATCCAAGAAAGGCCCTGAAATGAGTCTCTCTCTCCTGGTCCATTTTCATGGATGATTTTTAACATGCTTTATCCTGCCTTTAGCTCACATAGACCCACATCCCAAACAGACCTGAACTGTATTTCAAAACCACCTCCATCTATAAGTGCACCCTTACCTCCACTACAAAGTCGTGCTAAGAACGGCACTCGTGAGAGCCAAAGCAGCAACCCACCTCCTGCCACCCGTGTGCACACAGGCAGCACTAGGTAACCTTTAAAAGCCGTGAGTTGTTTCTTTAAAAGCCGTGAAGTTGGGAGGGAGAGGCACTGAGGGACCCAGGGGAGTCTGGAGGGGGAAACAGAGGACGGATATGACCAAATGTGTTTTATGCATGTATGAAACTCTCTAAGAAGAAGTAAAGCTTTTACATTTTTTTTAAATAAAGAAAGCAAAGCCTCTCTTCTACTGAAGACACAGGATGGGCCAGCAAGTAACCTGCTCGGGTCAAGGCCCCTCAGTGGCTGATTAACACTGAGTATGAGTATGCTGATTATGGGTACTTCACCACACCCCCAGCTGGGACAACCATGCCTAAGGACCTTACACTGCATCCCAGCAATAGGCTAACAGGATGGGATAGCTCCTGGATGAGATCCTGTGTGGGTCCTCCAGCCATCAACTCTGGGCCTTGGGAGCAGAGTATAGAGGTACCTCTCTCTCCATGGACCACCAAGTGCAGAGTGGCAGTTAAGGCCACATCAGAGCTGGAAAGAGCAGGACCAGGGTCTGGAGCCAAACCCACACAAGTACTTGGGAACAAAGATAGCAGGAAGTCCCAACAGGCACTCATGCTGCTGTGGTGGCCAACTGTCATGCTGGAACACATGGAAATACACAAATGATGTGGCCTCCCATGCTGCCTGGAAGAGGGAGCCTCTGAGCTACCAGCCTGCTGCACCCCAGCATACACAACCTGCAGGGGAGACAGCTGTCAGTTGGGAAAGCAGCCAGATTCTCCATTGACTCTGCTGTTGGTGGAGCAATGCCATGCACAGCTCACTTCGCTGACACAGCCAAAGCTTGAATGACAAAGTACCCATGACCTGGTGGTAGCTAACAGGACACTGTGACCTGAGTCCTGAGTTGAGATGTGTGGAAGGCCCTGGAATTCAGGAGTGGACCTGCCCAGGAATTTGGGGTGCAGCCTGTCAACACACCCAAGGAGACCAGCAAAATATTCCCAGAATTCAGACGACAAGATGCTAATGGGAACAGGGCCCAGCACGCCATGGTTCCTGAAGATGGGCCTTTAGTATTCATAGATAGCATTCACCAAAGTCCCACTGCTATCCAGTTTAACCAACCTAAGTACAATGCAATGTATGACAGAAAAGCCTGTCTTCTCCCCCAGACCCTACTCCCAGAGGCCACCCACCAACCTCCAGGGAATGTGTTATCATTCAGTCTGTATATCTCGGACGATCTACTGACCTTCCCACAGGACCTCAATACATCCCCTCCTCCCAGAAAACCTCAGCACAATGTGGAACTAAACATGTGCTTAAAGCAAGAGAGAAGTACTGTACTTCTTAGGAACATACATACACACGCATGTGTACAAGCATACAGACAGGTAGACAGACAGACGGACAGACACCTACCTGCTCCGTGTACGGTACACCATTGTTTTAGTCAGGGTTTCTAGTCCTGCACAAGCATCATGACCAAGAAGCAAGTTGGGGAGGAAAGGGTTTATCCAGCTTACACTTCCACATTGCTGTTCATCACCAAAGGAAGTCAGGACTGGAACTCAGGCAGGTCAGGAAGCAGGAGCTGATGCAGAGGCCATGGAGGGATGTCTCTTACTGCCTTGCTTCCCCTGGCTTGCTCAGCTTGCTCTCTTATAAAACCCCAGGACCACCAGCCCAGAGGCGGCACCACCCACAATGGCCCTCCCACCCTTGATCACTAATTTAGAAAATGCCTTACAGCTGGATCTCATAGAGGCATTTGCTCTCAGGGGAGGCTCCTTTCTCTGTGATAACTCCAGCTTGTGTCAAGTCAGTACAGTCATGAAGCAAGTGTGTGTCCCATCTCATACAGTGCCTTGGTTTTCCTGTGTCCAGTTTTCTATAATCATTAATTCAGGTAGGTCTAACCTGGGCATTCTCAGCTCAATCTAAAACAGACCCCTTGCCCGCAGAAATGCATTCAAAGCCCCGGGCAGGCTTCCAAAGCTTTGAATGGCACTGAGCTCTACAAATTATGCTTTTTTATTATTTACCGAAACACATACCCAATTATGATAAATTTAATTACAGTGAGAGATGAAGAGTAACTTATCCAGCCGGGTGTGGGTGTGGATCCCTTTAATTCCAGTACGTGGGAGGCAGAGGCAGGTGAACCTCTGAGTTCAAGGCCAGCCTGATCTACAGAGTGAATCCAGGTTAGCCAGGGCTACACAGAGAAGCCTTGACTCAATAAATATATATATATTATATATATTATATATAACACTATAACTACATGCTGCAATAAAAGTAATATAAGTATGGTCCCTCTCTCTCTTCGTGACGCTTTATATATGTGTATGTACATGTTCCTGGTGTGTGTGTGTGTGTGTGTGTGTGTGTGTGTGTGTGTGACACTGTGTGTGTGACTGTGTGTATGTGTGACAGCATGTGTGACACTGTGTGTGTGAGACTCTGTGTGTATTTGCGTGCACATATACACACATGCACATGCGTGTTTTAAGCACATGTATGTGTATAGAGGACCTTGTCTCAGAAGGATGTAAAGGACAGAAGGAAGGAGGGATGGAGGGAGGGACAGAGCCTTAATTCTTCCTTGCTCTGGAGAAATTCCCTCAGGCAGGTTTGGCTGTGAATACCTGATACCAAACTGGGAAATCACAGCATCTCTTAGGAACATATCCCTGCCACTCCCACCCAAGTTCTGAAAGCCACAGTCGCGTCAACCATCTCTGCCCCACTCTCTCTGCTCTCTTCTGGAACTCGGATGTCAACCTTCCACGTCACTTGTCTTCCTGCTACATGGCATCATTTTATAAAACATTTCTTCTACTTCACGGCCATTTCCTCCGCTAGACCCTGCAGCCCAACACTTGCCATCCCAACTCTTGGACTTTCCCAAAGCACTCCCACCAACCCCTCCCCCACGCTGCTTTCTCTGAGAAGGTATTACCCTCACTGTCTGCAGACAGAAGTCATCGGGCACGGGAAGGGACACTTAAGACACTACTCAGTGTCTTTTTTCTGCACTTAAGTGTCTGTGGGTCTCTGCTTGCTACAGCAGCGAGTCTCAATACAGCTCCTCATGTTGTAACCTACCAGCCATAAAATTATTTTGTTGCTACTTCCTAACTGTAATTTTGCTACTGTTATAAGTCGTTATAGAAATATCTGATAAGTAGGATGTCTGATATGTGAACCCTGTGAAGGGGTCATGACCCACAAGTTGAGAACCTCTATCCTACAGGAAGCCTTACTACCTCGACTGGGAGCCTCCCAGCGGGGCAGGGGTAGGAGGAAGCATAAGCAGCTGGGCAAGTGAGGGGAAGTCCAACTGTGTGTGCACATATGAGATGGGGAGTGGTGTGAGACAGACAGACAGACACATGCACGGGGACACACAGGGGAGGGGGGGAGGAAGGGACAGGTAGGCAGAGACACAGATGACAGGCAGTCTGTTTGAACAGAAGTCACCCATCTATTTCCCCAGAGAAGACCCATCACTTCTCTTCCCCTTGGTTCTGTTCTATCCCACAGATCAGTTCTTCGGTGTCCATGTTTCCAAAGACCGCAACCTCCAACTCTGGTTCAGGACAGATGAGACTGGGAACCTCCCCTCTCGGTACACCTTCCCCTGACCCAACTGCTAACAAAGCCTGCGCTGGATCCAAGAGGACATAGCAGCTCCATCACCAAGTGCAACTTGCTCCTTCTACTCAGGCAACACCACCTTGCCACACCTCAGAAACCCCAAGAACCTGGAACCCGTCCACAGTCGTCCTGGTTTGCTTCCATTGTTAACTTGATACAGCCCACAGGCATCTGAGGAACTCTCAACCCAGGGACCACCCAGCTCACACTGGCCTATAGGTATGTCTGTGAAGGATGGTCTTGATGTGGGGCTCCTGCCCCGCCCACTGTGGGCGGCACCATTCCTAGGCAGGAGGTCCTGGGCTGTATATGAATGTCAGCTGAGCATGAGCCAGTGCGAGAGCCAGCAAGCAGTGCTCCTCCACAGTTCCTGCCTGCAGGCTCCTGTCTCAGATTCCTATCCTGGCTTCTCTCGATGATAAATTGGTACCAGAAATTGTAAGCTGAAAAAAACCCTTTCCTCCTCCAAGTTGCTTTGCTCAAGGGCTATTTTATCACGACAAAAGAAAGCTCACTGGGATGCCCAGCCTGGTCCTCCAGGGACTCTAAGAGCCCAGGAAAGACACCACTCCTCTGGGCCTCAGTTTCCCCACAGTGCCAATCTCCAGGGCCTGCAGCTCTCTTGAGTGGACACTCACTTAGGTGGAGGATATGCCTGCTGCCCACTGGTGCAGATGACACCTTGCAGTCCATTAGCTGAGTGCAGGACCCTGTGGTGAAGTAAGCACCCCTAAAAGAGCATTCGCAAGAACACACTGGGCAGGTGCTCCTGAAGGAAGAGCTTAGGACAAGTGAGGACACCAAAGATCTCACAAGGGCACGGAGGACACCCGGGGACAACTCAGCCGTAACAATTATGCTGTCACTCTGGTAGAGCCACGTGACCCACTGTGGCCAACCCAGGCTTCTGGCTGTTCTCTATATGTCTACCAATGCAATGGCCTTCCCAGGCTGGGCTGCTCATCCTAAGGCCAGGAGATAGGTGAAGAACGGCTTGGCTATACCCTCCTAGAGCAAGCCTGGACCCTCTGCAGACACATGACTTGGCTCCAAGTCCAGCTTGGACAGGCTGGAAGTTGTCCTCTAACTAGCATCAAACCTAGGTCCTTGATGCCTGCCTTCTTCCAGTAGACAATGCCCTTCAGACACTGGGGGGGCCCGGACGCTGAGGTAGATGGCTCCTTGATGCATGGCATGGAGGCGCCTGGCCTCAGCCCTTTCACAGGGAGGCTTATGTTAAAAGAACAGTAGCCATACCCTCCCCCAGCACTGGGTTGGGAAATGACCAGTGACTCCCACCTCTCTCCCAGAGGCAAAGAACCTGAGATATGTCCACCCTGTCTCTCAGAAGACCACAGAGGCTATCTTTCTCTGATTCTGATTCCTCCTCTCTCCCAACTGAGACCGCTCCCCGGCCTGATTAACGCTGGGCTGCTCTTCAGGACCCCAGTCCCACTGTCGGGCCCAGACTCTCAGACCTGGAGGTCAGTGGGTCCAGGAAGCGCAGTGAGAGGTGGTAGCAGCCGGGCTCAACCCTGACAGTGGCTCCTCTCTTGGAGGTGAGGTGAGTGACCCCAGTGCCCTGGGCATAGCATTTGGCACCTGCAGCAGCAATATTGGTGCCAAGGCACTGACCCCAGAGTGACCCAGAGCTGGTCACCTGACTTCTGAAAAGGAAGCTTTCCTCCCAGCGGAGCCCGAGGAACTCAGCTTGGAACCTGCCACCCAGGTGACTACCAGCGCCACAGTCCCCACCTGTGCTGTGGGACTCCCAATCTACCCTATTCAACTGTAGTGGGTGAGTTCAGGAGCTGAGCCAGCACGGAGCCTGGAGGTGGCTCCTAACTCATCTGTGCTCTAGCATGGTGGCCTTGAGGGGAGAGGGACAGGGAGCGACAGGGGCACCATCAAGAAACACCAGGCCATAGGGCCGTACGATTCAGGAAGGCAGCTCCCAGGAAGTGATGGGGAGGGCAGAGTTGCCATCCCTGAAGCACAAGATGTGTCTGTTACCCAGAAAACCAGCATCCAGCCAAGGGTGGTGGTGGAGGACTCAGACAGGACGATCATGAGTTCAAGGGCTAGCCTCAGCTACACAGCAAGTTCAATACCACCCTGTGCTACCTAAGACCCTGTCTCAAACAACAAAAATACTGGCATCCTGTTGGGTGACTGTGATAGTATACCCTAACAATTCCAGCACTGGGAAGGCTGAAGCAGGAAGACAAGGCTAGTCTGGGGTACACAGAGAGACCCTGTCTCAAAATATTCTTGCACACAGGCACACATGCACACACACACACACACACACACACGTCTCCCATCTAACTCATCTCTGCAGTGTCCAGGGAGCTTCCCAGAACCCACCAGGTTCCTGCACAGGGTTTGTCTAACCCTCCCCAGCCCTCTAAGTTGGGACTCCAGCCTGGCTACTCCTTCAGGTATCCTGGGTCAAAGTCCCTCTCCATTCCCTTCCAATAAGTAACTCATGCTCTATCCCTCTCCTCCAGAAGCTCCACTACAACCCCAGCCACACCCCCTGTTCCTAAGGGCTCTGAATACCAAGTCTCCCACAATGTCCAGGGTCCAGGGAAGGAACTAGAATCTTTCTTTACCCGTGAGCACACTCCTACACTATGTGGCAAGGACAATACAATCATGATTCCTCCTTAAGTACCACCCTGAGGCTGGGCAACTAGCAGAGTGGCAGGGCATACATGAACCATAGGGCCACAGGGCCCTGGATTCATCTCAGGCACTGAACTAAAAGAGACAACACCAGGTACAGCCACTAATCCAGATGTAGAGCACCCAGCAGGATGACCAGTACATAGAGAGTTCTGGGAAAGCCAACCCTAGCTAAGGCCAGCAGGGACCCAGGGCCAGGATGAGTTTGTGGGGTGGTTGCAGCCTCAATCAGCCCTGCCTGTCTCCTAACATGCCTCTTCCAGGACAGTCCAGCTGGCTGTATGCCAGTGATGGGTCAGTGCCTGCTCCTGGCCTTGACCCCAGGGCCTTTGCACCCCCATCCCTACCCTGAAAGCGTCCACCACTCGGTAAGGGTGATGGGCAGCTGCCCTGGGAACCTGGACTCCACCCTGGGAGATACCCTGCTTATATTTTCTCCTGTAACCTCTTGCTTAGATACGGCGGGGTGGTGGACAGCCACTTTCTCAACTACCCTGAGCCTGCAGGACAGTGGTCCCAAGGACGCCCTGCAGAGGCGGCGAACGAGCCAGCTAAGATTGTCCTACAGACTCCAGAAAAGGCACCACATAGCCATCTCTACACCAGGCCTGGAGAGCTGGATGGCTCAGATCCCAGCCCAGCTGTGTGACCTTGGACAAGCCTCCTCCCCTCTCTGATCCTCTACCGAAAAGCTCTACCTTGCAGGGCTGCTGGGGACCCAGGTGCCCAGGTCCTGCCGGGTGACAGCCTGTAAACAGGATTCAGGGGCAGCGGAGGGCGGTCCCATCCCCCACAGAGCCCACACTGGAGGCGCACCCGCTGCCCTCGCTGCCTTCAACGCACGGGGAGCCGAACAGGACTGGGGCACAGAGAGGCTAAGCGACCTGCCCAAGGTCACACAGCCGCGCGGGCGACGGGTACGGCGTGGGGATCCCGACTCACCTGACTTGGGGTAGGTGACGATCCACACGTCGCTGGGCCGCACTGGGAAGTCGGCGATGTCCTCCATCTTCCCGCGGCAGAAGGGAGGCAGCCGCACGCCATGGAACTCGAAGTACTTGCTCTCGAACTCGCCCGGGGTGCCCGGGGTCTCCGCTTCGCTCTCCGCCATGCCGCCGCCCGGCCCGGCCCGCAGCTCCAGGGCGTGACGTCACGGCGCCGGCGCGGGGCTCCGCGGGCATGACGTCATGGCCGCACCCACGCACGCCGCGCCCCGTGACGTCGGTGGCCGAGGCCCCGCGCCTGCCGCAAAGGTGCGTCCTGTTCGTACCTGTCAGTCATCCGTGCTAGTCAGGGTCCCCTACGCCCTGGAGCAAAAGGGAGGCGTCCGCGCAGACCCAGTGTGAGCCCCGGGGTTCAGAAAGCCGCACCTCCAGAAGCTTCTGATGCCAGAGATGGAAAAGCTCTCATCAGAGCGCGGCTGACAAAGGCAGCACTTAGAGAGCCTGAAAGGTGCCAGAAAGGACTCCCCCAGGAAGAACCCCGGCAGAGAAGGCCCCGAGAAAAGACCTCCAGGCAGGGAGGACCATCAGTAGGGGATTCCCCCTGCAGATCGGAACCCCAGAGAGGGCCCTTCCGGGCTGAGAAGAGCACCCCCCCAGGACACCCCAGACAGAGGCGATCCCCCTCCTCCAGGGAGGAAACTCCTATGCAGAGAAGACCTCGGCAGAGAGGAACCCAAGAGTGGGCCCCCAGGCAAAGAGGACCCCCCAGATAGAGGGGACCCCAGCAGAGTTGCGCCCTCAGGAAACCCCCAAACAGAGAGGACCCTCCAGGTGGCGCCTGCCACCTGCCCAGGTCCGCATCCTCCTAGACAATGGGAATCCTACTTCCAGAGCCACGTCTGGGGGAAGCAGCTAATAAGAACCCAAGGTGCTGAAAACCTTAGGTACCGAGCTCCTCCCTCTCATGAAGCCCTGGGGTTGGTTCCCCAGCGCTGGAGAAAAGGGAAACAGACAAACAAAAGCTAGGCTTGTACACACACTTGTGATCCCAGCAACTGGAGGGTGGAGACAAGATCAAGAGTTCAAGGCCAGCCTCTCAGCTACCTAGTACATTTGACACTAGCTTAGATAGGATACGGGAGAGCCTTTCTCAAGGCAAGGATGGGGCAGAGCAAATTGGCTCCTTTTGCTGTCCAGCACAGGAAATGGGCAGACCTGTCTGTGTGCAGAGAGGGGACATGGGACCTGCATCGTAGGGAGCAATTGGCGTGACATAAAGGGGCTTTGGAACACGGTGCCGTTGTTTCGGGTGTGGTCCATGCGAAGTGAAGCAAAGGTGGCAAGGAAGAGCCCCACTGAGTAAGAAGAGAACTTGTAGACTGGAATTCATGGCGCCGAGAAGGCATCTCAGAGCTGGCAAGATGGCTCAGTGGGTAAAGCGCTTACTGCCAAGCCTGACAGCCTAAGTTTCACATAGTGGAAGGGGAGAACTCCCTCAAACTTTCCTTTGACCTTCACATACACATCAACTTGCATACTTAACACACAGGACATAAATGTAAAATGTGCTGCCTTTTTTTTTTTTTTTAAAGAAGGCATCTTGGCTGTGTCAGACATGGCTTCACATGATTTCAATGCAGTGGGCAAATGCTGGAGGCATCTGGGTTGTTAGCAATCTGTAAGCACTGGGCAGGATCCTGCCACAAAGGGGTGAAAAATTTATTTCTCACATGTTATGAATGCCGTAGACTACTTCCATTCGTTTGGTTTTATTTATTTATTTATTTATTTATTTATTTATTTACTGTACTTACTTGTATGTCTGTGCACAGGGTACCCAGGAGGATAAAGGATATTCCCTGGAATTGGAGTTACAGACAGTCAGGAACCACTATGTGGGTGTTGGGAATCACACTCAGGTCCTCTGGGAGAGCAGCCAGTGTTCTTAACCACTGAGCCATCGCTTCAGCTCCCTGGTTTGCCTTTTTATCACCCTGCTGAATGTCTTGACCAAAAGCAGCATGGGAGGAAAGGGCTTATTACAGCTCACAGGTCCCAGACCACCACTGGAGGAAGTCGGGATAGGAACTCGAAGTGGAACCCTGGAGGCAGGAGCTGAAGCAGAAGTTGTGGAGGTGTGAGGCTTTCTGACTTGCTCCCCATGGCTTTGCTCAGCCTGCTTTCTTATAGAAGCCAGAACTACGCGTGCCCAGGGGTAGCATCGCCCACAATGGGCTGGACCCCATCAATTATTAATCAAGAAAAAAACCCACAGCCTTAGGATTGGGGGCATATTTTTTCAATTGAGGTTCCTTCTTTCCAAATAACTCCAGCTTGTGTCAGGTTGATTAAAGCTAACCCACACACATGCCAATCCCTGGTAAGCTGCCATCTCAGTGTGGAGCGAAGAAGCCCAGGCACTCAAGTGAGATGGTTCTGTGTGATTCCACGAACAGTTCAATCAGAACCAGTGTCTGCAGACAGAAGTCTAAGGGTGTTGACTTGGGCAGTGGTGGCCTTGAACACCAGGTCCTCCTGGCCCAGCCTCTGACAGGATTACAGGGATGCACTGACTCTGCCTACATGTTGCCTGCATGCCTGGGATTCTGATCACTTCCCACCCCAGAGCCTCCCCTCTTCCCCCATCCTCCTCTCCCACCCTGGAGGAAACTTTGAGCCCTGGCTCTGAGATATTCACCTCAAGGCTGCGCACGCCCACCTTCCACTCTGACATGGAGCTACTCTAACATATTCCCGGTTAGAGGGTGGGCATCTTTGGAGGACGGGCAGCCTGCCTTCTGCAGTAGCAATAAATTTTTCAACGGGTTTAAATTTTTTCAGAATAAGAATGTAAAGGAACCCTCCCTCAACAAAGACATTCCTAGGAATATTCAACAAAGAAACAAAACCCAGTGGAGCTAAGAAGTGAGTTTAGTGGGTTTGGGGTAGACGTGGCTACTGAAACAAAGTCATTCTATTTACACACACTTGGACAAACACCTAGAGTCTGAGGTTTGGGTAACATTTATGAAAAATTTAAAAAAAAAAAAAAAAAAAAAAAAAGTCCTTCAGACAAAGCCAAGAAACCCCATGCAGGCATTTTGTGCCAAAAACTATACAAATGTGAGAAAAGAAGAAAGAAAAGAAAAGAGACCCTGGAGAAACAGAAAGAGATGCCAGGCTCTCAAGGTGACAGCAGAGTGCTGAGAACCAGCAGTAGGAGTAAGGCTGCCACAATTAGAAGTTGTAGATGGGACGTCCGTCAATGCTCTCCCAGCAGCTGACACAGAGGCACAGCGCCTATCACTGTCCACGGTGCTGAACGCCCGAAGCTCGTTCCTGGCCGCCTAGCACACAGCAACCCAGCTTTTCTTAACATTATTTTGAGGCATATTTTCCTATTTCCCCGTACTATTACAAACTTTAAGGTAGGGCTAGCAAGATGTAAAGATATGGCCTGGTTTTCATCCCCAGAACTCATGTGGTAGAAGGAGAGAATGGATCCCTCAAGTTGTCGTCTGACCTCCAAACAGTTTCTGTGGCACATTCACACACACACACACACACACACACACACACACACACACACCACACCACACACACACACGCGCGCACACACACACACACACACCACACACCACACCACACACACACACACACATACACACACACCACACCACACACACACATACTACACCACACCACACCACACACACACACAACACACACACACACACACACACACACACACACACACACACACACACACACATACATACACACACGCACACACAAACACACCCCACATACCACACACAAACACACACACACACCACACCACACACACCATACACACTCACACACACACACACCACACACACCACACACACACACACACACACCACACCACACACATACCACACCACACACACACACACAGAGGAAATAGATATTTAGATACATACATGCATACACAGATACATACATACACACATGCATACATAGGTTAATGGATGAATAGAGATTTAAATGAGAGGTGTTATTTAAATTTATTTAAATTAGCTGGCCTAAATGTATGTAATTTAAATAAGTAAATAAGCTTTTCTTGGACTTGAAATGCCAAACATATAAAATATAAGGGAATGAGATAGTGTGTATGCACTTGTCACATCTCATCACACAATGTCAATTGTCAACTCATGTTTTATCAGCTTGCACACATGCATATGCATGCACACACACACTAGGGTGTTTGCACATTATCTCATTCTTGCATATTTCCTACAGATCACTAAGAGATGAGAACTCTTTGAAAACTCACTTCCCAAGACAGAGGCACAACCTAAAAGTAATTCTCGGGTGATCAGTAAGGCATGGTGTCGCATGCCTGTCAGCCCAGCATTTGGGAGCTGGAAGAAAGGAGAATCAGAAATTTGGGTCATCTTCAACTACAGAGTAAGTGTGAGGCCAACCTGGGCTACAAGAGACTGTCTTAAAACACCAAGGATAGAAGTGACTGTGGGAGATGATAAACACACCCGTTTCATTGTAAGATCCAGCTCACTCTATGCACACCATAGAACAATGACATCATTTAAAAGAAGTAAAAAGGGCCAAGGGGATGAGTCAGAGGGGAAGGTTCTATCTGTGCAAGCATTAAGTCATGATTTTGAATCCCAACACTCACATTAAAAAGTATATGATATGACTGTGCATGCCTGTAATCCCAGTACTGAGAGTCAAGACAGGCAGATCCCAAGAGCACACTAGCTGACTAGTTTATCCAAAAGGATGAGTTCCCACTTCAGTCAGAGATTCTGCCTCAACATAACAAGGCAGAGGGGACAGAAGACACCCAAAGTCTTCCTCTGACCTCTGCTCCTGCACACATGTATGCACAGAACACATACACCCACACACACACACACACACACGCATGCATGCATACATGATCACACATACCACACACATGCACACATACACCACACACATGCACACATACACCACACACATGCACCACACACATGCACACATACACCACACACATGCACACATACCCACTCACATGTACCATACAGACACACTTACACATACCACATGCATGCCACACATAGACACATACACACTTATGCACACATCACATACACACTATACACATGTACACACACTCACACATCACACACATATGCACCACATACACACACACACTGCACACATAACACATTCCCCACACACACATACTACACATGCACACACACACACACCTCGAATACCACACACATACATACAAAGGGACTCAGATATAGCCCTGTTGGTAGAATGCTTGCCTAGTATCAGTAAAGCCTTGTGTTCCGTTCCCAATGCCACTCTGTGTGGTGGTTTCACCCAACATTTCCATCATCCCAGCAGGTCCCCTATGGAAGGAGGAACTGATATGGAAGGGGAAGGCATAGAGAGGCTGAGAAGTCTTTAGCACAGAGGATGGGTCCATGGAAAGATACAAAAGACAGGAATGAGAATGTTCTCATGGGTGTCAAGTCCCCTGACCTGGAGCCCCAGTTGATCAGGGTGAAAAGCCTCAGACTGGAATCGGAGGGTAGGGGCATGTCAGCACCCCCAGCTCAACTGAGGCAGAGAATGGCCTTCTGGAACCACCTAACCCCAAGAGGAACAGTCCCTCCCTCATGTAAGAGACCAAGTCTGTGTCTGGCCCACCTGGGAGACATGAGAGACAGCGAGGAGGTGAGGCTGGGTCCGTCCCAGCACCGCCAGGGATGGAGAGCCTCTTGCTCCTGCTCTGCTCTCTCTGTCTCTTCAGCCCTGCCCTGTCTGTGTGCCTCGCACCTCTGAGGTTTCAGGACAGGTGGGATTATTTTTCTTTTAGATGTATTTTACTGTGTAGCTCAGGGTAGCCTAGAACTTGATATTTCTCCTGCTTCTGCCCCCTCACTGCTGGATTAGGGGCTTGCACTCCAAACCCTACACCAGCTCTTCATTTATTACTTCGTCCCCTCCCCTGATCCAAACTCCCTGGTGATGGGGCTAGAGGGAAGGCTCACTACTCCTGCAGAGGACCCCAGGACCCCAGTTCCCCCAACATCTCACTGACACTTAGAGTTCTAGTTCCAGGGGATTGGATGCCACCTTCTGGCTTCTGTGGGTACCAACCCAAGTGTGCACATAAACCCACACAGACAGACACACACAGAATAAAAATAATCTCCAAAGCCCTTGGTGATGCCTCCTGCCTGTGGCTCTCAACATGGCCTCCATCCTCTCTCACACTATGAGCTATGGCCATGCTGTGACAAGGCCTTCAATCTCTCTGCCAGACCCAGGGCCTCGCATAACTCCTGGCCTCTTTTCAGACCTCAGCTCAACAGCAGCCCTCTTGGAGCAGCCTCCTCACAGCCTCATCCCTGTCTCTCCACTTGCCTTTATGTCCTCGCCCACTGTGTTCCTTTCTAAGCGCCCCTGAGAGGACTCGTGGAAGGATTTCCTACCTGCATTCCATCTGAGAGCCAAATGAATGAATGAAGGATAAATGTTGAATAAATGAATGGTGAATGAGTCAATGATAGAAGAATAATCAATGTATGTATAATCGAAGAATGAATGAATGAATGACACATCATTTCTTCCGCTCGGCATTTATTACATAATCTCTTCTCTCACTGGCACCTCCACTTCTCTACCTTCTTCTACAGTACCATCCCCACTTGGCAGAGTGTCCCCAACCCTATCTTTAGGGATAGGAAGAACAGAGGAGAGGCCAGAGGAGCTTTGGTACGTGTGCCACCCAGAAACCTTCCCCAGAAACCAGGCTGCAGTGGCAGTAGGCCCCATCCCCACGAGAAGCATCTATGACCAGGATTTCCCCTAGAATGAATTCCCCAGCCAACCACCTTCCATCTGTACTTGTCACAGGCATTAACCCCTTAGGTAAGTGTGGATCAGAGAAAGGAGGCGGGGAGCCCTGTCAGAGCAGTCAGTACCATGATCATAGCCCTGGGGTACCATCTCCAGTCCCAGCCTAGCTCAGAACACACGTCTGCTAGACACCTATGCCTTCTGTGTCCCTCACATGGAGACCCGGAACTGAGACGTGTCTTAGCTTGTTCTGTCTTTTCTTCTCTGACAAAACTGAAAAGAAGAAAGGCAGTGGCCTGAGCACACAGTAGGCTAGAGGCTTCCAGAGAGGCCCTGGGGGATCAAGGTCCCAGGAACAGCTGCAGAGAGCCCTTGTTCCATGCCAGGAAACCACCTGCCCACACAAGAAGCACATGACACAGCATGGACAGGAAGCCAGGTCTTTATGCCAGTAATTCAGCAACCTCTCTGAGTTAGGAGCTGAGCTCAGAGATCCTGGGGGATGCTCCAACACAGGCCACCTGCCAGAGTCACTCCAGCAGGCGTAAGCACACAAGACAAGGGCAAGGACGGAGTTCAGAGGGTCACACATGTGGCTGACCTAGCCCAGTGCGCAATCCGCGAACCTGTGGTTCAAGGGCCTGTTCCCAGCAGCAGCTGTCCCCTTCTGCTGCCGGAGGAGACCAGCGTCTGCACTGGTGACAAGTGGGCTGTAGAGAGAGGAGGAACCATGTGTGAGTTCAAGACCTGGATTTTGATGAAGGTAGAGTGCGCCATAAGGGGCAGCCCCTACAGGGAGCAGACTACTTCATCCCTGGCCCTCTGAAGGAACTCTCAAGTCCTCAGCAGGACCAAACAAGAGAATAGCTGGATACCAGGGAGGCTTTTCCAAAGAGGCTAGGGACACTGGGTCTCCAGCAGCAAGAAATCAATCAGAAAAGAGCCTGGCAGTCTCCAGCCACTTGGAGCCAGCCTTGCTGAGGCTCTGGGAGGTGGGGGGGGGAGACATTCCAACCACAGAGCCATGATAAAGATCCCCAGCAGGCTGTCCAGACTGGCCAGCGTGACTGGGTAAGAGATCCCAGACACTGGGCAGTACACATAGCACCCTTAGCCAGATGGACAGAAGGGCACGGGTATGTGTGCAAGGTTCTGTGTATTAGTTGCAGGACACTAGGTGGATACTGTGCAGTAAGTGCTAGGTGCTGAGTTCTATGAATTGGGTGCTGGGTTCTGAGTGCTGGGTAGTGAATGAGGGCAGTGTGCTAACCCTCCAGCCCCTCCCCCGCCTCACCTGCCCAAGCTGAGAAGCCATGACTTCGCCATGGAGTAGACCTCGAGAGTGGTGCTCTTCAGTAGGCCCTGCATCCAATACAAGTCATCTGGCACATCCGGCAACCATTGCATCAGCCTGTGAGAAGGGCAGTGTCAGCTTCTCAGGGAGCCCAGGGATGATCAGAGATGAGAGAGGAGAAGGAGGAGTGCCCAGGTTAGGCAAGATCATCTCAGGATGGCCACATGGGGAACATGCATGGTCGGATGACTTGAAGTAGACTTTGAACTTTAGGGAGGGAAGGGGCATGGGGTCAACTCCCACAGAGTTCCGGTGGGAAGAGTGTGGTGTGATGTTAGCTTGGAGGCCACTCTGCTCTGCAACCTAGGGATTCAGAGGACCTCTCTGGGGCTCAGCTTTGCTCACCTTCCAAATGAGGACCATCTGCCTACAATCCCTTCCCCTATTTATCTCCTTCCATCCCTCTTTCCTGCCCCATGTTACTCATCCACGTTCCCTTCATGAAAAGGCCAGTGTCTTCTGCTCCAAATGCCCTGTGTGTGGATCATAGGAAACCGGAAGGACAGACGTGGTACGTTCTGAGCTGTTTCCGGCAGGCTCATACCACAGAGATGGCTAGATTTTATATCCCTATTATTTCCTTTCATCAGCTTGTGGTTTTAGCAAACAGCTCTGTGTGAGGCGAGGCTGTCAGCAGGATGGTATCTCCCAGCTTTGGGCCACTAGTTGTTTAACACCAGTGCCAACCTGATCACTAACTCCAGGCAGTCCAACACAGAGTTCTGGGGTTCACCATCATAAGTGTTTAAGGAAGAGGCTTTTTAGAAGCACAGATTCTCAGGTCTGGTGCTGGGGCACATGGCTGGAATGCAAGGCAGAGGAAGTCTTGAGTTCAAGACCACTGTGGATTACAGAATCCTCTGGATTACAAAAACACTCTGGATTGCAAGATTACAAGGATCCTTTCTCAGAGAAAACACTGGCTCTCCCTACAGTGCCTCTGTGTCTTGATGAAGCTTGTTCACCTGACCACAAACCACATGTGTCTGTGTGTCTGGCACCGGCCGTTCTCTAGTCCTACCTCATATATTCACCAGCTTTCCCTATACCCTCCTCCCCTTGGGTTCCTAAGCTATGCTTGACTTCCTTTTGCCCCAGGACCTTTGCACACCGCACCCTGTCCACCTGGAAGGCTTCTTCTTCTTTGCCTAACAGACTATGGCCCATCCTTAAAACTATGATTCAGATGTCATTGCCTGCCTTCCCTGAGCAAAGAGTTCTGAGTATGTGTCAGGCTAGCTCCATGCTAGCATGGCTGTCTCCTAGAAACTCAAAATGCACAGGTGGTGTGGCTGGCTGTGAGCTTCGTGCTCCATCAGACCAGGAGCCAAGTCAGGATCAGCCTGGTTCTCTCACCCCAAGCTAACACCCAGTCCCACGTCACCCTCAGCAGCCAGTGAGTGAGCACAGGAAGCAGCATAGTCCACTAACCCAGCAGGGAATGCTCAGCTGCAGCCAGACGGACCTGAACAAACCCTGTTTTAGGAAATGTGCTATGACCCAGAGAGATCAGGAGAATGGGCCTACACCACACAGCCAATCTGAGGTAGATCAGCTGAGAGGGTCACCAAGGGCATCATCCCATGGTCACAGAAGCTCTGCCATGGGTCAGAGGGCAGAAGGTCACAGAACAGCCTAAGTACTAGCCAAAATTCGGTGTAGCCAACAAGATCACCTCCCTAGCAGTTCTTTTGGCACAGCCTACCCAGGCACTCCATGGGCCAACCCATGGCAGGCAGTGTGGGGGAAGGTGCCATCTCAAGCCACCTAGTCACCCTCACTGGCCACAAGCCTCCCCCTCAGCCCAGGCTATCTCACCTCCTGCTCCGGAAATAGGCATACTCAAAGGGCAGCGTACAGGGCAAAAGCAGGTAGGTCAGCACCTTCCCTGGCACTGAACACTGGATTTGGGCCCAGAAGTCTCTCTTGCATCCCTTTTTCAGTGCTGCAAGACAGGAAGAGGCCCACGGCTCCTTGGTACCCTCGGGCTGTGGAGTTGTCTCCCCCCCTAGCCAGCCCAGGTCACCCTGGGGCCATCAAGCCTTGTGGTCCCCAGGAGATGAAGACAGTATTCACCCTCAGCGTCTCCATACTGATGGAGCCATAGCTGCCAGCAGGGGTCACCCTCTACACACCCCGCTTAACCCACTGAGGCCCCCTCCAGAAGAGGAGACTCAGGGTAGTTCAGAAGCGCCCAGGGAGAGTCTCTTCCAGGAAGAGGCAGAGCCTGTCAGGCTCAGGTACTGAGCTCTACTTTCCTGACCTCCTACCAGAAGTTCATGGTGGTGCCTTGGATAAACGAGTGTCCCCGGCCCTTTCTTACAGCAATAGCCCCAACCTCCATGTTGCCAGGCCCAAGCCCCTTAGTTACCATGCTAAGCAGGGTGGGAGTGACTGGTCAGAGCAGGAACCAAAAGGCCACTGCAGACTGCTGGTAGCCCAGATTGCAGCTCAGATTGCAGGCAAGGAGACAACACCCAACTCCATCGATGCCCTACTCTTGGGAAGTGGGTTCCCAACAGAACATTCCTCCAAGGCAGTGAGTGGGTGGGGAGCCCGGGGTATCTAACCATTAGACTTACCCTCCCATTTCCTACTCCAGCCAGCTGTAGTGCACAGGGGCAGTAACCACACCCCACTGATTCCAAATTCAGAAGCCTGGACCTAGGGCTCAGTGATGACCAAAAGCCTTCTGGATATAAATTAATCTCTTACTTCCTCAACCTTCTTGAAACTTCACTATCACCTCACTCTCTTTGGCCACTGCCCTCCCCGTCTAACTCCACTGCACCCCATCCCTACCCCCTCGGTTGTGGTTTGAATGAGAATGGCCTCACAGATTTGGATACTTGCTCCTTGATTGGTGGAAGTGTTTGAGAAGGATTAAGGGGCGTGGCCTTGGAGAAGGCATGTCACTGGGGGCAAGCTTGAGATTTCAAAAGACTCCTACCAGGATCTTGAAAGTTGAGACAGGGGCTGGAGAGATGGATCAGCAGTTAAGAGCACTGGCTGCTCTTCCAGAGGTCCTGAGCTTAATTCCCAGCAACCACATGGTGGCTCACAACCATCTGTGATGGGATTTGATGCCCTCTTCTGGTGTGTCTGAAGACAGTGACAGTGTATTCATATAAATAAAATAAATAAATCTTCTTTTAAAAAAAAAGAGAGAAGAAAGCTGAGATGAGAGCTCTTAGCTATTTCTACCAGCATCACAGAACTGTAAAGCCAAATTAAACACCTTCTTTTATAAGTTACCTTGATCATGGTATTTTATCGTAGCAATACAAAAGTAACCAAGACACCAGCTCTCTTCCCCTGCCTCTCCAGTCATCCCCAAGTCTATATCTGCCATGTCACCCAACCACTATGCTATGATCCCAGAGACCTACCAGCTTAGCCTCTCCAGTCCCAAGGCCTTTGCCCATGTGGTGAGCTCTGCCCAAATCCTCATCCTTTCCTCTTTGACTGGCATCTCCCATTGAGGTGTCTGTGGGATGCCACCTGCCATGTGTGTCTGTTTGTCCCTAGGTACCTCACTGTGGCCTGGACACAGACCTGTCTTTCCCAGGCACAGGCTTGGGCTCAATACCCTAATGGCAGACAAGAAGAGCTGTTGAGTTCCTCCTCTAAGAGCCTGTTTCCCCACTGATAAAGAGTGGATAACACAGAGAAAACCCTCAGCGACGCTTGACATTTGGTAAGGGCTTGGCAGATATGACCAGGCGGGCGAGGGGAATGAGAAGGGGACAGTACCAGCCTCCAGCTCCGGTGACAGCAGCTCGAAGTTGGGCACGTCCTTTACCAGCACATTGGGGATGTCCCACCTGACAATCAGACCAGCCTCCTGACCCTGGCTATGGTCAGTTCCCCTGGGCCCCTCCACGAGGGCTGGAGGCTCCTTAGAAACCAGCGACCACAGCACTGGCTCCTTGGTAAGTCCTGGATTGAGAAGGAGAAGAAGATCTGATAGTCGGACACAGTGGCAACCTCCAAAGGAAATGGTGTCTTACTCTCTACATGTCTCTGTGCTCAAATCAACTCCAGGACTTGGGTTGCAGAATGGACCCCAATGGGCCCTGCTCTGCTGTCCATCCAGCCCAGAGATATAGCCCTGTTCTCAAATTCTGCCCTAGTCCCACCCACCAGCGATGTGAGCCTCGGCCCTTCTGCCTGAGTTTCCCTCTGTAAAAAGAAATTAAGGTCTACTGTCCTGAGGGTTAAATGCAGAACTCTCAAGCTCTGACCTGGAGGAAGGCACTGCAGGTTGGGGTGGAGTGCTGGGATAGAGGATAGGTCTGGGGTTTAAAGCCTGGGTTCACCTCTCAACCTTGACTCATAGGATGACAGCCGTGCTTTCCAGTCCTGGGAACTACGCACCTCCTGCCAGCTGACATACCTCTTGGAGTGCAGCACCCCTCCATCCACCTGACTCTGTCTTCCCGTCCCAATCAGACACTCTATAGTTGGTCCCAACCCAGCTCAGCTGTCACCTCCAGGAAGTTCTCCCTGCTTACTCTCCCCCCACCCCCTCAGACCAAGATCTTTCTCTGCTGCAGTTCCCTGTTATTCTGGAAGTCCCCCCTGTCACCCACTCCTGTCTCTATCACCATGCTCCAATCTTTGGAGTCTCCTTTTAGACTCCTCTCTGTGGTTCAGCCACACCCAGAGCAGGCACTGAGATCCCAGGGTTCAAATGCCAGAGAGGCGGAGTCCACCCGACATCATCCCATTACTGCCCTCTGCCACCTACCCCGTCTCTCCAAGAACCTCAGGGCATCCAGGTAACCTTGTCTGCAATAGTCAGCCACCACCTGGGACACAGAGCAGAGGAAGGACAGAGTTTGGGGTTCTCTAGCCACAAGCCATGGGCTGGAGACATATCAGCAGATGGACACAGCCCCAGCCCAGCCTGCTGCCCCAACAACCCTCTGCAGGGCTCAGGAACCCCAGGAATACAATACTGGCCAGGGAGACCCAGAGTGCACAAGGCACAGACCTGATGTCTCCTCCCAGCGGGCAGCTCACGCCTTACCTAGAGCTCAGACACCTGCCTCCAGCTAGGATTTCCCTCCAATAGACAGAGTGACAGGCCTGGGTCAGGGTCTGAGGGGTCTCCACCAGGGCAGCCTCTTCCTACATCCTCCATGGGGGATGTAGCATGGTGTGAAAGTAGAGCCCAGAGGACGACTCTGTGGGCTCGTCTCTTTCCCACCCCATTTGTGTTGGTTCCTGGAATCAAACTCAGCCACTAGGTTTGCACACCAGGGATCTCTTTAACCTGCTGAGCCATCTCACTGTGTGTGTGTGTGTGTGTGTGTGTGTGTGTGAGAGAGAGAGAGAGAGAGAGAGAGAGAGAGAGAGAGAGAGAGAGAGAGAGAGATGTGTGCTGGCTAAAATCTTGGGAGTTCAATGTCAAGACCGTGCTGGAAAACAGAGTAAATCTTGGCTCTGCCACTTCTGGGCTCTGTGACTGAAGTAGTTACTTAACCAGCCTGTGCCTGTGTCCTCTGGGAAGTGAAACTCCCTAGGGGCTGGAGGCCATTGTGGCACACACCCTTCTCAGAGCACTCGGGAGACAGAGACAGGTAGATCTCTGTGAGTTTGAGATCTAGCCTGGTCTACCTGGTGAGTTCCAGACCAGCCAGGGCTACGTAGTAAGACTCTGTCTCAGAAAGGCAAAACCTGATGAGCTATTGAGGAGATTGATCGGCAATGGGAAGCACTGGCTGCCCCTGTGGATGAGCATAGTTCAACTCCCTGTACCCTTGTTGGGTGGCTCACAACTGCCAACAACTCCAGTTCCAGGGATCCAATGTCCACTTCTTGTCTCTATAAGCACTGCATTCACATGCACACACACACACACACACACACACACACACACACACACACACCTGCACACACACATGCACGCACACACATGCACATGCATAAATAAAAATAAATATAGAAAAGGTGGGGAATTAACTGTCTCTGCTCGCGCAGCCTGCCAGTTGAGTATGGGCCACAGCTGGACTCTGGGCCTCCCCCAGGAAGGGACAGAAGGAGAGTCAGAACCCACGTGAGCTCAAGGTTTCTGCTCCAGGCCTTGTGTGACTTGAGATGGGGCAGTAACTGAAGCTGATGGGTCATAGGCAAGGACCATGTAGCATGACCTACCTCAGGCTTGGGGGGAAACAGGGATTTGAACCCCAGAAAGAAGTTCCTGGTAGAGATCTGGAAACTGGCATTGAAGGCGGTTAGCTCAAAAAGGCTGGATGAGGTGCTCTGGGGACAGATGTCCACTGTCCCATTGAAAGGAGAGACGGTGATGGTAGTAGGACAGTAGGAGAAGGGCAAGTTGTTGCTCAGAGCCCCGTCAATGAAGCGCTGGAAGGCAGGGAAGCGTTAGCCCACACCATCTTCCCCTCACTCTCACCGTGTTGATTGGTGTCCCCGTCCCCCTCCAGCCTAGCTTCTGAGCTTCTCTAAGGGGTGGGGGAGGCCTGGCACACAGTAGGTGCTTTACTGTCGGGCAGCCTCCTCACTTCTACGTCCACCTCTGGACAAGTCCTTGTCCTAGCTGCCTGGAGCCCAGAGTGGGATGGAGACAGGGGCCCTCCTGAACAAACTCACCTCCCCTCTGAATGCCGGGGGTATCGTCCCACAGTAAAAGGGAAAATACAAGGTGCAGACCAGAGCCTGGAAGAGAAGAGCATCGTCCTTCTCAGTGCTACCCCAAGGTCAAAAGAACACATGAATGCAAGCGTCCTTGAAGCCGCCTTCCTCTCTCTGCACAGGGCACCCCAGCTGCCTGGAGACCACAGGTGGGATGCCCCTCATAATATATGAACCAAGGCACCAGTACCAACTCACATACATGTCGTACCCCAGGTCTGGCCAGAAGGTGCCACCGAACACCTCTGTGTGTCTCCCAAAGAGTGTCTTCAGAGGTGATCCAAACAAATGATCTTCTAAGAAGGAATGCCAGGCTCTCTTTCCCCACAACAGACACCATCTCCTAATAAAAGCCCTGAGAAGTCTTGCTGGTGTGGGGGAGGGGAGGGGGGTCCCGTGCTGGCCGTGTGCTGTAAAGGGCTGTGCATATTGTCCTGTGCGTGCTTAGGTATGGTCTTACCTGCCATACGCCAGCAACATGTGCCGACACGTGCCGAGTATGACAGGCAAGGACAGTTCCAGCATGGCCGACTATGCTAGGGGACAGGGCTGGGCAACTGTTGTAGTTCTAGGGTTCCAAGTTCAAGAGCACACAGACCCTTACCTGAAACCCCTAAAGAGCGTTGTTGTTCCCACTGTCCCTGGGAGAAGCAGACACAGGCCTGGCTCTGAGGGTTTGAAATGTGAATTTCCCACAGGTGGCTGCAGTTAACGACAGCTGAGATTCCCTTGAGCGCTTTATATGAGCTGTCCAGGTGAACACACCAGGACAGCTCTGAAGTTCCTCCCTGGGCATCGGCCCACAGCGAGTGACATCCCCTCAGGTCACACTGACAATCAAACACCTACGTCCCAGTAGACAGGGGCCCTCCTAACTCAGACTGTCCCGGTGTCAGGTACAGGGCCCCGAGATGAGAATAAGTCTGTCTGGACCTCAGCATCAGGAGCATGACAGAGACCATGGCAGGAAGGGCGGACAGAGGCACACTGAGGGACTCCAGGACTCTTCACAGAGTGCTGAGGCCTTCCAGTATGAAGACCCAAATCCCTTCAGAACTTACCACTACGGCCCCACTTTCTGTATCCCCCTAAGCTAGAACCTGTCCAGTCAGAACAGGCTCCATTCCTTGCCTGCCTTAGTCTCCTGACTGAATTTCACATAGGCCCTTTCCTAACCCCTTCCCAGGAAGTACGCTCTGTGGGCACAAGCCCTGAGAAGGTAAAGTGTTCATATGTGCCCAGGCCAAAACCCACAGCATATAATAGTGTCCAGACATACTAGATACTCAGTAAATATTTTGCTCTGGCAATCAGAAAACATTTGGAAAATGGGAGTGAGCAGGACAGAGCAGATACCTGTGGACTGAGCAGCCTTAGAGGTCCTGACTATGAAAGCTGACTGCCCCTCAGTCTGCCCCAGGAGCACTTCAGGTTCCTCTCCACCTCATTCTGTACAGAGCCCTAGATACAGTCTAGCTACTGCTCCTCCCCTCCATATACATACACAAACGCACACACGCATGCACGCACACACGCATGCACGCAGTCCTCCACAGAAACCACATAGGCTCACTCTGTTATTACATGGACTGTGCTCCCCCAACCCCAGGTCCCAGCGCAGCACTGGCTCACCTGGATGAGTTCATCCCGAGTGGCAAAATCAGTGACTATGAAGTTCTGACCATCAGGCCATCGGGTCAGGGAGATGCCCAGCCTCTGGGAGGCCAGAATATGGCTGTTGTCGGGTAAGTCGTCTTGCAGCTTTTTCTTGATGTGCTCAATGGGTCCATAGGCCGGATGGAAGATGCCCAGGCTCAGCCGCTCCACGTGTTTCACCAGGGCCAGGAGATTGGAGCAGGCGAAGTCTGCAGGGCAGTGGGAACTAAGGCCTCAGTGACCAGGGACTACCGAGGGCCACCCGCACCCACCAATGGTCCACTTCTCTCAGGGATGCCTGGGAGTCAGTTCTAACATCTCTGCCCAGTCCTGGTAAATCCAATACTCTCAAAAAAAAAAAAAAAAAAAAACCAAAAACCTTAGGGGTAGTGTCCCAAATCTAAATAAGAACAGGATCCCATCTTTAGAGATGTAAGTGACTACAGAGTCCTCAGATGGAGAGGCTGCTGGGTGTAAAGCCACAGGGACACATCGCCAGACTCAGCTCCCTGCGGGAGTCCTTAGACCCTGAGAACTTCCCAAGCACCTGCGGACTTGCCACAGATGATGCTCAGGGCGTTGAGCGCGCCGGAGGAGGAGCCGTAGAAGCGGCGGGCACCCTGGATGAGGCGCGGCGCGCGCTGGCGCAGACACTCGGTGACACCCACGTGGTAGAGGCCCAGGTAGCCAGAGCCTGAGAAGGACAGGCTCCAACCGCCCTCTACCTCCAGGAAGTCCATAATTGGGCGCTTGGGACGCGGGACTGCAGACTCCTCAGCCTTGGTGCTGCGCTGGAGCATGAAGGAATGTTCACGGGGCCCCAATGTGATGGAACCAAGCCTGGGTGGGGATGGAGCTCCAGGAGGCTCAGCAGGGTGGCTCCGCCCTTAGCTGAGTCAGCTATAGCCTTAGCAAGTGAGAGGTTGGCACCGCCACCCTCTCCAGGTGTACATGGCTGCCCCCAGGCATTACATTACAAACCCGCACACCCACCCAGTTCCCCATTACAGTCGCCTAATCTCGGGGTGTCTGCATTTTGAAAGAGGGAAAGAGGCACAATCAGGAAGGACTGAGCCTAACCTGCAGGCCAGAGGTCAAGGACCAGCATGGCAGGTGGGAGACCAGAGGCTTGGGATCTAGGCTTAGCAAGGCTGGTATAGAACAGTGCCTTCAAATGCACATGCTCTCCCCTCTCTACAGTTGCCACAAAGTCGCCTAACATGGAACAGGCTCACAAGTGTATATGTCTGAGCAGGCAAGGTGACAGGTGCTTACACAGCCAAGTATTCACATGGAAGTCAAGCCAGGAATGCCATGAGGGTCGGGGAAATGAAGTGCACCCCCGGATGCCAAGAGGAGGAAGGTAGCAGCAGTATGTGGGGTGGTGAGCAGAGGACCCCAGTAAAGAAATGGGGTGAGTAGAACTCAGTGGGACCCTCCACTGAGCGTTGGAGTAACCAATAAGGAGAGATACCCTAGGCTGCCTGGTACAACATCGCCCCAAGAGGGCTCATATTCTGGCCAGGTGGCTCATCCTATAAGAGTGCTGGCAACCCTGACCACCCTAGTTCCACCCCCCAGGATAGCCATGGCCAAAGCAAAGTACTGACTCCCACAGCTTGTCCTCTGACTTCCACACATACACCACCCCCACACACTAAGATAAACAAATGTAATTTAAATGCGAACGTCACTCTGTGGTGTGAAAAAAATAAATAAATGTAACTATCAGAAAGGTCACAGGTAAAGTGTCCTAGAGGGCAGGGCTCTGGGGAGTCCAGGGTGATGGAAGGTGGGAAGAGACCTCTCTGTATCCAGGGGCTGACAACAGATGGATTGTATGTAACAGAGCTAGGCTTGTACCCCCTGCCGGGGCTCCCCGTATCAGCCTCATTCAAGCAGCCAGGATGGGGCAACAGGCCTTCGCCCAGACTCCCCGCAGGGCAAGGGGCACCTGGAAGCTGGTTTCCAGGTGAGATTCCGAGGATCAGGTGAGGCTGGAGGGCAAAGGTTAAGGACACGCCTGTGCAACTGTGCTCTGTGGCTGGTGATGTTGCCTGCCAGCAGCCTGAAGCGGTTCCTTTCTGCTTAGGGACTCCACCCAGATAAAGCCAGGTCCTGATTTCGGCACCAAAAAAAAAAAAAAAAAAAAGAACCAGAGAGAACGGACCAAATTAGTGAGTTTATTAAGTGTTGAGACAGAGTCATGAAAGAAGAGGACAGTGTACACACAAGGCAAGGGAGGAGGTGCTTTTTTAAAGCATTTAATTTATGTGTGTGTGTGCCTGTGAATGTGTGTGTGTGTGTGTATCTGTGAATATGTGCCTGTGAATGTGTGAGTGTGTGTGTGCTTGTGAATGTGTGAGTGTGTGTGTGCCTGTGAATGTGTGGTGTGTGTGTGTGCTTGTGGATGTGTGAGTGTGTGTGTGCCTGTGAATGTGTGAGGTGTGTGTGTGTGTGCCTGTGAATGTGTGAGAGTGTGTGTGCCTGTGAATGTGTGAGTGTGTGTGTGCCTGTGAATGTGTGAGTGTGTGTGTGTGACTGTGAATGTGTGTGTATGTGTGTGCCTGTGAATGTGTGTGTGCGTGTGTATCTGTGAATATGTGCCTGTGAATGTGTGAGTGTGTGTGTGTGCCTGTGAACGTGTGAGTGTGTGTGTGTGACTGTGAATGTGTGTGTATGTGTGTGCCTGTGAATGTGTGTGTGTGCATGTGTATCTGTGAATATGTGCCTGTGAATGTGTGTGTCTGTGAATGTGTATGTATGTGTACACGTGCCTGTGAATGTGTGTGTGTGCGTATGCTGCACATGTGCTTCTGAGAAGACAGTGGTGGTAGGGAGTTGATTCTCTCCCCCAATATGTGTGTCTCAGGGATGGAACTCAGGTGGCGGGACCTGGCAGGAGGCACCTTCACCAGCTGAGCTATTTTGAGGGACTCCCATACCTTGTTGTTTCCAACATTCTTGTTTGAGACTTCAGGAAGATGAGCACCAGCCTTGGAGGTAATTTGGCCATCAGTGGCTTGCAGTCAGATTCTGGAGTGAAGGGCTCTTCTCCCCGCCCATGTTTCTTTCCTGTACGCCATCTTTCTTTCCATACTCTTTGCCCTGGCTTTAGGCTGAGGCCTTCATGGTAATACTGTCTTGTCTCTATCACAGCCCTGTGAGATAATAAATACCACTAGCCCCATTTTGCAAATGGAGCAGCAGAAACCTAGACAAGGGATCCAGGAGAGCCCATAAGCCAGGCTAACTGGGGAGAGAAGAGGACACCCTGAGGGGACTGTGGAACCTGAGTTCCCTACTAAACCCCACTGAGGCAGTGAAGCTTAGCAGCATTGCTTTTGCCTGAAGGAAAAGGATTCGAAGAAAAGAATGCACACTGTAGAGGCTGTTTCCTCTTGGTCAAGAGGATGAAATCGTCCTCTAGCAGATAGAGACCTGTCTAAGCTACTCAAAACATGAGTTAACACATTTGGGCCGGTCAATCAGCTGGTTAAGGGATTCCTTGTTTTGACCCTGGATGCAGAGTCACCTAACACTATGCTGGAGAGAATGGAAGAATACTCATTCTTTTAATGGGATACTGTGTTTTCCTTCCCAGAATCCTTGGTTTTGTTTTCTTGCTAGGGAGCCACCATGAGATTCTGTGGGACTTGGTGACTTCTTCCTCTTTCTGTCTCAGACTGTGAGTATATTTTCTCGGGCGTTTTGAGCTTTTTCTACTCTTTCTCTGAAGCCACTGCCCTTTTGCCATGTAGTTTCTTGCAACACCTCTGGGCCTAACTCACAAGCACATAACTTTTCTCTTCATCTTCCTCCTCCAGGCAGCCACTTGAGATTTGTAGCTTGCCTGCCCTGGGGTTTTACTTTCAGATACTAATCAAATTTCTCCTCAAGATTCCTTTTGAGCATTCTTAAATTCTTTTAATGAGCTGAAGAACTCTGAGAGAGGATCTCAATTTCCTCCAGTAACTTGTGGCACCCAACATGGGGCTCCCCAAAATTTCCAGTCATAAGAGAAGCATTGCCACATTTGTCTCAATGCAGAGAGACACTGAGATCTCAGATCTGTTCCCCTATCTCTGTCTAGGAAGCTTTAGGGGTAGAAAAGGTAGGAGAGACTATGGTAGGGTCTGAGGGAAGTCAGCAGGGCCAGGCAGAGGGGAAGAACTCTATAGAAAGTGACCTTGATGAGCCCATCTGACCAGATAGCTTTCCCCATGTGGGAATTGCTGTGGTAACAGTGGGAGGGTCATCTGTTTGGACATCTCTGTATGAAAGGGAGACAGATGTGAACATATGATGATCTCCCTAAGCCATTAAGCTGGTTCCTTAGGCAGAGAGGAAGAAGAAGAGACCATGACCTTGGCAGTAGGCAGATCTCTTCATCCCACCCCTCAGTTCCTTGATCCTCTCCCCTAGATGCTGTACCTGACTCCAGAGTGGCATGGTTCCCCAAAAGCACTCTGCCCAAGACCTAGGACCCTGTGGTACAAAAGTCTCCAAAGCCAGGACTGGGGCTGAGGCAGCTCCCTGACACTTTGGGTCCTAGATCCCTTACCTGTATATTAGGGAGCTGAGTCATAGCTTTCCACACACAACGTCCTTGGGGTGCCTTGTGTCAACAGCCATAATCTGCCTATGCATGGAGGAAATCTTGGGTGGCCCATGGCTGCTCCAGAACACATTGGGAAAGATGGGTAAGGAAATTATATTCAAGGCAAGCAAGCAAAAAACCTATGCACGGGGTTGGGGATTTAGCTCAGTGGTAGAGCGCTTGCCTAGGAAGCACAAGGCCCTGGGTTCGGTCCCCAGCTCCGAAAAAAAGAAAAAAAAAAAACCTATGCACAAAACACTCCGTCTATGGACCTTGGAGACCTCTGTAGTATAGACATCATCCCAGGACCTTGAGGCTCTACCAGACATGTCCAGGGTCCAGCATAGACCCCGGTGCACAGCAGATGGTGGAGAAGGACCTGAGTTCAAGAAGGTAAGGAGTTAGTTATGAGTTGACCAAGAAAAACTGCAGCCAATCTTGGTGGCTAACTCCTGGTGACCAAGATGTTCTTTCAGAGTTGAACATGCTTAAAGGCGCAGCTAGGCTGCTTGGACCGTATCAGAAACTGAGGCATTGGGTGGGAAGGTGGAGAGACGACTGTTCTAGCAAAGGACCTGGGTGTGAATCCCTGCAGCCACATTGTGGTTCATGATCCATTTGTAACTCTAGTTCCAGGGGATCTGACACCCTCTTCTGGCCTCCAAGAATATTTACTAGGTATACCCACATGCAGAAAAGACATTGAAACTATAAAATAGAAAAAGAAACTGAGGCACAAGGCAATTCTCCCACCTGCGTGATGGTGAAGGAAACCTGACTTCATTTATAAAACATCTGCATGTGGTTGTGAACCCTTCATAGGATTTTTTTATGAAGGACTGTTGGGATAAAGACTCTAAAAGGAGACTAAGACCATCATGATGTTGAAGGGGAAAAAATGATCACCTTACTCAGTAAATAAGCTCCTCCATCTTATGAATGCTCCTAATATACTCTATTTGTGTCTGTCTGTCTCCTCCCAATCCCCAGTGAAACCTGATCTCACAGACAGCAACACCAATGTCATTTGACTCCTTATGGCAGGGTGGAAGTTCCTACCACCACCCCTTGCCACACTCTATGGTACAGGCATCTCCTCAACTCCTTCCCCCAGCCCCCGATTTCCTCCTCCTTGTGTTCCCAGCCTGTCACCCCTCACCCAGCAGCTGCAGCCACCTCCAGCTATCTCCTGCTTCCAGCAAGATGACTCTGGTCCCAGTTTCGCAAACTTCTCCACCTCCTCTCATTGCTACACTGCAGAGGGAAAACCTGAAAGCCCAGCCTTCTTCAAAGAGGACTTTCACCCTTCAGTGGCTCCGGACCCTTCTGCCTACCTGCCTGCCTACATCACTGAACGCCAGCAGCAGGCCTTCCAAACAGAAGCAGAAGTTCAGAGCAAAGAACATCTCAACCCCTGAAGGGAATGAATGGATCAGCAAATCGGAACAGAACCAACTATGATACTGACAGGCTGACAGATAACAGCGGCCGGAGAAGAACCCCGCACAGCCAGATAGTGTGGTAGGAACTCCAGAATATCATACAGCTGTGGGATGCAGCCTTTTGGTGGATTGGAGGACTTGTTGTTTGTATTTTGCTTTGTTTGTTTGTTTGCTTGTTTTTGGTCTCACTTTAGATCCCTTGGTGACCTGAAACTCTCCGTAAGTCCAGGCTAGCCTTAAATTCACGGTAATTCTGCATCCGTCTCCTCAGTGCTGGGATCACAGGTGTGAACCAGCATTTCCAGCTTAAGTCTCTGGTCTCTGTAAACAGGGTATTCAGGATATAAACTGGGAAACTTGTGTGCTTCCGGGGGTGGGGCTTCCTTTCCTTCCCAGTCCCTTATATTAGCCTGGCTCCTTTCAGAATCCATTCATTCCCTAAGGCCCCTGAGATTTCACAAGACCTAACTTCGCTAATGGGAGGAAAAACCTCAGCGTATTCCGCACACTGTGAGGCAGGGTGCCCTCAGCTCTTGTGTCCATGACAAAATTGGGCGCATTCCGATGCTGATTCTTTCTTGGCGGTGACTGATGTGTGCCTCAGTTTACTCTTGCAGTGGGAGGAACAGGCTGCCTCCTCCATAGGCAGGTGCCGAAGAGGAGCAAGTTCATACAGCCCAGCTGTTGGAACAGCCCAGCACAGGTGACCCTACACTCAACAAGCACGGTATCACTGTTCTGACGACACGAACAGGTCACCAACAGGGTAAGACGGGCACCTGCAGGAAGTGAGGCTGCATGAATGAGTATGAGCCAACCATTTTCAAAGGAAAGGACAGCGGGTCTGCTTCTCTGGGTACCCCTCACTTCTTGCTTGGTGCAAGGTCAGCACACTTGTGAGCCATATGGGGCAGTTCAACCCAGCCCTATCCGCATTGTAAGTGTTTATGGGGCTTAGTAGTTCCTGAATAAGTAGTTCCTTTGTATCAGGAACTGGGCCACATTGACTCACCTGGGCAGCCCGCCCCTTCAGTTGCAGGTGACAACTTGAGACTTAGGTTTAGGGGTTAGCCCAGCATCACCTACTCCCACAGTTGTCTCTGTGCCTGGACTCAGGAAGACACCCCCCGCCTCTGGATTCCAGGGAGCAGACACTAAGGACTTGGCTCATCAACCCCTCAGAGCTGCAGCTGGGGGACGTCCTTCTCCCTGTAGAACAGGTGTGGCTGCAAGAATCTACCTCCATGCGTGGCTTCAGCTGGGGACTGAATCCTATGGTCCTCACCACCTGTGCCTCAGCCTGAACCCAGTGGAGCCTGTGAGTCTGTATAGCGAATGCTGATGTCTGATGCCACCCACATACAGAAGCCCCATCTTCCGGGATGGCCGCAGTGAGAGCCTTCACCTCCTTCTTCATGGTTGCTGCTCACTTAGCCTGAGTCTCAGCACTGGCTGAGCCGGTTTGAACTGGTGTCTCACAGAGGGTGTCCAGCTACCTGACATCTCAGGCATTCCCACTCCAGACCCTCTGTCTTTATCCTGAACGGCCTTTTCTTCTTTTAGAAAGGACGAAATAACTGACTTGGAGACTAAGCCTGTCCCATAGAAACAGAACTCAGGGCTTGGGCCGGGCTGAGCTCCGTGGTAGATTGTTTTACACAAATAGAAGATCTAGAAAGCATAAGGAGAAACGTATTTTATTGTTCCTTAGATTGATTCCAAGTTGAAATGAGATATTTTAATATGTTGAATTGCTTAAAATAGTACCTTTTAATCTCACTGAACATGGGGCAGTGGTGCATCCCCACAGTCCCTGTACTCAGGAAACAAGCAGGAGGAAGGCTCTTACACATGTGAGCCCCTGGGTTCATTCCTAGCATGTGCCCCACACCCCAAAATACATATGGAGGATCCAAACCTTGTCTGTTATTTTAAATTACCCGGCCATATTAAAAAGCTAAAAAAATAAAGAAAGAAAGAAAGAACAAAAGGCTAGAAAGCAGAAAAGAAAGAAGTGGGGTGATCTCAACAAAACATCTTATTTATTGATATAAATAAATTTCTCCTTATATTTTTATTTATTTATTTAATATGTATGAGTACACTGTAGCTGTCTTCAGACACACCAGAAGAGGGCATCGGATCCCATTACAGACGGTTGTGAGACACCATGTGGTTGCTGGGACTTGAACTCAGGACCTCTGGAAGAGCAGTCAGTGCTCTTAACCGCTGAGCCATTTCTCCAGTCCTCTCCTTATATTTTTAAACAAAACATCCTGATTCAGATGCTGCATTTCCAACGGCCAAAGGGAAATCTAACTCTGTTGAGCGAAGGGACTGCTCAGTGGGTAGCGCATCCACCGCTCCAGTGTCAAGACCTGAGTTGGATCCCAGCACTCACGTAAAAGCTCCTGAGATGCAGAGGCAGAGACAGGGGATTCCAGGGCAATATGGCTACCTGGATTAACTGGCAAGCTCTAGGTTCAGTGAGACTCCACCCACCTCAATGCATAAGCTAGAGGCTGATGGAGGAAGATAGACCTAATGTCAACCTCTAGTCTCCATGTGCACATTATACACACATACACACCTACACCTACACACACACACACACACACACACACACACACACACGCACACACTCCCCTCTCTACAGCTAACTAACTCTACTTCCTGCCCCTGCCCACTGAACACAACCTCCCTCATAGGTCCCTGTGATGAGTTTTATAAAACTAAGGATTATGGTGTGGTGGGAGGGGGCACCTCCGCAGGTCCATGCTGACGCATCTCTCCCCCTACCTCAAGGTACCAGCCGTAGAGTAGAGTAGAGTAGAGTAGAGTATAGAATAAAGTTTATTTGGGGACATGGGAAGAGGAGTTGAGAAGGAAGGAGAAGTAGAGAAAGAGAGGGTGGAGAGAGAGAGAGAGAGAGAGAGAGAGAGAGAGAGAGAGAGAGAGAGAGAGAGGAGGCCAGCGTGTGGAGAGGTGTGGAGAGAGGGAGAAGGGGGTCAGAGAGAGTGAAGAGGGTCAGGGAGTCAGAGAGAGCAAGGGAGGCCAGTCTCTTTTACAAGCCAGGTCTACCTGGCTGTTGCTAGGTAGCTGTTGGGCGGAGCCTAGAAGGGATGCTAAGGCACTAACACTGTGTCCCCAACTCCTTCTGTAAGCAAAGCATGGGTCCTAGCCCCTCACTCAGCTCCATAAGACTAGGGCCCACTCCACAGAAAACATCTCCATGTATCCTTTCCCAAACCTAAGCCCACATCCCTGGCCCACCAACTACTCAGGGCAGGCCCTGGCTTCACTAGACAGACACCCTACTCCTATAAACAGCAACTGGCAGGGCCTCCCTCACAGCGTTACCGTGGTTTTAGAAAGGATGGCTCAGTGGGTAAAGGCACTTGGCAACCAAGCCTGATGACCTGGGTGCCTGTCCTCAAGACCCACATTGTGGAAGGAGAGAACCAACTTACGAGTTGTCCTCGGACCTCCACATGTGTATACACACACACACACACACACACACACACACATGTGCATCAATGCATAAACATATATGAAATGTAAAGGGTGGTGTGTGCAGAGCACACGGTCCCGTCTTAGCATGCCTTTCAGCATGCGGTCCTTGACCACTCCTGTACCTGGGTAGAGAGGCTCTGAACACCTGCTCAGGTCTTAGCCAGTGGAATTGTGGGTAAGTGGGACTCAGTCCAGTGAATCAGGGAGACAGGAGCCTGTCGAGAACTGCTTAGATCACACTGCTCATGACTGACTGGTCAGAGATGTCAGCCCGCCCCACAGCAGCCTCAGGAAGGGAAGAGAAGGTGTGACTGTGTGAGATGGCTCCTGGCGGAGGCCTCCACTTCAACTGTACCCCAGGAGTTCCTGGGAATGTGGGCATTTGGTGCTACTTACAGGGAGGGGAGATGGGCTCTCATAATGGAGGGGTGGGGTGTGTGTGTGTGTGTGTGTGTGTGTGTGTGTGTGTGTGTGTGTACTACCTTCCAGACCACAATGAGTGGGACTGCAGAAGTTGAGGCTGAGGAGCCAAGATCAGGATGGGGAAGAGCTTCTGCGGGACGTCTGGGATGGCTGCCAGCAGAAGGGCTGACGGTGCACTTAAAAAAAAAAAAAAAAAAAAGGTTTATTTATTATATATAAGTACACTGTAGCTGTCTTCCGACACACCAGAAGAGGGCATCAGATCTCATTATAGACGATTGTGAGCCACCTTGTGGTTGCTGGGATTTGAACTCAGGACCTCTGGAAGAGCAGTCGGTGCTCCTAACCGCTGAGCCATCCCTCCAGCCCGAGGGTGCACTTTTGTGGGCGGGTCCTACGGATAGCAGGTGCCAGAGCCGGGAGCTGGCATCGGCCTACTAAAATGAGGACAAAGAGAGAAGGGCAGGGTCAGAATGGTCTGAGGTGCTCAGGCCAGCCTCTGGCAGTCAGATAGGGCACTGAGCCACAGAGAGAATGCCATGCTGAGGTCGCCTGAGGACTACATGCAAGGTTCTCCTTCTTGTTCCCACTGACCCGTCCCGAGGACAATAAGGAACTCCTCTGCACCCACTGCCCAGAAGCCCCAAGGTGCACAGCCCTGAGGCTGTCTCAGAAGCAAGTATTCAGCAGGTGAGGGGTCTGTGGCCTTGGGGATACAAGCATCAGAGGTTCCGACATCCAACTGGCTCCCCTGGGCAAGTCAGATGGACATGAAGTGACCAGTGCTGACGGTCAGGCCACACTCCTGGAAGGCCCTGTGATAGCTGGCGTGGCTCCCACAGCCTGAGCCAAGCCTCACACCCATTCCAGGACCTAGGCACCCACCCCACCCATGTCCCAGACTAGAATGTCTCCTGTCACCTTGAACTTAGGCCAGGAATGTAGGCAGCCAGCTCTAGACACTGCCAGCCCCTGGGTTCCTCCAACACCAGGGTAAAGGCTGGTAGGTCATCATGCCACCCTTCCCAGAACAGCTGTCTCTTCAGGTCACACTTGCCTGGGAGGCTCAGGGCTCAGCTTGGTCTTTCCTTCTCGACCTCCCCTACCTTATTCCCACAGTGATCTGGAGTCTGCTGGTCTCTCTCCAGAATTTGAACCCACTCGGGACACCTTAGCAAAGACTGTGCTCTGATCTCCAAGTAGAAGGAAGCAAAAGGCCTCCTAACTGGGGAGATGGGGTGGGTGCTGAGCCCACTGTGCCTGTTATTCGGGACCGGACAGCCAGGCTCTGTGGCCCTGTGGGGTGAAGGGGTGCCCAAGGAACATGGCCGGCAGAGGGCCAGAGAGCCTAGAGGGTAGGAGGTGCCAGGCTCCAATGGTCTGGGGACCTCTCATGCCATGACTTGGACAGTGACCCACAGAGCAAGCAAAGAGCAGCCAAGAGGACAGAAGGGAGCCGCTGAGTAAGGGCAGGGTCTGGAGACTATGGCCTCTTCACCTCCAACCTGCAAGGATTTGTCACCTGACAATCCTGACACCTGAGAGAAGCCCAAGAAGTCTCTGTCTCTCTCCTTCTCCCTCTCCCCACCCCAGTGTGTGTGTGTGTGTGTGTGTGTGTGTGTGTGAGTGTGTAAGACAAATCCCATACTGACCTCAAATACCCTACATATCCAAGGCTGGCCTCAACCTTCTGGTCCTCGTAACTCTGCCTCCTAAGTGCTGGGATTCAGGTATGCGTCACTGGGTTCATTTCCCTCTCAGTCTGGAGTCCCTCTCCCTACTCAGGTATCCAGGAGTCCAAGCTCCACCCTTAAGCTGAGTCTCTACCCTTCTCTGGTACACTAACATCCACACCGTCCATCCCAGTGGGAGGTGGCACACACTTTTAATTCCAGCACTTTCCAGGCAGATCTCTGGGTTCCAGGCCAGCCTGCTCTACAGAGCAAGTTCCAGGAAAGCCAGGGCTACACAGAGAAACCCTGTCTTGGGAAACAAACAAAAACAAAGGAGCATCTACCTCATGCTATATTCTCTTCCCAAGAGCCTTTCTGTTGTTATTAATTCTCCCCATGAATCACCAAGGAAAATTCAGTTTTAAATATGGCAAATTCTCAGACTCCAAGGTCACTGGGAGGTGGGTGCTGATCAGGGCCTGGTTTCTGAACCCTTTATGACCTTAAGCTAGCTGGGTCCCTGGTCTCTGGTCCCTGGCTCAATACAAGTCCCCAGGAGGCCAGGGCCCTGTGGCTCCTGCCTCTCTGGTTACAGAAATACCCACTTCAGGGCTATTCCTATTTCTGGAGGCAGTGCCCAGCCAGGAATTTTGAGCCAGTGGCCTGCAGTGCCCTTCATTTGAGGTAGCTGTTTTATGTCCTGTCTAGGGCGACCTGGTGCCTCACATCTGCCCTGCTCACTGGGTCAGCCTGAAGTCTATCCTGCCAGAAGGCATGACTTGTTCCTCCTCCACTTAACAATGGGGACAGTCCCAGCTCCCCATTGAATTGCAGTGATTTGCAACCAGTGAGGACCCACCAGCCCCATCCATAGCATTGACCTGGTTCCCAGGGCAGAAATGAGTCAGGTCCAACCATCCTCTATATCCCCATTCTCTAACTGGTGTCCCCTCTCTCTCTCTCTCTCTCTCTCTCTCCCCCCTCTCTCCCTCCCTCCTTCTCTCTCTCTCTCTTTCTCGTGTGTGTGTGTGTGTGTGTGTGTGTGTGTGTGTGTGTGTGTATGTGTGTTTTGTTTAGTTTTTTCCTGCATAACCCTGAATGTCCTGGAACTCATTCTGCAGAGCAGGTTGGCCTTGAACTCACAAAGACCCACCTGCCTCTGCCTCTGCCTCCACAGTGCTGGGATTAAAGGTGGGCACCACCACCGCCAGGCTAGGAGGCCATGATCTTAATGCTGGCTTAGCCTCTAGTTCCTTGGAAGCCCTCTACAGTGCCTCCCTAGGAAGCCAGTGTCCTTTATCACCAAGGATCCCACATCCCTTGACAATGACTCATGATTGACAGGACTGATTGATGGATATGAATAGCTCAGTGGGAAGAGTGCTCTCATGGAGCCCTGGGCTCAGTCCCCAGCACACCGTAAAACCAGGCATGTCAGCTAACTCCTGCAATGCCAGCACTCTGGAGTGGAGGCAAGGATGTTAGAATTCAGTCATTTTCAACCACATAGTGGGTTCAAGGCCAGCCTGGGCTACATGAGACCCTTTCTAAAAGTGATTACACAATGTTCTTCTGTAGGGGGGTTCACATCGTAGAACTGTAGATGCTAATTCTTTCCAGCACACTTTATTCCTATTTTGGAGTGGGGTATGGTGGTGTATGCCTATACTCCCAGAGGTAGAGATAGAGCACCTAAAACTGGGAGCTGGTGTCTGGACCACACTGTCTCAAAAGCAAACAAATGAAAAGAGTCAATGTTGCAAGCAGACATGATGGCACCTGCCTACCTGTAACCCCAGTCACAAGGGAGGGTGAGGCAGGAGGATTGGACCCAGGAGTTGGAGGACAGCCTGGGAAACTGGTGAGACATTGGCTCCTAAAAAGAACAAAAGGGCTGGGTGTGGTGACTTATGCCATGATCCAGTATTTGGGAGATGGAGGCAGGAGGATTGCCATGAGTGTGGGGCTAGCCTGGGCTACATAACCAGACCTGTCTCAAAACAAAATTAAACAATAAGAAAGGAAGGGAGGAGGGGGAGGGAGAGGAGAGGGAGAGGGAGAGGGAGAGGGAGAGGGAGAGGGAGAGGAGAGGGAGAGGGAGGGGAGGGGCTGAGAGATGGCTCAATGGTTACTAGCAATGGCTGCTCTTCCAGAATACCTACATTTAATTCCCAGCACCCACATGGCAGCTCACAATCATCTGTAACTTTTGTTCTAGGAGATTCAGTGCTCCTTTCTGGCCTCTGAGAGCACCACATGCACATGGGGCACAGATAATCATGAAGGCAACATAGCCACGTACCGAAAATAAAGTGAAAAAATTAAAAGGACAGAGGGAAGGAAGGGGGGAGGAAATAATGACTGTCAGGTACCAGACAGGGCAGGATGCCCAGATGCCTCAGTTCCTTCCCGCTGAGCTGCCCACAGGGGAGGCTCGGGTATCCAACTGCCTGCCCTAGAAATGTGGATATTCTGGGCATCGCTTGCCATGCTCCGTCTCACTTTACAAATTCAGAAACTGCGCCCAGCACGGGTTCCTCCCTCTACAGGTGACAGCAAGCCACAGGAACAGCCCCATCTGAGCCTGCCTGGCCCTTTGGCTTAGCTGAGGAATGGCAGGAGAAAGGGCAGATGGACCAGTCCATCCTACCCCAGCGCAGCATTAGCTAGAAAAGGCGGGATGCCAGGACACTCATCCCAACACAGCCTCTAATCCTAGAACTTGGAGACTGGAGCAGGAGGATCAGGAGTTCAAGGCCAGCCTGGCTGCTCAGAGCGAGAGAGACCCTGTATTCACACACACACACACACACACACACACACACACACACACACACACACCAGAACATTCTTCAACACCAGTTGTGACACGGTAGCATCATTCTTTGATGGTCCCAGGGCTCAGTGCCTCCTAAAACCAGCTTGCCTCTTCTGTTAGGAAAAAAAAAAAAAAAAACAAAAACTGCAAATGAGCTCAGAGAAGCTATAACCGTGAGATTGGAGAAGCCATCCCTGGCTCTGGAAAACCAGTTACACCTGCTGGGGCCCCACCCTCACCGAGGGTCTCCTCCTATTCAGGGAAATCAGCCCAGTCAAGGACTTTCTCTTTTACCTGGGGGTGGGGGGAACCCTGCAGCAAACCAACTGGCCCCACCTCCTTCTCCTTCCCTGAGGAGATCCTCGAGGCAGACAAAAGCAGATCCTTAGCTTGCTTCAGCTCCTCTGCCTGAGGACCGTTCGCCTCACTGGGACGCTGCCTTCACTCCGAGTGGTTTCCCTTGCTCTCCTTCCCTGCCAAGCTGCTTCTCTTCCTCCTTCAGCGCCACTGCTGTGACTCACGCACAACGCCACCCTGGGCACTTGTGCACACCTGTTGCCAACACTCGTTGATGGTGCCACGCCCCACCCTGTAGTTGGCCAGATGCTGCTTGTAGTCTAATGCTAATTTGGGCCCCCCCCCCAAGACTGGTCCCCCGGAGTCTGCAGGGAAGACATTAAGTGACCCTGCTCCTAGTTAATTGTGATTGGTAAATAAAGATTCCAAAAGGTAATAATAGCTGGGCTGAGGAGACATAGGCAGGATTGGGTTTCGAGGGCTTGGGGTCAGAGAGAGGACCATGAGGAGGGAAGGAGGAGGAAGAAGCCACCAGGGAATAAAGGAAGAATGTGCAGGAAGAGGAAAGGAGAAGCCGCCTTGGGATAGGTTAGCCATAGAAACGTGGCCCGGAGGGCTGCCCAGTTGGAATTGAAAGCAATCCAGATGGAACATAGAAAAACAATAAGTTGTAACTCAGGGTTGTTGATAGGGAAATAGATTCTATCAGCGTGGAGGGTGGGCCACTGCCCAGCTACTGTGCTGACTAAGGCTTATTAAAAATATAGTGGCAGGCTGGAGAGTCGTTAAGAGCACTGGCTGTTCTTCCAGAGGTCCCGAGTTCAAGTCCCAGCAACCACATGATGGCTCACAACCATCTGTAATGAGATCTGATACCCTCTTCTGGTGCGTCTGAGACAGCGACAGTGTACTTATATATAATAAATAAATAAATCTTAAAATATATATATGCTATGTGTGGGGCTATTTTTCTCTCTCGGAACTCAATAACCAAAGGCAGGGTAGAAATCCCAGACTAGTATTTTAATATTTTCTCCTACACCATCCCTTCTCTCTCTACCCCTTTCTTGTCCCTTTTTCATGGAACCCTCAACATCCAGCTTCTCTGGCCCCTTCAATGGTCTCATCCTGTATCATTCCCTTCGTGATCTGATTGTTGAAATAACTGTCCCCGAGAAATTAGAGGTTCCTCGGAAATCTTCAATATGAGGAAAGAAGCCTGAAACAACACTGGGTCTAGCCAGAAGGTAGATTTTTCTCTGGGAGAAAATTCTAGTCAGTGGACTAGCATGGCCCAGACCACACATGGGCCATCCTGCTTAGTTACGCATACCTCTTGCTTTCGGTTTAAACTCTCACCTCAGGGCTGGAGAGATGGTTCAGTGATTAAGAGCACTGGATGCTCTTCCAGAGGACCTAGGTTCAGTTCCCGGTACCCACATGGTAGCTCACAACTGGCTATATCTCTAATCCCAGAGAATCCAAATCTTTCTTCCAACCTCCACGGGTACCAGGAACACACATGGTGCACACACATACATGTAGACAAAACACCCATATACATAAAACACAGTGGGTTTGTGAGGTGGTTGGATCTGTCTCTCCTCCCATGTAGCCACACTGAATAAGTCTCTTTTTTCTGCATTTCACTCTATGTCTCGTTAGTTCAATTGGCTTATGGAGGATGGGTGACTGAACCTGGCTTATTTTGGACTCTGGCTGTGACGCTAGGACCAATAAATAATAATACCTGGGTTCCATCACACCTGACCACCACCAGCAACTGTTCTGCCCTCAAAGTCAGAGGTCCTATCACAATCTTCTGATCCCAGAACCCCAACTTGTCCCCCCCCACCCCGACAAGCTACTGTGATGAAAAGATTTTCCTTTACTCTCCCAGGTTCCATAATCAGGAACACGTGAACTAACAGACAGTAGACACACTGAGAGAAGAAACAACGCTCACGTATACATGTACGGATGCCCAGAGGTAAAGATTTACATACGAGCCTTTTAAAAATATATTATTCTTATTTATGTGTGTTTGTGCACATGTGTGCGGGTGTCCATGGATTCTAGAAGAGGTCATCCGATCTCCTGGCAGTTGTAAGCCACCCACAGTGCTGAGACCCCTACAACTCCAGCTTGGACCCAGCCACAGCCTCTTATCCATAGCTTGGAGCCAGGGACATGGCCCGGCAGTTAGTCTCTGGGCATGTCTAAGAGGGAGTTTCCAGAGAGGTTTATCTGAAAAGGGAGGACCCACCTGAATGTGGCCTGTATCATCCCCTGGGCTGGGGTCCGGCACTGAATAAGACAGAAACACCAGCATCCATCTCTCCCTTCTTCCTGACGCTGGTTGAAATGTGACTATTGGCCTCATACTACTGCCGTCATGCATTCCCTGCCATGGTGGACTGTAAACACAAGCTGTGACCCAAAACAAACCCTTCCCTTTCTTCCCTTTCTCCTTTTAAGCAAGATTTATTTATTCTTGGTTTACCCATATGGATAGTCTGCCTCGCATGTATGTCCGAGCACCATGAAGGTGCAGTACTGGTAACAGCCAGAAGATGGCATTGGTTCCCCTGGAACTAGAGTTTCAAATGGTTTTGAGCCACCTTGTGGGTGCTGGGAATGGAACTCAGGCCCTCAGGAAGAACAAGTGCTCTTAACTGTGTGTGGGGGTGGAGGGGCATCTTCCCAGCCCAAACCTTTCCTTTTATCAAACCGCCTTTGTCATAGAAACAAGAACAGTAACTCAAATAAACTATAAGTAACAGCATGTATCTGGTCAAACCCCAAATGTTCAACTAAATAATCGTGAATGGTATCTAGAGATCACCAACTATAAGGTGTGTTAGAGTTGCAGAAGGCTGTGGCTTTGGGCCAAGCTCCTGTGCTAGGCCCTGCCCGGGCACAGAAGAGGTCTAAGAAACAAAGAGCAAAGACTGTGAAGAAGTGGCTGGCAGGAAGTCAGATTCCTCCAGGATCAGTACCTCTGGAAATCACAATACACAATGCTCATCACCTGTGCTACAGTTACCAAAATTAGCCAATCATAAAGTGATGGGAGACTGAACCAACGGAGCCCATTCAGAGTGAAGCACAGGGCCTCTTCCTGTTGGGAAAACATGGAAAAATGGGCAGGCTTATCAGTACGCAAAGGGAAGGGCGTACCACCAGTGCCTGTGGTGCAGGCACTTATATACACCACATACTCCTCTTGCTTTTTTATGACCTTTTTTTTCTTATAGGGAGTGGGGGGAGGATAGGGGGTATAGAGAATTATATGGAAATGAGGAATGACTTGTAGATGGGCACAGAGCGTGCACACCCAGTGACCTGGGTCAAAAGCTGTTGGCCCAAAGAACAGACAAAGGCTTTGTGGAGGATTCTCTGCCCGGCCGAAACAGAGGCACGGATGTGATAAGAATCTGTGCAGACCGAGTTCGTCTTCCCTCCCTCCCTCCCTCCCTCCCTCCTCCCTCCCTGAGCTCTCATTCCTCCGGTGTGACATTTGCACATGAAAATGGGAGGTGGCTGTGTTCTTTGTTTGGTGGGGCAGTGCGGGGAGCAGAGGGCAGTCAGCTAGGATGAATGGGAGAACTCTGAAGAAAGCTGACACCCATCCCCTAGAGCAGGGCACAAAGGGGCCTTGTGGGGATTTGAATGAGAAATGGCCCTGTAGTCTCAGGCCTCTGAGCACTTGGTTCCCGGTTGGCTGCACTGTCTGGTGAGGTATAGGAGGTGTACCTTCCTGGAGGAAGCGTGTCACTGGAGGTGAGCTGTGAGAGTGTCAGGAGCCTTCGAAGAGAGGCTACAGACAAATAAGTATGCTTTCTGGAGACCGCACACTGGTCTTACTCGGCCTAGGATGAGTGTGAGCTCTGAGAGGCAAAATCCCAAGAGACTTCATCGCAGGATTGCTTCTCACTGCTGACCTGCCTTATTCCAGAGCCTAAGGATTCCTGGTCTACAGCCCACCCTGCAGATCAACCTGAAAATGAACTTTGATGAATTGGTACTCTTTCGACGAATTAATGATTTTTACAGAATTCCTGATTTGATTCAAATAATCTTAGGGAGGAAGTTTTTGGGAAATGGTTTTATCTGTTTTGCCGGAAAGACAAAATAAAGTTAGAATCAAGCACAGAATGTGTCCACTCCTCATAGGCTGCATAATAAAGAATACAGTGAGCTTTCACAATTACACTAGAAAGAGAAACAGGCTCGGGACTGTTCATTCTAGGTCAGGTCCAAGGATGAAGCCACAGGTGTGCACTGTGATAAAACGAGGTCATGTGAAACTGTTGCTTTGAACTTATAATGAGTTTACAGAATGAAAAGCTGCTTTGAACTTAATAGCAGCATCCTTCTCTAACTTCCCTTTTGTGTGATATTTTATCTATAAGGTAGTTTTCTAAAGAATTTTTGTATGAGAAGGAATAAGAAGGCCAGAGTTATGGGGCTCCATCCCATCCACCAAATATGTGTGTGTGTGTATATATATATATATATATATATATATATATATATGTGTGTGTGTGTGTGTGTGTGTGTGTGTGTATCCATCTATATGTATGTATGTATATATACACACATATGTAGATGTGTAGAAGTATGCATGAACACTTGTGAAGCTGATAAGACAGGTGTTGGGCCCCATTAGGATGTGTGTCTGTGTATCTTGTCTGTGTAAATAATTTTCTTTTTCTTCTTTTCTTTTCTCTTGACCAGCGAGAGGTCCTTGAGCCAGAGAGAAGGGAGCCCTAACAATTAAGCTCTTTTTCTTTTTAATCCCCTTGCTAACAGAAAGAGTCTATTACCAGAGGCCAGTGGTTTCTGGCCTTAGAACAGTAAGGAGTTATAGACTGAAGAATTGCCAAGGATAAATAAACTTTGGCCTCAACCTGACTCCATACAGTCTCCCGCGGGACACTGGCATGACAGAGAGATTGAAGCTTTGGTCTGCTTACAGTTCACTCTCTCTGCTTCTCACTTTTGTTTGGTTCAGATCTTGCAGCTCCAGTTCTGCCTCCATGACTCCTGGCCATGATAGACTCTTATCCCTTTAGAGCAGTGGTTCTCAACCTTCCTAATATTTAGACCCTTTAATGCGGTTCCTCATGTTATGGTGACCCACCCCCCCCAACCACAAAATTATTTCTTAGCTACTTCATAACTGTAATTTTGCCACTGTTACGAATGGTAATGTAGATATGATATGCAAGATACCTGAAGCATGACCCCCAAAGGGGTCACTCACTACCCACAGGTTGAGAACCAGTGTTTTTAGAAGCATTAGCCTAAAAAAGGTCTTTTTGTTCTATAAGCTTTCCCTTGGTCATTGTGCTTTATCACATCCATAGTAAGATAACTGACACAGACCTGGATTCTGAGGAAGGGTCCAAAGCCCGTCAACAGGTCCGGCTCCCGTCTTTGTGGGACCTCATTCTGAACTCCAGCAGACTAGGCTAAAAACCAAAATGCACTCAGAGGTGCTAAGCAGTTGCCAGGTCAAGGTGTAAACTGTTTATCTGATTAGAGAAATTAATGGCACAAAAGTCCTAAACAGACGAGTTCCAGTTGGAACGATAGTGGTGTTCTCCATCTTAAGCCTTACACAAAAGAGGTGATTCTGTGTTAGACAATCGGGCATTTTTGTACTATTCTGTCTCCTCGCCTTGCAGGAGAAGGTATTTCCTTTTCTCCCATTTTCTTCTTTTGGAGACAGGATCTCACGTAGCTCAGGTTCACCTCCAGCTCCCTGGGTAGCCAAGGGTGACCTGGAACTACTGATCACCACACCTACCCACTTCCATCTCCTGACTGCTGGGATGTCAAATAACACCCTGGTTTATGTGGCACCGGGAATGGGAGCTAGGGCTCTGTGTACACTAGGCATGCACTCTGGTACACCCCGCAAATGAGACTTTGAGATCAGACGCTCATTCTGTAGCCTAGGATGACCTCAAACTCATGATCCTCTTGTCTGGATCATGAGCAGCTGCTAAGTGGTTTTGAAATAAGCAGTCCATTCTGCATTTTTTCCCCCAAGCCTTTTCCCCTCTATAAAATCCATTCCTTCTCCTTGGCTCTTTAGAACACTTACTCCAATTTACAGTCATTGCCCAATTCCAGAATGGAAAATAAAGCCAATTAAGATTGCTAAACAACGTTGTTGCAACTTTGACCTTTGAGAGAGGCATAGAGACGTGTGTGGTTCTTGTCTGGGACTGGCCAGCAGGCCTGGCTGATGCTGCTGGTCACCGTCTGTACCGCTATCTGAAGAAAATACTAAATTCTCATTCGATGTGGCAAGGTGGGGATGCCACGGACCCACTGAATTCCATCTGTTGATTTCCAATGTCCAGATCTTCCTGATTACAAACAAGGGCAGGTCACTCTCCTAGTTAAACCTGTCATCTCTCCACTGCAGCCAAGAAAAATAGAAAGCTAGAATCCTTGCCTGTTCCTCTTGGGCCCTCTTGCCAAAACCTCTCTCTCTCTCCTCACTTCCTCACTAGCTTCTAGCCCCAGGAGCCTTTCTCCATGCTTCTGGCTGGCCACTATCGATCGCTCTGGGCAGCTTTGTTTTGGAGAGAGTAATCGAGTATGCTGAGGGGCTCTAAATGCTGTTAATGCTCCTTAGTTGTTCCATGGGGGTGGAAACATAGGGTAGATCACTTGTCCATCTTGCACAAAGCCCCGGGTCTAATACTAAGTACAAAAAAGATCCCTAAACAAACAGAGCATTTTATTTTGCTTCAGATAAAGTACCCCAGAGAAACCAGCCAAAATCACTGTGTCACTCCATCGAGAAAGTAAGCCTTGCTGGCCATGATGGTAAGTTCATCATTTAGGGACATCGTTAGTCACTCTTTCTTGCACATGTGCTGCAGGACCTCAGACTAAGCCTGCCCAGGATTGAACAAGACATTCCTGGTGACTTTGCCTGCATAAATGTGTTTAAGTGTCCCTAATAAAGGCCCCTGGCAAGGAGAGGGGATGAAGAGATGGCTCGTTGGGTATGGTGCTTGCAGAGGACTGGAGTTTGGTCCCCAGCACCCATTCAACAACCTCCTACAATTCCATTTCCAGGGATCTGATGCTTCTGGTCTCCATGGCACTCACCGTGTACACACACACACACACACACACACACACACACACGGAGAGAGGACATGATATATCTAACTTGAGGGCACTAGCTGTTCTTCCAGAAGACCAGCTTCAATTCCCAGAACCCACTTGGCACTTAACGGTCTGTAACCCTAGTTTCTGGGGACCCTCACATGGACCTACATGCAGGCTAAACACCAATGCACATGAAATAAAAATAAATACTTTTTAAAAAGGAAGAGAGGCCTCTCAATTCCTCTGTTTGGGGACACACTGTTTGAGAATTATATCAGTGACCCTTTACAGTGTCAAATGACACCCCTGTTTTTCTCTCTCCCTTCCTGTTTGTGCTCACTGAGGTGGGCAAGTTGCTGTACATGCATAGCATTCATTAGGTGTAAGATTCATTAGATTGCCACCAGAGTAACCTGCTGAGATGTACATTCCAAAGGTTTTAAGTGACAGGCACAAAAATGGGCCAAGAATGTTGGAAACTGGCATCTGAAGCAAGTTAGTCAACTGAAGTACAGCTGGTAGAGCTGCCTAGAGTTCATGGCCCCGGTCTAATCCCCAGCCCAATATGAACTGCGATCAAAGGACTCAAAGGAGTCCCCAACTTTCCTGTCAAGTGGCAGATGCCCCAAAATAGTTCAATAGAACCCCAGATTTGCTTAAAAGAACAAACAAAAACAAAAATGAAACCTCTAACCTGACAAGGCCTGTTCTTCGAGTGGCATTGTTGATAGATTATGGTTTTGTCCCTTTAAGACATGGACCACTCACTCTAGGAAGTCAGACTTCACAGTCTGAAGAAATCAAGCCGTACTCCTTCCTGGAGCTAACAGGGCCCCTCTGGGAGGATTAAAACGCACACAGGCTTCTGCAGGTAAGAAGCAAGCCCAAGCTAAAAGGGGGCTAAGCCCATCTCCAGGGAGCTCTGGCTTCAGGCATGGCAGAGTGTGTCCACCTCTGCAGTCCCTGACATGGAGTCATGGTCAGGTTCCCAGAACCCTCTGCTCACTCTCTCCTCTGCTGGCAGTTGCTATTGAAGAACCAGCTTACCTCAGCCTTGGGCTTAAAAGCCATTGTATAGTAAAGACAAACTAGATTCATTTCTGTTTATGATTAAACGTCCATGTCTCAAGGACCACACTATGCTCCACCACATAACCTTACTACAGGCTCTGCGCTGCCTGTTCCAGGAATACCAATCATGTCTTTGATTTAAAACGTTGTTTCTAACCATCTTGCAACCCTACCTTTGTTTCAAAAGGTTATATGTCCACCTATGACTGCTTGTGGTTATGACTACCTACGGTTATTACTACCTTGTTATGCCCACCTTGCAACCACATCTTTGTTTCAAACGGGACTAACTTGCTATGCATATAACCTAATGCTCCTGTAATCTTGCCTCTTTTGCCTGCCCTATCCCCCGTTTGGAAAGCCCCTACCCCTGAACTGTAAAAGCTCTGTCTTCCTCATATCCAGTGCTGACCGCTTAAACCCTGCCTTAGGGAGACACAGCCCTCACACAAGAATAAAAAAGCTTTCTTTAATTAATTGATTGCTTTAATTGATTTGGCCATGGTGGGTGTTCTTTCCCCTCCCATCTTTGGGATTAACATGTCTCTCTATTTAACAATAACACCCCAATATTGTTCATTGAAAGAACCCTGGAGGGGAGGGCAAAGCCAATTACTATATGACAACACCCCAGGTGGTTCAAAAGACCCCAAATTGCTCAAAAGAGACAGAAGGCAAACAGGAAAGCCAAGCCTGGATGGTCCAGTGAGAGAGATGCCCAGTTTTCTTGAGAATCTAAAACGGAGTTGAAACCATCTTCCTCCTTTACCAGGGCGGGTAAAGGCAGCTGAGGCCAGCAGAACTGGGTGAGGAAAAGTGTGGCTGGAGGAAACCACTCCAGCAGCTGCTGGGAATTTCCCAGGGTCCTCTACACCCTGGGACAGCTCACTGTAAATGGCACCCACCCCCAAAATGTAAATGTATCTTTTGTCCCTTTTTGGTCACTTGACTATCAAACTTGAGGGCCACAGCCTGTGCCCTAAGCCAGGCTCAGCCACCCATGATCAATAAGTGAACAAAAAGAGCCAAATTAATAATGGGAAAAACAACTGCTAATGACGGCCCGCACTTTTGATCCCAGCACTTGAAGGCAGAGACAGGCAGGTCTCTGTGAAGTCAAGGCCAGCTTGGACTACAAAGCAAATTCCAGGACAGCCAGCGCTGTTACAAAGAGAAATTCTCACCAAAAAAAAAAAAAAAAAAGTGGGTGGGGTTCAGGAGAAATGGCTCAGTGATGAAGAACACTGGCTGCCCTTCCAGAGGTCCTGAGTTCAATTCCCAGCACCCATATGGCATCTCACAATTGTGTATAATGGCATCTGATGTGCTCTTCTGGCCTGCAGGCATTCATTCAGACTGAGCCCTCATATACAGAAAATGAATAGATAAATCAATCTTTTCTTTTAAAGACTGATTTATTTATTATGTATACAGCATTCTGCTTGCATGTATGCCAGCAGGGCAGAAGAGGGCATCGGATCCCATCACAGATGGTTGTGAGCCACCATGTGGTTGCTGGGAATTGAACTCAGGACCTCTGGAAGAGAAACCAGTACTCTTAACCTCTGAGCCATCGCTCCAGCCCCCAAATCTTCTTTAAAATAGTGGGGAAAAAAAAAGCTTTATTCAATGGCCACAGTAGAAAGAGAGACAAAGAGACCCAGAGCAAGTTTCTTAAGTCTGTCCTGGGGGCCCCGAAGTGAGGTTAAAGTTTAAATAAAGTCAGGGATTTGTACATCTGAGCAGTCTGGGTTAGGATACGGCCCAGACCATCGACCTGTCCTTGTATGGGCTTCAGTCGCACTCTGCAAGGTTGGCTGGCAAGTTGTTCGAATCCCGTGAGATTTCTCCCTTGGAGTTCAGGTACCCCTCTGGCTGAGGCCTTTTCCTTCTCCCAACATAAGATTCCTAGAGAAATGTCCTTTCAGAATATCTTCCTTTCTGGAGCCCATGTGAAGATACAGGATGTTCAGGGAGTGGAGAGAGCAAGCAGACACTGTAAAGACGGGGGAGGCTCAGCGTTTACTCTCCTACAATATTGATTTTAAAAGGTACAAGAGCCACAGGGACTGTGGCTCTGAGACGTTGGGTGCTTGTCTAATAATTTGAATACAGGGGTTGGGAGATTTAGCTCAGTGGTAGAGCGCTTGCCTAGCAAGCACAAGGCCCTGGGTTTGGTCCTAAGCTCTGGAAGAAAAAAAAAAAAAAAAAAAACAAAATTTGAATACAAAGTGCCCGCCCACAATAGCTCATGTGTTGGAAACTTAGTCCCCATCTGGTAAATCCAGTCACTGAGAGGTGACTGCACTCTGAGGGCTAGGACCACCTTGGCAGTTTCTAGAAAAGATGCATAATTGGAAGGCGAAGCCAACGTGTAGGAAGGAGGTCACTGAAGGTGCAACCCTGACCCCAGGTGCTTTCCACACCCCCATGCTTCCCATCCGGCTTCCAGGTTGCAAGGTGAGGTGAGCAGGTTTCTCCAAGTGCCTTGCAGCCTTGGTGTTCTCCTAGCCCAGAGACCTGGAGCCAGTTGACCACCACAGACTGTGATCTCTGAGACCCCGGACCAAATAAACTCTTCGCCTTTTGTTTCCATTCCGGTTTGTGGCAACAACGGAAAAACCTGATTAACACACAGTGTGAGGCCTTAGTTTTGGCCATTATAAAGAAGGAAGAAACGAAGAAGAGGGAAAGGGAAAGGAAGAAGCGAGGGAAGGGGAAGGGAAGGGAGAGTGGGGAGTAGACAGGAGGGAGGGCTGGCAGGGGAGAGACCATTTGAAACCCATGAACAGAAGTGTTGGAGGAGGGCTCTAGCTGAGAGCACTGGTGGAAGGAAGAAGTATGAGGAAGGTTCTAGAATGGAAGAACCCAGGCCTGATTGCAGATGCTAATCCCACAGGTTCCAGAAGACCGCACCCCAAAGCACAGACGGAATAATTAAAGCAAGCTTTTGCTATTCATGTACCGGGACCGTCTGTCTCTGAGGCAGGGTTCAAGAGATTGCAAGGTGGTCATAACAAGGTGGGCGGAGCAATTGTGGTATTAACAATGTGGTCATAACAACCTTTTGTAATAGAGGCATGATTTCTTCCCGGAGCAGGCAGTACAGAACTATTTGTAGTTAAGGTTAAGGGGTGGGGCATAGCACGATCCTTGAGAGACAGATTTAATCATAAACAGGAGGGAACCCAGTTTGTTCTTTTGTGTTTTACTATATGATGGCTTTAAAGCCTAAGACTAGGCAGGCTGGTTCATCACAGGTTTGGATGCACAGGGAAGTGAACAAAATGATAGGGACAGATAGCAAAGCCAGAGAGGTGTGCAGCCCTCTGAGCAGGGAGATGCTTTCTACTCGCCTGCGTCAGCCTTTGAGGTGGCCATAGCTGACTCTCTAGCTGGCTACCTCTCCCTGCCGTTTCCTTAGCACCAGGAGACATCCAGCACACTGGCAAGCCCAGCAGGACCCCCGAGCTTCTTCTCTTTCTCTCCTTGCCCCTGTGACTCTTTGGTAGCTCCCCACAGTTTGATCTCTTCAAGATCCTCAGACAAAGCTGCCCATCCATGCTGGGTAGGGAAGGAAACCCAGATCTTTACAGTTAGGCAGCAGTGGAGTGGTACACACTTCCATTTTGTTTGGAGATGCTGACCTGCAGATATCTGGGCTTTCGAGCTATCAGATGAAGAAAAACCTTGCCCAGTGCTTAGCAAAGAAGCTCTTGTGAACACAGCTCCTGTGAGCCCTGAACCTGCAGGTGACTCTTGTCACACTGTGGATGAAGCTTAGAATCCAGACCTTGGCCACCAGAGGCCACATCTCCTGGTTGTCCAAAGGGCACTGCCTACATAGTGGTAAAAGACTGGTGACCGTTCTGACTCTATTCTGCTTCCATTGCCTGGTTTGTTCTGAGTCTGTTCTAGCCTTTCTCACATCCCAAGGACCGCAAATCCAAGGCCATCCTCCATAGCCATCTCATGAGGATGGACGAATTGCCCTCCTCAGGGATTGTGAACTGCTCAACAGTAGCTGTGCCCCATGGAGCTGGCCCTGAGGTCAACATCAGCCCACCCTCACTCTCACTGGGCTTCATGCTACTTACTGTGTATTTTATTTCTTTCTTTCTTTTTTTTTTTTTTTTTTTTTTTTTTTTTTTTTTTTGGTTTTTTTTTTTTTTTTTGGAGCTGGGGACCGAACCCAGGGCCTTGCGCTTCCTAGGCAAGCGCTCTACCACTAAGCTAAATCCCCAGCTGTGTTTTATTCTTTCGTGTTGCGCATGTGTGTAGCCGGGGACAGGGTGCACGTCGTGGAGGTCAAAGAACTCCCCCATGGGAGTCAGCTCTCTCTTTCTACCAGGTGGGGCATAGGGATCAATGTGGTTTGTGGGATGATGTCATACAGGTGAGGCAGGCAAAAGATAGAATGAGGCCTGTCATTGGATGAGAAGGAAGGATGGTCAGGAGAAAAGTTTGAGGGAAGAGGAGGGGACTGGAACGGAAAGGACGAGAGACTGGAAGAGACTGAGAGAAGCCGCCGCCAAGGGAACATGGAGGCTGACGTAGAGATTCCGCTCCGTGTATTTACTGGTTGTTATGAATGTTCTTAAGGGATGGATGTGTACAGGCTTTGTATGTTTCGGTGGGCAATTACATCTCATCAATTGGATCAAAGGTTATTGTGTTGTGTGTTCTTTCTTGTGGCGATTTGACTTGGGGAGCGTGTGTGGCGGCAGAGACACTGGGACACCCAGGAGTTGGGATGTGTGTTTCTGGCAAGATATCTAGCAGATATCTTGGGGTGGGGGAAGAAACCATTAATATAATTTTACAACAGCAGTGGGTTGTCAGGCTT